>NW_026562380.1:6760000-7360000 GCF_027474105.1 Poeciliopsis prolifica
TCTTATTCTTTCTTTAAAACACATTTTTTGGGGGTTTGTTGACTTTGACAGGATAAATGCCACATTAACTATGATTTGACATGCTGAATGTTGTCTAACAGGAGTTTGTACACTTTTTTGCCATTTTTTTAATAGTGCTAATAAAATATATATTTTTTATTAATCACCGTACATTTTAGTTAACATACATATATAAAGACACCCATCCATGCTGTAAGCTTTTTGATATTTTCTTTTGCATGTACTTTGTATGGGGTTTCAAATTCATAGTTTTATTAAATCTTATAGAAAACCTAAATACTTTGCGAATGGATTGAGACTGAGACACGTTCTCATTTTACCCACAGACTAAATTATTTGTGGACCAAACCCACAGAGCAAAGAATTTGCTTGATTTGGCATCTATAAGCAGTGTGAGCCCTATCTTCCATCTTACTCCTGAAGGGTCGGTTATTTGGCAGATGTCACAGGGTTACATAAGACATCAATGACTACTTTTTTATGTGTGTTACGTAAGGTACAGATTATCTTTGAGGAAATAAAAGTGTTAGTTTGTGGTATGAAAACAAAAGGTCATCATTAAAAAATCCTGTGGTTAACTAAAAGTTTCCATGACATGATGCAAATTCATGAGTATAATTCACCTTGAATGTAAGTTACGGATCTTTCAAGATTAATACTTTCATCTGTGACAGCAGGAGGACAGACAGGCTAGAGTTGATGCTTTGGAGAAAAGCCGTTTCACGAGGTTGTTCCATTATATGTCCTTACTCCCTCCTGACTGTCTAAGACTTATGTGGACCCAGTTTAACAAGCAGATTTTGCGCATATC
This sequence comes from Poeciliopsis prolifica, assembly GCF_027474105.1. Lineage (NCBI taxonomy): Eukaryota > Metazoa > Chordata > Actinopteri > Cyprinodontiformes > Poeciliidae > Poeciliopsis > Poeciliopsis prolifica. The sequence goes on from NW_026562380.1 coordinate 6,760,833, forward strand.
CATTTGCTTTCCCTTGTGTCTGTATACATTTCAGTGCTTGCAAATAAAATTCCAAACAGTGTAGCATGCTGACTTAATTTGTTATAGAACTATCTTTTGCTGGATCTAGTCTTATCTAAAGACTGCATTGTGGAGTGGCAGACGATTTCAGATTGGATGGTGAATATTTATGAACAACCATTTTCAACTCTTGCACCAGATTTTTAATTGGATTTTGGGCTAGATTTTTATTGGGCTTTTCAAACATGATAGGCGAGCACACCTGCAGCATACTGGGAATCTTAAGCAGAGTGTACATGAGCATGACTGACATCACTAAGACTTTCCTCCTGATTGGTTGTTTCAGACTGAGAGAGGTGCATTTCTGGAGATGACAGTAGGACTCAGAGATTTTTTCACAGATTATCTGTCTCATATTATACTGTCACAACATAGTGACTGTTTTAAAAGTTGCCTACTGTAGCTTTAAGAGGTATTAATTTAGCAATGTAATATATAAATATAATAGTGCTTGCAAACAATATTCCAACATATTTCTTTATAAAAAGCTAAAAAAAGCTAAAGTTCAAGATTTTTATGTAACTTGTTTGTGACAGACACTGTGCTCAGTGAACCTTGATTGAAGTAACTTTTGTGTATTTTTCCCGACTTGCTTGATGTTCTGGACAGTCTGGATTAGCTGTGTACACTCGCACTATTGGCATGGATTAACCCATTCAGCTTCAGTTCACTCTTGCACAGCTGACAATATTTCTTTGGCCCAGATGTGCATGTTCTTTGTCATCACATCTTTTGTGTGTAATAATCTATGGGAAGGGTCTAATTTGTTGTTTCAGCTTGGCTATTGCATCAATGAGGACTTCTTTTGACTAGAGCCTGGGGGCCTTTGGATGGTTTGGGGTTAGTAGCCATGGATCAGAGGGATTGCAACTGGCTGGACACTGCACACATAGCATCATATCTCCCTCCACTTTTTCTTTGTCGTCCCCGGGCGGTCCAGACATCAGAAACTGAAATTTCCGTCACATTTCTGCAAAATTCACCTGGAACTCATCAGACCAGAGGACTTCTCGGAAAACTGGAAAGGCCGTCTTGAACTCCTGTTCTCACACTCTTAATGGAAAACTAAACAAAGAACACCCCCACAGCTGCACTCTCTCTCTCTCTCCCTTGCTCACATGTTTAACTTTATCATCTGATAACTTGGTTTGGAAGTCATGAATGTAATTTATTTGTAGATAAGGAGTGGAAACTACATTTTTGTTGGAGCCTATTTCTGTGGTATACCTAAAGTTTGGTAAATTATGCTGAACATATTTCACACAAATTTAGCTTTCACTACTTTTTATTCTGCACATGAAGTAAAGCCCCAAATCATTCATCCTGTCATATTTAAGTCTAAAATTATTTTCATTCAACCAAGAAGTTTCTTTCTAGTTGGAAAAAAGACATACGTCACTCAATAGATGTGTGTAAAACCAGTGTGCTGTGGGGCATACTCGTAGGAAATTTCTCCTGTGTTGGCTTTTTTCCACCTGCTACATGTTAATCTCAGAATTCAGTTAAAAATCCTATTCATTACATACAAAGCCCACATTGACCCAGCTCAATTTAACATAAAACACCTCATCACTACATATCATCCAACAATAACCCTTTGCTTGTGGGACGCAAGTCTGCTTGTTGCTTCAAGCATACTCAGATCCAGATTGGGTTGCAGCATTTTTTATTTAAAAAAATGCTCTATTGGCAGTTATTGTTACCAATAGTAGCACAACTAAGTATTAGGTTCAAGAGTTATTTTCTCTTTCACACAAAATTAAGCTGGTTTGGGTAATTTTTCCCCTTTAATAAAGTCACCATTTGAAAGTTACTCTTTGCTCTCTGACATTTGTGCAATAATCCAAAACATTATGTTCTATTTAAACATTTAATATGGATGTAGAAGTTTTGTTTGTTTGTTCTTTTACTAAAAAAGTTATTTTATTGAACATATTTTATTCTTTTTTTTGTTGTTGTTGTTTTGTATATTTTAAAGGGATCTACATTCACCTCACAAGCTCCAGAGTCATACAACCTATTCCTGACCAGTGCAGTCACAGATGGTGTGAAGCTGTGGGACCTTCGCACAATGAGGTTTGTATAAATATGTTTTCTGAAAGACAACTTTATGTAAAACAAAATCAACTAAAACTTTGCTACAATTTTTGTTGTTTGTATTCTACTGTGTTTCTGTTTATGCTTTTCAAGAAGGAAACCTAATTTAGAACAAAAAATCAGTTTGACTGGTGTGTACAGCAATATAAACCTTTCCATGACATTTTAAACAAAGCTGATAGTAGTATTTAGGATACCTGTCAAAACTTTGTTTAATATAATCTTTATTAGATGAATGTTTAGTCAAGAACTGAGCATTAGTTTGACCAACTTCTCCCCTGTTTGTTATTCTCTTGATAAAAAAATAACCTTCCTTTTCAACTGCATAATGATTTTTATAACACAAGCATTCTTTATGTGATTAGCAAGTGTTTAATTTCCAAATTTAATGCCCGAGGAGACATTTAACTGACTTTGATTCACAGATGTCCTTGTAAGGCAGATGAATTATCTACACCTTTTTGGATCTCCTAATGTTCTTTTTGGCCTCAAAGAAGACATTATTAAGTTTTGCATTCTTTCAAGTCTGAGGCTCCTCTCATATCAAATTCCTCATCCCAGACTCTGTCAGAACCTACTGCCTGACAAATATTTCACTTTGTTTCTAAGTCAACTCCTACTTTTTACAACCACTTTGTCAAGAATTTCTATGCAGATGATTATTATAATTATTATATTATGTATGTATAATTTTTTTTGTTATTCTTTTTGTTTGTTGGATCATGTTTTAATTTTTCAATCTTTTATTGTTTTTTTTATATTTATATATTTAAGGCTTTTTGCATAACTTTTAGAGAACATAGTAGCTTCTTAGTTACAGCTGACGTGTTTGCTGCACAAACTCCAACATCTGCACAAGCATAAAACAAGTTTTAAATTAGTCAGATTCTTAATAAAATGACTAATAACTGATAATAGTTGGATATGTTTGTACGTATTCTCACTATGAAAAAAAATTGTCTAATAGGGACATGGTAGTGTTGCAGAACTAAAGCGCACAACCCATGTATGGAGGCTTCATATTTATTACGCGGCCATCACAGGTTCGAGTCACGACCTGTTGCTCTTTGCCACATGTCTTCCCTGTCTCTCAACACACACTTTCCTGTCAATGGACTATCAAATAATGGCCACTGCAACCAATAAAATTCAAATCCAAAAAAGGAAATATGAAAAATTAATAAAATTTATATTACTCTGTAAATGGGTCATGAAAATACATTCACAAAATCATTCCGAACAAAGTATACATAGTTTAACATCAATTAATGGACCAGAAAGCAGTCTTCATATGCATTTGTTTATTACATCAATGACTGACACTATGAACTCAGGTGAGTTTATTAACACAGGCCACTATAGTGGCCTGTGTTAATAGGCCACTATAGTGGCCTATTAATTAATAGGCCACTATAGTTAATAGGCCACTATAGTGGCCTGTGTTAATAATCAGAAAACTTCCATATAGTCATCACTCACACAACACAGAGAATGTGGCTTTGTGGAACTCACATCACCACTTTTCCTCCTGAACCATTCTAGCCACATTCTGACCTAGAAATAAAATGATCTTTAAATGTTTTGATAGTGCCATTGAAGTTCTTTAAAAAATTTGGGGTACTTCAAAATGTTTGTTGTATATGTGGCTCTTGACATGTGAATACACAAAACTTTGAACATTAAGCAATTTTGTTTGTACTTTAACAAAATGAAATTTATTTACGCACAAATATTAACGTATTAAATTAACTGTCTTGGTGATTGGATTTTGCCCTCATTAAAGATACAATTTCTACTAAATTTTTTGTCATTATCTTATTTATTGGACTATTTAGGTTGATAGCTACAAACCTTTTTTTTCTTTTGTACATTGCTTAACATACTTGATATTAGAAAACATAAAGATTTACATAGAAACTTACTGTACTTTGTGCTTAAATTCCAAAGACATGTTCACCATAATTTGGAAACATCCTGCTAAATAAAGCCACTTACTGAGAATATATAAAATCAAAACACTGATTTCTTACCTGAAATCAGTGTTCTGACAAAGCTTTGTCTTCATCCCACATAAAGTCGATTTCCATACCTGGCTGCTACTGCACATATCCAATTTCTTAATGGTCACAACTGAACATAACCTTTCAGTCCAACTTAATGACACAAACATGTGAATCTCAAATACATGCTTTTGCGAAATCCTTTTCAACCACAGTCCTGCAAACATGCCATCCCGTGTAGGATTTCTAGGTTAGCCAGCTGTTGATGGTATTATGGCATGGTAAAGACATTACATGCTGCTGCAGACCAAATTAAATAGCCCAAAAGTTACACTAGGGACCCATTCATAGTTGTCTTTTCCCTGTTTTCTGCATCTAGATCTGAGTCATTCTAAACTCTTTGTGTTTAGCAGATTAAGATGTCTCCAAAGTGTGTAGTTTCTGACTTCTGATCTTCTTTTGTGCACCAGTGGTTTTTAGGTGAAGTTAATAAAACGTGTTTCTTTTTCATATCAGCCTGAGTCTTTCCACTCAAGTGAAGATTTTTAATATGTCCACTGTAAAAAATGATAAGTGAAAAATATATTAATCCTCCACATTTTGTGGAATGGGTTTATTGATTATTCAAGTTATGACTCACTTCACCTTAAATGTAAACGTTGTATTACTGTGTGTATCTCTACTACAGATGCGTGCGTCGTTATGAGAGCCATGTGAATCTCTCCCATGCATGTTCCTCAGCCATCTCACCATGCGGCCGGTTCATTGCCTCTGGCTCTGAGGATAAATGTGTGAGTTATGTTTATGCAACAAACATGTAAATTTGATTTAGTATGATTTAGTATGATTGAGTATGTAGAAAAAAAACACCTCATGTTGTATAAGGTGGAGGAACTGTAATCCTGGGTGTTTACCTCTCTTTCAAATACCCTGAGAACTTCACTGTGTTTTTCTCAAATGGGTCATCATTGGGTTAATCAAGAAGTGCTTCTTTATTTCTTAGAACATGGTTCTACAGAGTATTAACAACCATTGATCCATTTTTGTGCCACCAGAGATACAGTCTGGTAGGAATATTTATGCAATCACTTATTTTGTGTTTCATATTTTTGATTGTCATTACCGGTATATATATATATATATATATATATATATATATATATATATATATATATATATATATATAATCAGGTTTCTGTTTGGCATTAAATGGGTAACAGTTCTAACACAAAGAATGCTTTTTATTGGCACTGGAACTAGTTTTCTGAAGAGAGCATTATTAGCTGAAAATAATACAATTCAAACTGTTAACAGAACAAACCACAAAAAGTAAGACAATTTTAATTTATATTGTACTGAGAAATTCATTGAGCTTTACCACGTATTTTGCTAATACTCAAAATATGCTGCATACAGTGCATTTTGTGTATTAGCAAAATAAGCTGTGAAGCACAATGAATTTGTGCGTTAGAATCTAAATAGTCTTTTTATATGTGGAATTTTTGATATAGACCTGTACTTGCAGTTTGTTTTCTTTTACCAGACTAGAATTATTTTGAGTCCTGAACTTCTTTTTGATTTAGAATATCAGGATCTTGACTTATGCGCTCCAAGAGTTTATTCCTCTTACAAACGTTTATGCAGAAGAAAAGAGGAGTTTAATTGTTCCCAAAAAGCCTAATCACAATTCTGTAAACTGGTAAGAACTTGAATTTAATTAGTTGACTTGTAAGTTGTGCATCAATTTTAAACTTCAAAACATCTTAACATTCGTTTTGGCAAATGGCCACTTGTACTCAGTCCTTAAGAATCAAAGTATTGCAACATTAAGAGGAGTCCCTTGTCCCACACACTGGAATTCAATTACTTAAAAGGCTCATTGACATGCAGTCAATATAACATAGGTCAGCTAATGAGCTAATATTGGAGCTAGGTGTGCTAAAGCAGAGAGACGTCTGAAAGTTGCAAGACAGTGGCCCTTGAGGAATGGAGTTTGAGACCTGTGCCCTTGGTGTTTTTGTCAGCTACCATACAACTCCAAAACCAAACCAACATTCTACTGGTAAGAAAACTTTGAAATGAGAACCTAAAAATATAAAGAAACAGCTCCCATGCTAACTCCATATTTTTCAAGATTTGAAAGATTTATACTCACTTTTGTGTCTTATTTATCAAAGCAGTGATATTTGTAATACATGTTATATATTGCATGGTTTACCCAAAAGGTTAAAGGAGGCCATTCTGTTGACTTAATCCCCTCTGATTTACAGTGAACGGGTGTTCTTTTTGTCTCCTGACATATATAATTATTTTTGTAGTTTTGGAAATGTTAAACATTATCTCAACATCTCCTTCTAGAGAAGCCTTCTAGGCCATCTTTGTAAGCAGATTCATGTTAATTTTTCATTGGCCAACCAGATTAGGGTCGCCGACACATTTCATGATAGTGTATGTGCTTTGAGTTGGTTGGAGCCATGTGTGTAAAGTGAAACTCATCACCCAACCTCACAGGACCCCAGTATTAGTTTCCACAAAGGGAGAGTAGAAATACTCCTTCATCAGTTTTATTGTGTGTGTGTGTGTTTGTGTGTGTGCATCTCATTCCCGAGTCTGTCATTGCAGTTGGCCACTTGTACCGCTAGAAGATTTTTTCTGTTTAAGGGGAGTTTTGTCTCTTCACTGTTACTACATCCATGCTTAGTATGAGGGATTGCTATAAAGTCAGCGAAACAATGCAAGCAATTGTCTTTTGTCATTATGCTCAGGAAGAGTGAATGATGCAAGTCAATGACTCAATGCAGCCTGCTGGTTTCCGTTAGAGAACTTTTTTAACTAACTTGGATAATCAACTGAACTTATTCTGTTGTTTCATAGCCCGGGTTAATTGGAATTGTAAAGTACCCCGAGACATTTGTTGGGAATTGGTGCTATACAAATAAACAAACTTAAATTGAATAATCTTCGTCCTAACCACAAGAGTGCAATTATCATGTTAAATGTTGAACTAAGGCTTAACAACAGCATCCAAAAGAATATATCACAATGGTGTGAAAGCAACTTGTGGAGCTGTAGTTATAACATCGGTCATAGATTGCTTAGTTTTGCATGATTTTTCAGAGTGGGTGGTTATGCTGCTTTGATGTGCCATGATACTTGCTTCCCAAACCACCTTATGAGACAGCCAGGATATCATCTCATGTCTCATCATGATACCTAGATACATTTTAAGCTCTCTACTTACTTTAAATTATTGCAGTGAAACTAGTTTAATGAGCAAAGCTTTAATGAAAAGAAGTTGACCTTCTTTTCTCCTGATCTCCTGATCTTCTTTTCTACCTTTAACATTACTGTCCAATTTTGTTATTTTGGAGGTCTGAACTCCATTACTCTATTTTCCCCATAACAGACTTTTAAGTTTCCTGTCTGGATGGAAAAGCTTTTTATTTTCCACCAAGTTAGTCGTATCCAGACTGTATCATTATCACTTTTATGTCCATTTAGGCTCATGATCATTTATGCTGCACATTTTTCATTTGTAGTCAAGATTTGTCCCAAAGTAAATCAAACCGTGCACTCATATATTTGTAGGGCTGTTTAATTGCTTTTTCAGACAGTGTCTTACCCTTACTTTGAAGTCTTTTTCAGAATAGACAGACTCCTCTTTCTTTAGCTATCTCTCTTCTATTATATGTATTTGTGGAAAGCATTGAAATAATCTATCCATTCTGGTTGATGTTATCAATTATGGGCATTCAGCACAGCATGGACATTTAGAGTATCTGTGTTGAGATGGGACATTTCCAACGTTTCCTGGAAACTGGGAGAGTATTTGTAGTGTGCTGCAGGGTATTTATTTGTGGCTACCCTGAGACATCTATAAGCCATGTACATTTATACTTGTCATAATATCTCAAAAAGCAATCATGGTCAAAAAGGACAGGAACACTCTTGGAGGACTCACTAGATTGTTTTATACTTCCCAAAATCTTGATTTGAAATCCTCCAGGAGGATAATTACATTTTTACGAACTACAGACTTTTTAACATTTTTACAAACTATACAATACATAGGTAACATATAGATTTCCAAATTAAGAACATCACTGATGGGTTATGAGTTCTTCCTAACCATCGTGACCAATAAATATGCCAACAAAAATCATCAAACAGCTGGCCATCATTTTCCAAAACCTTTTAAGGGACATTTAACCAAATATTAGTGAGTATGTGTTTACTATTGAGTCTGTATGATTACAATACTGTAAAAAAAAAAAAACTGAATAAATTCAAACTTGATCCAAATTCTTAGTTTTGAATATTTCTGAAGTTGTGTGTTATTATTCAGCATCCTAAAAATGTTTCAGATAAATCATTGAAAGGTGAGAAGTTATGACGTTCGTGTCCATAATGATGGTGCACAATCTTCTGACTGGTACTGTGGCTTTCTTTCCATGTTTCAACATTCTCCTGCATCTGGGCTTAAATGGATGGTAATAGCTAATGTTTTGGTTGATGTGTCATTTCAGGCATATCTGTACGATATTCGTGCCAGCACCTATCTCTACAAACTCCAGAGACATTCAGACACAGTCCTCAGTGTGGCTTTTAACCCTGCAACACCAGAGGTATCAGTAAGCTTTTACACATTTCTATCATCTTTTTCATTAAAAAGTCAGATTGTACTAAATCTTTTGTGATATTGTACTCTTAGCACATATTCCTAATATAAAACATGATGGTAGAGTCATGCTTTTGGAATACTTTTCTTTAGCAAGCACAGGAAAGCTGATTACAGTTGATACGAAGATGGATGGTACTAAATACCAACAATCTAGAAAAGAAAAAAGAAACATATTAAATCCAGCAAAAGACATGAGACTGGGACAGGAGAAACTAAACACAGCTACACTGGAATGATTTAGAGCAAGGCATATGCAGGTGTTAGATTGGCCCAGTCAAAGGCCAGGCCAAAACACAGTTTTTAATTGTTGATGAAACTTGAAAATTGATATTTGCTGAGAATCTCCAGTCAGTCTGATTGAGCTTGAGATATTTTGCAAAAAAAAAAAAAAAAGAAGAATGTTCAAAGTCTCTAGTCTTTTTGGAGGATTTCTACATTTATGTTTTTTTACTCTATTTTATTGTTATGCAGTTAAGACAGAAAACTTTTAGAACTCTGACATTGATGACATTAACAATGATTTATTTATTTATTTTTAATTTCCCTTCAATATTTGTTTAAATTTGAATGTGTAACAGGCAAGCTATAGTTTATCATTTAAATCTAATTGGCTCCACATAGCAAAAAACAACACACAAGCATACATATATATATATATATATATATATATATATATATATATAATATATATATATATATATATATATATATATATATATATATATATATGTAATAGTACACTAATTTCTTTATAAAATGATTTACAGAGTTGTTTGTAATGCATCAGAGAAAGGGAATTTGCACCTGAACCATTTTTAAATACGCACCAAAATCACAATTTCCACATGATGACTCCTGAGACTAGTTGACCGCCCGTTCGACCCACAGCACATGTTTTAAATCTTCACATCCATCTGTGAAACTCCATTTGGAGAAAACTTTTCATCACATCAGTGATATTTTCAGATTTTCTAGTTTGAAAATGGAAACGTTGGCCCACAGCCATTAATCGGCTACAATGATCTGCACAGTTTAAAGCCACACATAATCGGTCAGAGAAAACTTGTTCCACTTCAGCTCTTCTGAATGTTCTATTATATTTGATAAGACACGAATTAAAAGCAGACACAATTTTATTGTTTTTTTTTTTTTTTTTTCAAATATTGCCACATTAAGTTAAACCTTGACTGAGGGCTTTTTTTATGCAGATGCTTGACATCTTTCTTTGTTCTTCCAGAAGAAGGTTGTGATCGCAATCAAATGCAAATGCAAGTTTGTGCCATTTGGGGAAAAATATGTACAACGTCTGCCACAATATATTATTTAAAGTGTATAAATGTTAACATTTATTGCTGCTGATTGCCAAATCCACAAATGGAGAGCAAGCACTCTGTTCTCTTTATTCTTTCTTTAATGTGCGCAAGGTTTACTTATGCCAGACTCACCTTGTGATGCTGAATCTTAGTCTCATCTGATCAGAGAACACAGGGCCAGTTAAGTTCTAAGGCATATTTAGCAAATTACATGTTGTAACAGTTGGACTAAAAGATGACCTGCAAAAAGGATTCAGATGCTAGGTTGCTAAATTTAAACTGTTGGCTAAAATGTTTTCCGAACCTGTGCTCATCTTGCTGTTTAGCCACATTTCAGGACCAGGTGTTTTCCATATTTGCTGCTGTGAGAAGCTTTTGATGTTTGACACAGGCAGATAGTAATGCATTTTTCTCTAATCATTTTCCATTCATATTTCCCACCTCATTACTTCAAAAACCATGAAAAATCTTCTTATAACTGTGGTCAATGGAAGCGTTATTATAATTTCATTTTATTTTTATTTCTGTGTTTTCACAGTGCTTCTGCTTCATAACCTTATTGGTGTATAGTATCTGCAATTAAATATAAAACAGTAGAGTTTTTTTGCCACATTTTTTCTTTGGATTATGTAAAGTTTATTGGGTTATTGATTGAAACTTAAAGAGATCACCTTGTTTTCTTTCATGTTGCATTCTGTGTGATACTGCAATTATTTATGAAAGAAATGCTTTGCAACTGAATTAATCAACAATGAAAGTGGTCAGTAGTGTTCAGAAATTAGGTTACTTTGATTTCAAAGTCGACCCAGGAAAATGTTGTAATACTAGTGTCAGTATTGGAATTGAATTTGGTTTTAAAATATTTTAAGTATGAAAAGGTCTCCCACACCAGCACACCATAAACAATTTCAGCACCTTCTGCACTAACTTGCAAGCAGTGTACAAAAAGTACTGAAACAACATTGCCATATTATTTGAATACATTTTTTGAATTGCAAAATATATCACACAGTAAGAAAAACCTGTGCCAAACTAACCGGCTTCCTTCTGCCAACGTATCATGCAGCTCCCCATTTGCAGTTATTCTCCTTGTATAAGATTTCACAGTGCTGGAGCACACAAAGTAAGGAATATTTTTTTCATTCCCCTATGTTCAGTGTCTCTTAAGCCCAAAAATATATCTATGATCATGTTTCTACATATTAGTTTTATTGCTTTGTTGGTATAGTGAAAGCTTGGCATTGTGGCTGCCCCTCTACTTTTCCATGTACCAAATCCATCTTTCTTCTTCATTGGGATTTTTATTACAGAATATTCTTTTATATTGCTATTAGTGGGTGTTGTGCTACACAACTATAAAAACATGTAAAAGGAAAAATCTGTTCTAATCATATTATCACAGTCGTAAATTTTCAACAAGCTGACACGTTTTCTCAAGGATTCCAATATTTAAGAAAAGTATCCATTGAAAATCTAAACTGTGCTGCATTTTTAAGTGTCATATTTATTCTTGCTTTGAACTATGGATATGTGCTCTATGGTATTGAGCCATCATGACCGACTGTAACTTAGATTATGTAACAAGCTGTGCGTCTCCTGCAAGTCCACAATCTGATTTCACTTAGCATTCCTCAAAGGTTTTGAGTTTAACTTTGATCTGGAAAAATACAATAAATCAACAAAAATCGCAAGATGTTTCAGAGACTTATTTTTTCTATTTTTATGTGAATAAAGGTTTTCCAGATTATTAAAGGGCAAATAGTTTCGAAAAACAATTTATGCTCTGCTTGTGTAAGAGTTGAATTGACTTACATCAGGACATTTGACGGTGCCAATCAAGTCATTAAACAGAAACCCAACCTATGAGGGCTGCTTTTCTTCGAAGTGCAGCATTTAAGAAAACTCGATAACTCATTTGAACTGGTGCTCCCTGACCTCACCATGTATTTCTACAGTAAATCATCTTGCAATAAGCTCTGACGTTTTGCCCCGGGGGTCACCCAAATTCCCGGTTTACGATTTATGTGTCGGGTTGAAGACATTTGCTGGAACCAAAAAAAGTCTATTGCTTTTTTTTTTTTTTTTAAGCAAAAACAGTTATTTAGTTTCAATTTTCCATTTTGGCATAAGAGAAATTGAAGTTCTTTTTCCATTTCATTTAAGAGGTTACAGTGTCTTTTAGATTTGATCTCTGACCCTGTTAAGTTTTAAATAGCTGCTCTTGCAGTGTGGGAGGAAAGACCTCAACTGTTAATTAAGTTCGCTGAGTAAGATGACTAAAAGGCAACTCCTTAAAGGTTAAAGACACTGTAAAGTGAGCTGCTGCATCATTTAACAGATTCCCATATACAGACATGATGTTCTCGTTTTTATCTGGCTAAGTTTAGAAGAAACATGCTCTTCTTTGGCCGTGAAGTACACTTAGAAATTATTTGTGTATTCAAAGTAGACTGAAACCTTCACCCTTCAAAGGCAGATAAACTTCTCTCCATTTTATGATGCTTGAGTCATCCTCGGACCAAAGCATTTGTGACTCCCCTTTCCAGTACAGTCATCTGCCTGCTGGTAACAGATTTATCCAGCATAAAAATGCTGTAGTGTACACGGAAAACAATGTTGGAGGACAGCTGGGCCAAATGTCTTGTTTTTACCAAGTAGTTTTCTTCTGTTCCTGTTAGATTTCTCTGAAAGATACAAGTTTTACAACCAGCCAGCACCTCCAAAGAAATTACCATAAAGGATTTTAATACAGTCAGTGAAAATTAAACAAGAATCCCTAAAGAAACAGTTTATTATTTTCAACGAATTGCAGTTATTTTTGTACTAGAGCGCAATAAAGTTGAACAACTATACTTGATTTAAATGATGTGAAACAGAGTTAAAATTTGCTTTTAGACATTGACGTAAAATTTTGCCCATTTCCCAACTTCAACTCTTTTAACCACTGCAGTCTAAAAATAGTGACTTGTAGAAGTTTTATTAGGGTAATAGGGTATGCAACAATATCCAAGCATCTTATATTTACAAATATGTGTTGCTCTGTTACATAAAATCCCAATAAAATATGTTCAAATTTGTGCTTGTAACATATGGAAAGTTAGGACAAATTAATATGCTTGCGAGTAACTTTGTTGTATTTAAATTGCAAGTTTCCTATAGGGAATGCCCACAAACATTACACTAGAATACATTCTGGGATTGTGAGAGTTACGTACCTGTCAGCTCTGCCAAAGAGCAGTCAATAGGTTGTGGAGAAACTTGGTGACAGACAAATAGAAGAAAAAGCAAATATGGAGAGAAAAGGCGAGGAAGCATGGTTGTATTTATTGTTAGAGAGGTTATGAACCGTTTTTATTTCTCAGAGATTTGGAACTTGAGCATAAATTGGCCAAAACTAACAATTACAATTTTCCAGAGAAATGTCATTTTCTCACGATCCAACTGTAGCACCGTAATGATGGTTATTTTCACAGCCAGCAAATGTGCTATTATGCAAACGCTGGTAATAACTTTTAGATAGATTAAAAAAATAAGTACTCTTCTGGTTCCTGCATGACTTAGTACTCCAAATTATGATATAATTTGATAAATGCTGGGATCTCAAACTCAGCACATTTTTCCCCCTATGGTAAGGCCTGGATCTGACATAGTTCTGCACAGTAGTTTCAGCTGGCATATCAACCAACAAACTAGTACACTAGCACTACACTGTGACATCATGTGGCCATCCTTATTGGCATTGATGCTGTTTGGCATTGAAAGTGTTGCAGCAATGCTTCATTACCACTACTTGGTCTTTTGGCTCACAGAAAACTTATGAATGAAGTGCACTTCTCTAGAATCAAAAAGTGATTGCCTTTATGTGTGGCTCTTAAGTATTGACTAGAGCCAGAGTGGAGATTGATTGTAGCTTACTGCAGCTTCAGTGTTTTAAACATCATACATCAGAATTTGGATTACCATTTTTTTTAATGACAAACGACACAAATGGAAAATCAATCATTTCTATGGGAAAGGTATCTTTGGTCCTAAGCACAGTGGAACAAGAAAATCATGGCTGTTTGTAAGTCCTTTTATCAGTAGGTTGAAAAGAAGTGTCTCGAATGGCATGCTTGTCAAGAAAGTTAATCCAGAAAATTAAGTAAAAGCTGACACTGATGTCATTCTTTCTCTCTCTTCCTTTCTGTCACTATTCTAGTTGTTAACAGGAACCTTGGACGGGAAGCTACGACTGTTTCAGTCAAGCACAGGGTCCCATTTGTCCCATGACACCAGCGGCGCTGTTCTTTGCATCTCTAACGTGACGGCGTAATTACAGCTGGCTGCAGGAAACACCATGCAGCTTTCATTAAGGGAGCTGAAACCCACAGGCAAGGATTTTATAAGAAAGGAAGAATTTAAGTATTTTGTTTCTGTTTCTTATATCTAAATGAAGATCAGAAACATGCTAAGCGTCACTGCTGATGTATGTTCTTTTTTGTTTGCTATGAATTTTAAAAATGAGCAACACATTGCAGCTTGTTCATCTTTGCTAATCTCCAAGTGTTTACTTGTTTCCTTCTGACTGAGAGTCAGAGGAATGTCAGAGTTAACCACACTAGTGCGGGAAGTCTGTATTTGACAATTGTAGATAAATTTACAAGAAGCATTATTATAGATCATTCTAATTTATTAAGCATTTAGACAGTCAACCATTACAATAACTATTGTTACTTATGTGGAACAGACGTATAGTATCACAGGCGGTGGCCTCTGTTTACCAAATCACTATGTCAGAGCCATGACATCAACTGGGTGCAACCTTTTTGACTGCCAGAAACACATATGCTCCTACTGTTCATACTAACAAACCAGGCTTCAGATTTTGTAGCTCCATAGTAAATCTTTTCTCCCTGAATCATAAGTAATGACACAAGTAATAATATCCGTAGGGTAAAGATAAAAAGTCTTTTATGCATTTTATTCCGATGATGCACTAGTGTGGTCTATTAAAAACAGTCTAAAGGACATGAGAATGTCTTTAATACAAGACATAAACCTAAATGTAGATTTAGCTCTGATTATAATTTGAAGCTAGAGCGCCATAATACATTGAATATCAAATATTAGTGTGCAATATTGCTTCACAAAGGGCTAATTTTGCATAGTATTATGTTTTAAGTGTAGCTGATTAATGCTATTTATAATAATAAATAACATTAAGACTATAACATCCCTGAATGTACACCTCTCTGGTCCATTATAAGCGCTCAAATTGGGTTATAGTTGTTGACCCAACTATATAAGTTGTTTACATTGAGAACACTAGAATTTATATCATATAAGTGAGAACACTAGAATTTATATCATATAAGTGAGGATACCAGCATTCACAGGAAGCTAATCATTAACCCAAAACAACATAATCATTCCTCTTGGGATGGAGTGAAGCGGTCTTGGGGTGGAGTGAAGTTCAGGTGACGAGCGGCGTCATGGATGAAGTACCTTATCAACAGAGGCTTGCTTTGTGATTGGCTATGATGAGGTGTGGTCCAGTGCTAATAAACTGCAGTTAAATAGTACCAATTGGTGAGGCAGAAGAGAGTTTTCCAGCTTCTTTCAAATCTAGAGCAACCATGAAGCACTTTAGAAGGGCTGACATGGTCCAACTTGGTGGTTGCCAGTTGGAGCAGAACGTCTCCTAATCTGCAAATAAACACACTCCTCTTCTCTGTGTGGATACAAGAAAAAGAAATTTCATATTTTATTCTGTTGATGTTACTTTATAAATCATATCAAACCGCTTGCTTCTGTTTTCTCCAGAACATTTCTTCTACGGGTATTTTGCAACACTTAATTAAATCTTCAGAGGCTTCAGAGGACTTTACTTTTCTGGAAAATATTAAAATTTCCAGCTTCACTCTTCTCCTATCCATTAGGAAAGATATTGTACTTGATGCCGGTGCTGAAGATGGAATGATAAATCCTCTCCTGGGCTGCTGATTCATAGGAGTTCTCATTTCTTTCTTGTTCTCTGTCCAGTAGTCTGCTTTTGATTTACACTGTTTTTTTGGCCTATGTGCTTTAATTGATTCCAAAGCCAGATTTCCATATGTTTTATTATTTTGATTTCAACTTATATATTTGTAGCAGCCACATTTCTTATCACAAATGCTGGTGTTGGGTCTGTCGAGGATTATGTTTGTCTGTAGTATGTGGGATTTGGTTTCTGTTTTTGTGCTACAGAGACAGATATGTACTGGCAGTGCTGAGTTCATCCCATCATGGTGAGCTTTAGTGTTCCTCCAAGCAGAAAAATAGGAAAACAAAACATAATAAATTGTCTTTTCTGACTAAATTTATGAAGCAGCATTCTCCCCCCATCTGCATGCTGGAATGTGTTTCCATCTTCTATTAAATGAATTAAACTGCTGCTTTTATAAACTGGGTAAATTTTTTTCAACAAAGGTTATACATTGCCATATGCGCACATTCCTCCTTTGTGTGAGATGTTTGAGGTTTTTTTTTTGGGGGGGGTTTGCGTATACTCCATGGGTTGATCTCAGCAGAATAGATGGGGGATGTAGCTGAAAATGGCCACACCTATCAACCCTCATTTATTCCGATAAAGGGTTAAATTTTTTAGAACATTATTTTGTTCTTTTTGTTAGAAGAACTTTGTCTGGACCAGGACGTGCACAAATTTAGGACTTTGGCCAGAATTTGATACCACATTCTGTTTGTACTCCAGTGTTAATGCAAATGCTACAATATCTTACAATGTTATCTCATTACCCCTTCGAATTTCAGTTTACATGATCTTGAAGCTATATTTTGGGCTGAAATTTGTGAGCAATCAGCTGAATATTCCACAAAATGCTACAATGAACTCAGAGTTACAGAAGGTGAATTTTTACAATGCCTGAGAAATGTTGAAATTTTGAAATTTACCACATTTTGTAATACAAAATACACAAACTTCAAGTTATAGACAGAATTAAAGCAGGTTTTTGCAGTGAAAAAATCTCAAAGCATTAAAAGTATTCAACAGAAAAAAAAATCCCACGAAAGACATTTGTGTCTCTCTTGCTAATTTCCCCTTATTGGGTGCAGAAACAGCTGGACAGCAGATAGGATTTTGTTTTTTCTGGCTGATTAATCAAAAAAGGATTTGGGCTTTAAACATTTTACTGCATTGTTTCAAAACAATCGAATGGAATAAATTGTACCATAAAACTAGTCAGTGTGTGGTTTATTGAGCAGTTGTTAAGATTTGGATGACTAAGGTAATGATGTAGATCCTTTGAGAGAAAAAGGGAGATGTCTAGGAAATTAAGTAAAGCTCTGTAAAGCACTAATTAAGCACAGCAGCAAACAGAAAACAAGCTTGGTATAAGCATCAAAGTGCTGAGAAATTTCTGCTAATCTCTTACTGGTAACACAGCCAACACAGGCATCTATAACAGATCATAAAATCAAATATCATAGACAAATTCCATACAAATAAAAAGCTACTTCTCTGTGAGGTGAAATAAGAGGTGCTGAAGCCCAGGACTCTGCTCCCTCCCTCAAGGCCCAGCTTCATACAAAGGATGTACCCCTGACCCTTCCAGAGCCCGACACGCTGGGCAGGCACCAGACCGCTGGGGCTGCTGTAACTCAGAAGGACTGAGAAGGGCACATTACCACCCCTCGTGGACAACAAACTCCACATGGGGGCCTCTGTCCAGCAGACAACAGATTAACCAGTTACCAATACAGACCCGAACAACCATTAATGGCTGCATTACATATTCTGTTTGAATTATGTTAATAAACCAAAGCTAATTACTGAACTGCCCTTGCACAGAGAGAACACTGAGAATTGCCTCAGCAAAGACAAGATCTTTTTACAATGATGTAACGGGAAAAAAAGCTCTGATGTCATGCTTCCCCATAGCACATTTAATCTTGTTTGTTCTTTGCATTCACAAAAACTAAGCCAAACATTGTATCCAGGTCAGATGCCATATTGCAAAGCTTAATAGTACTGCCAAGAAAACAGGCTCTCTCCTTCAAAAATTACCACCAGGTAAACATCAAAATGTGATGGAGACGTTCCAGCATTTGTTTAGAAAATAGACATAATTGCAAATTATGAATATTTATGTTAGCTGTGCACTCTAAAACATAGTAGGTTAAAAACTGCTCAATTGGACTTACTTTGTTTGTCTGGTCCTGGTTTAAAAATATGGCAAAAGAGCTGTGTTGTGAGTTTATGTTTTTGATCAGTGATGACCATAACTTAGATTCCAAAAAGTATTTGGGCCGAAGAGATAATAATAATTAGATTAGAAGTCAGAAATGACCATTTGTAAGGAATCACAAGGCTGCTTTAGCCAAACTCAGTCCTGACAGTGTAATCCAGCAGTTTGTTTTTGATATAAGATGACTTTAATGTACGTGTAAAAAGCAGTTTGTGTTGCTAACTACTAAGAAGGTTAAATGCTAATGTTATGCTAACACTTGTGGTTTTAGGGTCACACAAGTCAATGCAACCCATTTATGTAGCAGAGGTTATAGACAATAGTTGTACCATCTTATTTCTCTTATTTCAAATTATTTCTGATTTTAATCTGCAATAGAGGTGCAGTAAGGTCTGATCAGGTTGTTTTATAGTTCAAAATGAAGATGACGAGGCCCCTTCTAAACTTATTTTCATGAAACAAATTGCAATTTTTAACTATCATTTGGATCAGTCTCATCACAATGATCTACTATTACTAGTTTCCACTGGTTTACCAGATAGAGAACAGTTTCTCATTCATATAAACTAATTTGATTCATACAACCCACTGACATTTGCTTCAAAATTTGATCATTTTACTATTTCTTTTTTCATCTTATATTAGCGGCTCAGTGACGTTTCTTCAAGTTGTAATAAAGTTCAAAAGGGCGGTGTATTGATATAGATTAGGTATGTTTTATTCTCTTTTTGGCCAAAAAACTAGGTTACAATTTTTGACCCATGGGTTGGTAAAAACTACCGCCTTCTGTCAAAATAACATGAAACAATCTTTCATAGTTTAAGACGTAACCCACAGTTTTCTGTCTGTAACACATAAATCATTTCAGCTTTCCTTATCCATTAATCATTCTTAGCAGACAATTGCCTACATCATGCATGAAGACTGAGTAGAAAAAAAATCCTTTGAAGCACAGCTTGTTTTAGCCTGAATGCAGTGACATTTTTTAAACTAAAATAAAGTATAACACAGAAATATACCCTGCTTGGTGTTTGAGTTATTAATTATGGTTAGAGTTAGGTTTTGTTCAGTTTTAAAGTACTACATATCCTCAGCAGCCACTAAATGTGTGTGACAAAAAAAAATTGACCCTGCTATGCACACAACTGATATGCAACAGTGTTGAAAATGTTGGAAAAACATCCAGATGGAGCCACACAGGTAATAAGACTGAGAAATCAGTGTCTCCATCTTTGACTGTGTCCCAAGCAGTTCCAGTTCTGCAGTGTGCAGACGATGACGGAAATACAGATTAGTAGCAGATGGTGTCATCCAGGGAACAAGGCATAAACATTCGGGTGCTTAACACTCCAATAAATCAACACAAGACCCTTGTGGAGTTTGCGGGAATATGGGGAAAACAGGAGCACATAGCACAAGCTTCCAGATTCCTGAATTAAACGTTGTTTTTCTAAGAACACTGTTCGGTTTCTGAAATTCAAAGGAAAGGCATTCATCGGTCTAATTAAATTTTGTATTACAATATTTCTGCTGATCTTAGTTTTTAAAGAGGAGCCTGTTTCGAAGTTTAGTCTTCCCTCGGGTTACTCTGCGGTTAAAACATTCGTCAGCCCCATTAAACCGAGGTGCAAGGAGGAGATAAGATAATAGTTTGGCATGTGATTCTAAACCATCATCTGTCTGCATATTTCTCCAGAGTATTAACTCACCCCATCAACCTAAACTCAGTCCTTTCACTGAACAAAGATAGTGTTTCAGCATCTACCATTAGTAAATTCCTTTCTTTTATGACTGGATTTTTTCCTCGAAGAGGAAATTTTTATGTTTTCCTCTTAAATTATGTCTAACTAAGCGGTGGAATTAACAGCACATGTGGCTGGACTTCACTTTGGTGGATTGATGTGATTGGTATGCATGTCTGTCTCCATATGGAGCTTCTTGGACTTTCTGCTGTCTGTTTTAGAACACATTGAGCATTGGTTCATAATGTTTTAGTTTAGTTAAAGGGAAGAAAACAGCTGAGACAAAGATGTGGTTAAACTCACTGTTCTAGTTTGGTTTTCTAAGGAAATTTGAAATTGAACAAGTCTGACATACATAAAAATAAAAATATACTTGCTTTCAGGTTGCTTTCAGGTTGTATTGTTGCCAACTAGCTCCAGCCATCATTTCCTTGACTGAATAAGATTTAAATAAAAAAAAAATAAAAAAGATTTAAAAAAGAGAAAATCTAAATTTAAGAGCCAAAATTTCATGTAATACTTTGCCAGGGTTCTCCTCTCTCTAATAGATTCCAGTTCTTCCACACACAAAAATGTCCAAATCTAATCCTAACTAGACACTGAAGGTATGTCTTTTTGCAGGAAGCCATGGCTGTATCACAGTAATTTGCCCTGAATGCTTAAAAATGTCAGTGTGTGGAAAGGATGAAGATGCCAGCAACAAAACCTGGAGTCAATAATGAAAAAAAACATTCTGACTGGAACATAGCATTCCTGTTAACTGCATTTATCCTCTCTCTGTGTGTGTTTTAATTCTTTGTAGGGTACATTCTCTTCTTATTTTGGACAGTATGCCCCTTTTAGATATTCTACTTTATTTATTTATTTTAGTTGCTATCGACTCCACATTTCCTTCTTTTATTTATTTTTTTTATTTGTCTTATTGTTTAATAATGTGTGGAAATCCTTTTATGAAATTAGTTTTCTGCATATAGCAGATTACTGTTTTTTTTCTTTTTACTTTTTTATGTTGCTAACTTAAAATAAAAAATATTGAAAAATGTATTTCTTGTAAAATAATAGTGCTTTTTAGCTCAGAGGGACCTCTGTCTTCAGTATGTTGAGGTCAACCAGTTGTCTGAATGACTGCTGCATACCCATATTCATATTTTACATTTCTTTGAACTTTGTTGTATGTTCCTTTTCATTGGCCTACCTCATAAAATCAAAGTACATACAGGTCTGTGATTTTATTGCGATAAAATGTGGAAAAGTTCAAAGTGATAGGAGTACTTTTGCAAGGCTAAGATTCATTGTAAGAAGTTACTATTTTGACTAAGTTATTTTTGTGCCTTTGAAGAATGACTTTCAAAAAAACAGAATGTAGAACAAATGAAATTTTAGGAACAACTTCAGACTCCAGGGAAGTACAAGTGTTACACATTTTCTTTGAAAACCTTTGTTGAGCTCTTCACCGCTGGTGTGAGAAACTTGGCTGTAGAACAAATGCTAATTATTGACTCAAGCATGACCCTGTTTAGCGCACCTGAATGAGCAACAATGCAGGATGAAGTTGTAAAGGGTGAGGAGCTTCAGTTATGCTGCAGCACCTTTTGTGCCCAGGGACCCAAGGCCAGAGCTCCTCCTCCTCTTCCTCTCCTCTCCACTCCACAGAAGAAATCTCACCCTCACTTTATTCCCTTTCTCATACAATGCTGGTCATGCTCCCTTTCCTGCATACACATCAGAGTTTTTGATGACTGTTGTCTCACTCTTTTTTTTTATTTTCAAACTTCAGACACCTATTTCCCCAAATCATTAGCCCACATTTCTCACAGCTCTTGCTCAGTATGGTCTGGTTTAAGTCCTTCTGTAAGTCAAAGTACAAAAATGAACATGAGGATCTGGAAGTCATTACCTAATTATTGCATCTCAGTAATGAAAAGCTAACGGTGTGAAAAAAAAAACATTACGAGAGGCAAATGAGCACTCATGTGTCCACCTAAAAGTAAGTACAATTTTCTATTATGAACTTTCCTTCATCTTTTTTTGTTATTTCATTTTTTAAAGTCAAATACTTTAGCCCAGCTTTTTATTTTCAGACCTAAAATTTGCATAATATGACTCAGCTCTTTCAGTACAAAATACACATATAGGAATGAGTTTTAGCCTACTGATAACTGATGCTTGAATGAATCTCTACTGATTTCCTTTCATTAAACATTTAAAAACAGAAGCATCCATTGGATAACTGTGTAGCAGGGGTGCACTTTGTTAAGCTGTGTAAAGGTGCACATTCAGCTTCTTTATATTAGGAAAAGCAATGGGAACTAATACTTACAACAGATCAAGAATCTGTTGTATTATGAACACACTTAAGTATATTTCCTAATAATTCAACTATGTAAAAAGAAACTAAGAAGCATAAAAAACATATATCACACATTTTACTTTGCTAAAACAAGGAAAAATGGAAAATTTCCTTAATAACACATGCATTTTTATTAAAAGGAAATAAAAGAGGGAGTGCTTTTAAGGTAAGAGTGTGGAAGGGGAATTCAAAGTGGCAAGCCACGTTTTGATCCATCAGCCTCCACCACCAGAAATCCAGGAATAGAGCAAGAAAACAGAGTCCCCACTTTGTTCTCTGGAATCAGGTTGTTGGCTCACTCAAGGAACCGACAGGATCATTGCAGTTGTTCTGTTCTCTCAGCCCAGCATCCCGGCTTGGCTGAATGGGAAATCTCAGCCCAACAGCTGCTGCTCAGGCCAAAAAGTCTCACAGACAAAAAGTCTCTTATTTATAGGTTTGTTTTTTTACATGCAGTTATAACCCAGTGAGGCTGGATTTTTCCTAAAAATTAGACCAATGTAGCAAAATGTATAATGTAACAAAAATATTTTTTATCTCCAAATCTTAAATTGATGAGTTTTTATTCTAATTTGAGTTGGTATGATTTCATGCTTGTTCTCTTTCTGTGTTTTGATTCCAAGAACAACATTTGGAGTTAGCAGCTTTTGGAGAAAGCTTTGCTACAGGGCGCTCATTAAGCAATCAGAAATGTGTTAAACTTAGGGAAATGTGTGTCCACTTACAATTGCTGGAATTGTTTTCACATTCAAGACGTCCAACATGTAATTACTGTATTGAAGAAAACATATGTGTCAGATTACACAGATTAACACATAAATTGCCATTTCAAACTATGAATAAGTCTGGGTTATTTCAAAAGCTTCCTGATTTCTTTAATGGGCATTACAAGATCTATGAGACATTTTAAGCCATACAGTCAAATATTCAGACAGGAATCTCAGCATAACATTTAAGAAAAAAAAGATATTTTGGGAATTCCTGATGTCTTTAGTGTATCATAGGAGGTTGTTTTGTATCATCTGAATGCAAATGGATTCTGATTAGCCTAAATGAAAGTAGTTAAATGTGTAAAATATGAAGCCTGACGTGTTTCTGCACACTTCAACAACAAAACAAAAGATTGCCTTAATGCAGCTGTGATCCAATGAATAATGTTACCCAGGAAATATTCTGTGTTGTTCAATTGACTGACCATATATCGACAACTACCACCCACGCAGGTCACCTATAAACCTTTGAGGGGAGAATAAGTCAAACATGAGCTATCTCCCTTTGATGAAATACCCAGCGCATGCCAAGGTATGTGAGCCATTTTCATCTTATAACTGGAATTAGGCATGGCGAAAGCCAACATGTGGTACCCTGGAATCTTTTATAATGCAGACGTTGCTGATAGCGCTCAGATGTTTGTGAGAGGTTTAATAGTAAACGTCTCCTCCTGTTATGTCATCCTCAGCTAGTTGACGAACTGACTGACTTACTTTGTTGCATCTGTGTTGAGAATTTCCCTCAAAACCCAGAAAGTCAAAGTGGTCAAGCTGGAGTGTTGCGATATTTTGAATGATGCCATGTGGAGCCGGGCTTGAATGTTTTCCACTGTTTTCTAACTCCCCTGGTGACTTCTCAGTTCCCTCACAAAGACTACAAGTATAATTTAGGGAGCTCTCCTGTGGAAAATGACCACCCTGTTGAGTGGTTTGAGTGTTATATCCAACTCGTGACAATCCAGCTCAATCTGGGTGAAAATCTTCTATGTGACCTGTTAAAAATAGGACTATCTCCTATTTTAAAATTTTGGAAGAACTTTCCACTCCAAGCACTGTTCTCAAGTTGTAGTTGTCCATAGGTTTTGATTCAATGTGTCTGGGCTGTGGTTCTGGATAGCACCTTTAAATCATAAACATTGCCCTTGGGTGAACATAGTTTATGTAAAGCAGCATGACCTAATGTGGTTATGCTGAGAAATAAGAGAAACACCCAATAACAGAGAGTAAAAGAAAGCAGATGAGGAAGAGGGACAGAAATTACAAATCCATACATAACATTTAGCATTTCCATCTTTCCTCTTCTCCCTCGTTGTTTTATGTTTGTCAGTGACTATAAAAATACAATGGCTTTTAATATTCTCATCCATACACTTTTTTAAATAAAGCTCATATTTAGATTTAGCACTTGACAAAAAAATATGTAAGATAATATTTGGCTTTTTTTTTCTACCTTTTTTGTCACAGTTGAAATATTTGGCTATATTATCTTTAAAGACTTTAAGCTTTGGTAAACAAAAAAAGGCATTTACTTTTAGCCACTTACATTTCTGCATTTCTGCCAACCTTCAGTGGGATGTTTTTTTGTCTTTCCCATTTTGGAAAGTGACTAGTAAAAGTGGTCACATTATTTTCTACTTTAAGGGAACAGATGTTTATTGACTACAAATTAGAAATTCTTACACCGAGGTCAGATTGATTTAGAAAGCTGTTTTTTGTTTAGCAAATGAAATCATCATGTGAAAACTGTCCTTTGCATTTACTTTGATTATCTTTATGTTATTCTGAAATCTTTTGGTGACTTTATACATTCTATGTCTGGTTGAAAAAAAAGAAATTCTGTAGGGAGGGTAAGTAGTTTTTTTGTGACACTAGAGAATTTACATGGCTTTTATTCTTTTTTTTTTTTTTTAGTTTATCAATATGTCTAACTGCTCATACTTTGTAGAGAAACTTTGGAGTAAATTGTGACATGACACCTTTAAAGTTTAAAAATGTTGCAGCAATGCTCCTCAATCACTGTAGGGAGCTCCTGGATTGATATATTAGGTACCCTTTATTCTCTTACCAGAGGCAGCGGCATGTAGGTAAATAAAAACAGAAGTGGTAGCTGATTTAACGCAGCACATTGTAAATCTAGATTCTCAATGTAAAGACTGAAGTATGGTTCCTTATCTCGAGATGCACCTCAGGCCTAAATTTTCTTAAGGATGTTACTTTCCAGCTTTCGGATGTTCATGTTCTCAGTGGCTTGTTGCATTGTGGAACCATTTGATATCTAGATGTTGGAACCTCAGTTTTGCTTTTTGACTGAAGTCCTTCACCATCAATAAAAGACAGATAGTAGAGAATATGTGGAAAGTTATTTTTGAGTTAATGAAAAGAGGATATTCAGAGCATCAATGATAGTCTCATCCAAAATTAAGATTTATTGTTATGAATACAAAAGGAGGTAAATGTCATGGGGTGGTGGTGGAGGTGAGTTGGTGAGGCAGCACGCTGGAGACCCAGGTAAGTGAATGGTGGTAATTTAATATAAAATAAAGTCCACAGAAACACAGTTAACAAACGGAGTCCGCGGCTAGGCAGCACGGCTGAGCGGAAGCCAGGGCTCAACACCGGTAGCGCTGGTCTAACAGGCGGAAAACAAAAACAAGCAACTAGGTGCGGCAAACAGCGACTGACAATTGACAAACAACGACAACAACAAGGACCCGAGGAGGAACAAAGGACACAGGAGGGACTAAATACACTGAGGGTAATCAGGGGAACGAGACACACCTGGGAACAATCAAGGGGAAGACAGGACAACGAGGAGACTCAGGACACAGAAACTCAGAATTAAACACAGAAAAACACAGAACCTGACAGTAAATGTGACAAAAAGAAGTAAAAAAAAAAAAAAAAGCTTATTTTTAAACATCTACATCATTGGAAACCAAAGTGGCGACATTTTCATGCAGTGATGGAGGCTTTCATTGCATATGAGGGGCTTATGCAAGCATAGTTTACGGTGCCAACACTCCAAGCCAAATCTGTTTCATGGGTGTTACTCAACTTTTGGCATGATCGACATCAAGGGTATATTTACTGAAAATTCTAACCAAAAGGAGCATTTATAAGCACCCGTTTTATTTTCACCATTCCCAAATCTGTTGTATTCTAAAGAGGTCCAGCTTTCAATATTTTAAACTTTCTAAGGGGCCAGGTCTCTCTTTTAGATTGTGGTCTTGAGTCACACAGAAAACATTTTCTGTGAGTGAAAAGAAAACACACACAAAAATCTTGACAGTGAAGTCACATCCTGGAGAGGAGAGCTGGAAAATAAAGTTGTTTATCAACCTTACTGACATCCATCACCTCCATTTCAAAGCTGCTCCAGATCTCCGGTGTTTGCTTAGCATTATTAGAGAAGTCCTCAAGGGAGAGTGGATCTTTGTGCTGTCTGTCAGGTAAGCTTTGGATAGAAACGAAATCCAACTGATGCGGGAGACTGTTGAAAACATTTTTAAGAGTTATGAAAACATATTCTGAGAATTTCTGGGGAGGATTTTAGTGACACTTTGTTCATGTCTTCTTTTTTACTGATATGGAAACAACTCAAGAGATGAAGTCATGCGAAGAAAAATAGAATACCTTGTGGCAGCTTATGTTCTTCTAACACATTTGGTCATGTAGATGTGAATATTTGTGTTAGCGATATAAAATATTTAAAGTCATATGAATAACAACAACAAAACAGAAGGGATTACTTTCCAGAACTTTCTTACAAAATGTGTTTTTTTTTTATCTTTCTGGTGATCACAGAACATATTCTCTGTTATTTCACTGTACAGACTAACAAAACTGCTGATATCTGCAGGTTTGCCCAACCAAGCAAGTGTATTCTGAGAGCAGGGCACAAGATGCTAAAAGTAGTTTCCAAATGGCTTTTCCTATTGTTGAGAAGAAATGTCTGTACAGTCAGAAAAATGGTACATAAGGACTCCTCCTTGCACACCATTTATGGGAGGTTTCTAAGAAGAAAAAAAGTAAGGCCAGTTTTATGTTTGGCAGACAAAGACAAAACACTTATTGAATAATTTCCTCTGAACAAATTAGTCTAAAACTAAAATACTGCGGAAAGAATTGAGGACATGTTTGTCATAAACCACAAATTGCAAATAGGAAAAAAAAAACCTCTTAACAACTGTGAAGCACCGAGTTGAAAGTGCCATGGGACCTGACCTGGGGTACACACATTGCAGAAATGGAGAAAAAGGCCCAAAAGAGATAGTTGATTTTTTTAATGAAAGTTCTCAAAAGGGGCAAGATCCCTGAGAGACTGCTGGTGTCCTTTAATTGTTACACCATAAAGAGTGACTTACTGTCTCTGCTCACGGTTTTCCAGCTGCACAATAGCACAGAAAAATGAGCTCCAATCGGGCATTAAGGTCACCCAGTGGGAAATTGTATAACCTCTGCCAGCACCAGCAGAGCTTTCCAGTTTTCGCTGTTTGGGGAACTTCAAGAAAATCCTCCAAATCACATCACACCCACGACATGTACTCCCTTTTGGGCAGATGTTTTGGATCTATAAAGTCAAAAGCCAACAGACTAAGAAACATTTCTTACTCACTAGTCATCACCATGGTGAACGCTGCTATGTGGTCAATTTGACCTTGTGTATTTTTATGTCTATAATTAAGTGCTTAAAGTTAACTTTTCACAAGGGAAAAGTGCAATATAATGATGTGATTATTTTATAACCTCGTTTTTTTTTTTTTTTTTTTTTAAGTGAGACATTGTTTTAACCATGTTTTATCCAATGACAATAAAGATTCAATTTTGCTCGGGTTTTGAGATGTGTTACTTCTGCATGACCTGACCAGTTCACAATCGGTGCGTTCATTGTTCGCTTCTCCATTGTGCCGGACATTTTGCAGAGGCGTAAAGACAAGCAAATCCTGGTCTAGACCAAACAACTGGACTGAGAGCCACTTTTTCAGGTAGCCCTTGTCCTCTTTTAAGCAAAATGTAGTTCAGTTCACTTGTGAAATTGTACCTGATCCACCATTTTCTGCTTAGCGATGCAACCAGTACATGCTGGACACACAGAGCATCTTGATTCATTCAACTTTTTTTTTTCATTCAGAAACATCCCATTGCAAAACTAGCACTGTATGACCTGTTCTTGACATTGAAACAGCAGCTCATAGTCTACTAACTATGTAAATGTGCAGAACAGAAATGCAGAAAGATAGTGCTTGAGGACAATGTGAGAACATCTGTAAAATACCTAAAGCTGGAACAGACCCTGCAACATGACAATGACACAAAACCCACCAGCAAACCCACCAAGAAATGGCTCAGAGTGAGGAAACTGAAAGTCCGTAGAAATGCAAGAAACTCCTCCAGCAACCGACAGACAAAACATGAGGACTTCAGAAAACTATCCACAGACCAACAGACACTGACCGATAACTTCAAGAGAAGCATATCATGAAGTTACTTCATCCAGACAAAGTAATACCAGCTACAATGGGTAGGCAGACTTCACTTTTTCCAAAGGTAGAAACAAAAATGCTTTTTTGTTTCTACCTTTCTTTTTCAGAGATTAAAAACCTTGTAAACAACAGAACATTTGCTCTTTTTTAATTGCCCAGAAACACAAGTCCAGATACAGTGAACAATGTCTGTGGAAGAAGTCAGCACAAAAAAAAAAAAAAAAAGTCCATCGTAAACTTTGGATTGTAAATGAAATCCAAAACCTAATAAAACTTAAGTTCAAGCAAACTGAGGGCAGACAAAGAGGAAAGCACGGGCCAATACCAAAGGAAAGACAAAGAAAAAAAAAAACTGACAATGAGTTTGTGAAAGCAGGGACTACCTTTAATGAAATTATGACTAAATGGACACAGGTGTGACAACCATAAATATGAAACAGGTGACAGAGGAAAATGCTAAGCAAACAGAACAGAGGACACAAGACATAAATAGAAATTAAAGTAAACACAAAACACACAGTGACACAAAGTGCTGGAAACAAAATTAAAACACAAATGGATTCTGGAGTCATATGCTGTGATGTTAAGTAGATATTGTGATATTTGAAATAGCCAAATTTCATTTTTATTCCCTGAAATATTTTTTATGTTCTGGTTGAAAGTGTTCTGTTGGTCTGCTTTTATGAACCCAGGTAAAAATCATGAAAATAATCAGTCTAGTAGCTCTATTGATAATTATTATAAAGTAGGGATAATAGAATGTAGTTACAGTTGTACAATAGTTTCAATGCAGTTCACTTCTACAGTGTCAATTCAAGACGGATTTGCCTGACTGTGTTGTGTCAAATGTAAAGTTTAGTGGATAAGGGAGGATGGTGTGTGGCTTCCTGTAGCTGGATTTAACCTCTCAGTTCAAAGAAACTCATCATTTTGTTTTTGCATACCAATATATTTGGGGAAATGTCAAGGTCCTGTCTCCATGGAAATAGTTTGGAGATAAACTGTTCAGTTCAGTCCCAACATGACTGTGCGCAAATCAAGGTCTGTTAAGACATGATTTAACAAGTTTGGTTTTGAAGAAGTTATTTACCTGAATCTACAAACCAGGGCAACATGAGTGACCTCACAAATGCTCGTCTTCAAAATGGTCAAAAACACTCCTAAACTTTTAGGAAAGCCTAACTGCAAACAATTTGCATTCATAATGCGTTCATAGCATTATATGAATTAGCATTCATATATATGAATGAATTATATGAATTAGCATTCATATAACTGCTGTGCTCATTGTATAAATGCAACACTGGTAAAAGCATTGTTAAAGGGTTATTAATGAAGTGATATTGACTCCCTGAGTGTCAAATAGAGCATTTCTTTTTCTTTTTTTTTAGAAACAGAGGCCCAATGTCAAGGAATAAATTAGAAAATCAAATTTCTCTTAAGACATATTTTGTATAAATAGCATTTTTATAACAACTGAATGTAGCATATAGTGACTTGATTGTTCTGTAAAAAAGGCACTTTGCTCTTGAGTAATGCGTATTAATGCTCTTTTGAATCATCAATTATAATCAAACCAGTTTTCTTTTGGTAATCTGAGCTCAGTTTCACTAATCACACCCAAGCTTGATTACTTGGCATTACTGTCACCTGCATAATCATGTAAATCTGATGAGACGAAGAAAGCTAAAAGGTTCCTAAACAGAAACACATGCCTAAATCTAATGAAATTCAAGAAGAGATGAGTAACAGTCATTGGCAAAGTGCGAACGTAAATCCAATTGAAGTGCTGACATGAGGTTAAACCTTCAACTCCAAGGTTTGGATAGATTTTTCCCCCCTAAATAGAATAAACTAGATAACCCCGGTTATATTTTAATCCAATAAAATATATTCAATGATATGAAGCACGTATGACCAAAAAAAAAAAAAAAAAAGAAAAGGAAGGAAGGGAAAAAAAAGAAGAAAAACAGCATTAGCCTATGGGGCGGAAATAGCCTACTGTTTCTGGCGCAGTTTTAGCGATGTACATAAAAATCAAATCTGCTTCTCTGTTTATTTTTAGTGAGCTCCTTTCAGAGACGGTGACTCAGCTGCCAGCACAGGGGGGAATGAGGGCTTCGCAGGGAGGGAGCCAGCTGGGCATCAAGGTGGAAGACGTCAGGGGAGGGGCCACGTGTCCAACATTCAGGCCCTCCGAGTGCGCACAAGATCTTTACGCAATCGCTATCGGAAGATTTCTTTTTATGTAACTGTCTCATGACAACCCACCGCAAACCGTTCGTCCTGCAGAGACGGTGACAGACGAGCTCTCCCGCAAGCCTCTACATATAAGAGGAGAGAGAGAGAGGAGCGGGAGCCCCAGTCACTGCCGTGCCTCGAGTCCTCCAGACTGGATGTAGCGGGACCAGGTGGATTTGGAGCGGTTTGGGGGGCTTTTTTTTTTTACGCACGGAGTTTGCAGGAAATAGGCTACCGCATCTCATTCATTTCGTCCTGGGTTCGAACTATAAAATAAGCTGCTTTCGTTTCAGTTTTAGCGATTCGGCTTTTGCTTTGCGGGTGGATATAAGTCCGCGTTTGACAATAAATAAATAAATAAACAAATAAAACATTGAAATCACCAGGTAAGTTCAGCTTCATGATCGGATTTATCTTTTATTCTTTTTCCCTATGGTTTGATTGATGTTTTATTCTAAAAAAAAACCAAAAACAAACGAAAAGCCAACTTTTGATGCTTTTTAGTAATGAAAATGAATTTTAGACAACTGAACAGTTCAAGTATGTTGGGCGATATTTGATATATAACCGCACAATTATTCATAGTTACATTTTCTCTACGTCATTCTCTTATATTTAATAGAGATGAGGACATCAATACATTAAAATTATTTTAAATGTAATTTTATTTCCATAGATTTTGAAATAATCGTCCATCTCCTGCAGCATACTGTGTCAATTTCTCACCAGAAAAGCTGACAAAGAGATAAAATATTGAGTCAACATAAAAACGGAATGTTGGATTAAGTAATCACAGCAAAAGCTAATAAAATATCTTTGTTTTATGAAGGAAATATGATACTCAGGAGAAGTCTCCTCTTCTTATTGTTTATATCCACATTCCATCAAGTCACACCCCAAGGTAAGTAGATTTTTATAAATCATCTATTTATTTATACACACTGATTTAATCATGTTTAAAATTAATACTAAGTTTGCAAGACTTTGCTTCCCTTTGAAATGAGTTTAAGCTCGTGATAATGATTAGTTATTCTATTATTGACAGGTTTGCTAGTTTTGATTAGAATACGTAATTGTAAATTTAAAAAACTTTATGGACCTTCATTAATACCCAATAGTAATTTGATTTCCTATTTTCCATCCCTTCCTTGACTGATTTCAAGATGGAGAGCAGGAAGATGAAACATCATTTGACCTGTTTGAAATCAGCCACATTACACGCAAGACTCTGGGGGCCAAACAGTTCCGGGGCCAATACTCCGATCTCCCTGCCTACCGCTTCATCCGCTTTGACCACCTGCCCCCAGTCAGTGCCCCCATACTGAAACAAATACTAAAACAGATCCAGAACAACGAGGGCTTTGTGTTCATCGCCAGCATCCGGCAGGATCGCTCCTCAAGGGGCACCCTGATTGGCCTGGAGAACCCGGACGGCCGGCGGCAGTTCGAGATCGTCTCCAATGGACGGGCCAATACCCTGGACCTGGTGTACTGGGTGGACGGTTCGCAGAATGTGGTCTCATTTGAGGATGTGGACCTGGCCGACTCTCAGTGGAAGAACATCACACTTCACATTCATGGGGAAAACGCAAATCTGTTTGTGGGCTGCAGCTTAATCGACAGCTTCATCCTGGACGAGCCCTTCTATGAACGCCTTCAGGCCGATGGGAGCCGAATGTATGTGGCAAAGGGATCGATTCGTGAGAATCACTTCAGGGTAAGATGGAGAGAGTCTTCTGAGATCAGATCTGTGGTCTTCTTGCGTGAGAAACAATTCCAGTGTTTAAAAGAAGAGGGTCAATGATAAAAAGTTCAGAATTTGTAAAAACTTATACCTTTAGAAAGAGTTCTTCCACCAAAAGAGTCAATAAAGGTATTAACCAGAAGTTGTTTTATTTTTTTCTGTCTAACAGGGCCTCATTCAGAATGTGCGCTTCATCTTCGATACATCAGTGGAAGACGTCCTCCTTAGTAGAGATTGTGAAGTCACAAGAGTAGGTGAGAGACAAGTGTTTGGAAAAAACGAAGAAAGCCTCGTAGTATTTATCTGAAGGTTCCTGGCATTCTGTGGAAGTTGAGATCTTTCATGATCTTTCTCAATCCAAAACGTGAATCAAATTTATCAGAACTGCAAAATGCTTCAAGGCTGATCCCTTGCAGATGTGCCTTGGGGACTCCTTCACATGCAACTCTCTTCCATACAAAAGCCCTGACATGTGATGTCTGTGTATTTTGTTAAATATCCACCGGAGCAACCAGTTTACCTCTACTGTATGAATCTACGAATTTTTATATAGGTCAAAAAGAGGCTCTTAGATACGTGGCGAAGATCTCCCACCGTTGCTTGTGGAAACAGCGGTGCTGACGCGGTGGTTCAAGGTCGAGCGGTGAACAAAAAGAGATGCAGATGCTTACATTTATTTCCATTGGCAGTGGACTTGGAATAATATCCTGGGAAAGAAAATAGAAAAAGAGGAAAAGTGAAGGCAACACTGCAGATCACAGAGCTTCCAGCTGCTCACACACACACACACACACACACACACACACACACACACACACACACACACACACACACACACACACACACACACACACACCCACACACACCCCACACATACGCACGCATTCGTGGTGAGATCATAAACTGGCTGCTTTGGTTGCTTTTCTCAGCTGAAGCTTGGCCCAATTTAAAATAAGGACCCCATGATCTTTAGCAGGACTCACAAGAGTACCAGTTATGGAGACACAAACAGAGCAAATTGAAATGCAGGTACCTTTTACAGCACACTGCAAGGTTTCCAGGTCTGGAAATTGATACTTTGGTGCGTTATTGCAAAGTGAGTCCACATGCATTAAGTAGTAATGTCCTGTGTTCCAGTGGTTGTTGCATATGTGTTGCCACAAGAAGTGTTAAATTCCAGCTTAAAAGAGTTTATTTGTTTAACAAATGTCACTAAGGCGTTTAAATCTTCTGCACGCTCACTGGTGCCAGTTAAGCTTCCACCCTGGCACAGAGTTTAATGCAAAACGACACCCATAAACCCACACAAACCACTCTCATAAAAGCCAACACACCGGACATTAATGAGCAGCGTTAAAATTAGCCCCCTCATTTCGCTCTCTGTTGAATTCTTTCCTTGCTATGCTTTGAAAAAGCACACCATGTCAATCAGGGAGAGGGGAGAATGCATAAACGCTTTCACAGACAAGCCCTCCTGAAATTTAAATGGATCCAGCAGACTGGGGAGGAAATAAAACATTGTGGGACATCACTGGGCAAGTCGAATGACTTTTTGATTTAGAGTCCCCGATCTGCTGTTAATCTTCACCAATTTACATCGCCAGAGCCAAGCAGATACGGGCTTGTGTGCTGGCAGGATGACAGGCGTTCCATAGAGCTTTTTGATATCCGTCTTGTTTATTCTGGAAATTATGCGTTCACAAACTCTGCTGTGATATAATTAAACTTCCGAGTTTAGACAGACAAACTGAGGGAAATGGAGGTGTAAACTGTGAGGGAATGCAGGTAGCCATCATGTTATAAGGTTCGCTGCAAACTCCTTCCAGAAAAGATGTCCTTTCCTGCTGTGCGGACTTGTATTTCTGCCTCCTTGTCCTGTGACCTGTCTGTGCAAAATTCCCAGCTGGTAGACACGTTGTGCTTGGCTGGGTTTCCTGCTGCAGATGTGTTAACGGTGAAAAAAAAACTTGGCAGTTAGCCTCATTTTGCCCTTTAAATTATCCAGTAGCTAGAAGAACTGAAGGATTAGGTTCTAGTGGCTGTAACTGAGAGATTTTTCACTGACTAACTTAGATTATCTGATAAAATTCAAGTAACTATAGCAGTAGCTATGTTGTGCATTAAGTCGTCTTTTGGCCTGCTTCTACAAAACAGGAAATCACATTGTCTGCAGATCATAAACCTCGTGTTTTAACAATGATCTCAAATGTGTTTCCCATCACCGACTTGTAGCGGCTTTTTTCTCTTCTGCCTCTCTCTTTTAGACGATGACAACGGCTTGAGAGAGAGTGCAGAGATCGTGGATGTAAGTCCGTCCATCACCACCAACATCATAGGTCCAAAGACAGACGACCTGGGTGCAGATATGTGTGAACGCTCCTGCGAGGAACTTAGCACCATGTTCCAAGAGCTGAAAGGCCTGCGTGTGGTTGTCAGTAACCTCATTGACGGTTTGCAGAAAGTGGTAAGTTGAGGAACTGATTAGACAGAGCACATTCCTTTGTTTGCTTCCAAAATTGTACTGATTAATTCAAATTGCACGTTTGTAAGAAGCAAACTATGGGAGCTGTCTCCTAGTCTTTAATGTGACATCCATAAAGTAAGACATTTAAATTAGGTTACTGGGTAACCTACTTTTGTTTGAAAGTAAACAGCACAAAGCCGCAGGACTGTTTATAGAGCGGCTTGTGATAACTGAACCCTTTTGACTTCTGGTATCTGTGGCAGCATGAGTCAGAGAGATTTTATGACATGTTACATGTGGACATAGGAAGTGTTCCCCTGGCAGTGACTCGGTCCAGTCTAATGTCTGACTTTGTTTAAACAGCTCTTGCGTTTCCTCTGGGAACCTCCCAGCAATAAGAGACTGTGGGCATGAACCTTAGGGAAAAAAAGTGGTTGGTATGAGAAGGGTCCCTGAGGCTCTTCCAGATCGAGTGGTGTCTTACACTCCAGTGCTGCACACTGCTGTTTCCCGATTCAAGAGGAAGCTTGCACAGTGAAACACTCAAATCTTTGGCAGCGGTTAATCAACTGACAGTTCCCAAAGTTTGAAGGAGTCCAGCCACAGATCCCCTGGTCTCCAAGTGGGTTGGAGGTTGCAAAAGAAAGCAGGAGGTTTTACTGCTGTGTTAGCTCAAAAGCAAGAAAAAAAAAAAAAGAATTCTAGTGTTATAACTGCGACCGCTCAGCTGGGTGACCAATTTTCTCACACTCCCTGATTTACCCTAACACATATTCCTAACATAATCATTTTGCCTGTATTTGATCTTCATACCTGCAGCAGCCAGTTGCACCTTTATATAATGAGCGTGCCTTAATTGTTTGTGACTGATGTCCTTGACTGCACATCTGCTGGTTTGTGTTCAGACAGAGGAGAATACAGTCATGAAGGAGGCCCTTGGGAGAATGAAGGACACTAAAGAGAAAAACATGTGCTGGCAGGACGGCCGTTTGTTTGAGGACAAGGAAGATTGGGTAGTGGACAGCTGCACTAAATGTAAATGCCAGGTAATTCCAGTTCATGTGGAACAGAGCACATTTACTGCGGAAGTCTGTTAACTCGATAGACTCTATGATCTGCTAATTCCAGGAGTCCAAGATAGTGTGCCACCAAATTACATGTCCTCCAGTGGCCTGTGCCAGCCCTTCTTTAATAGATGGAGAATGCTGCCCCGTCTGCATGCGTAAGTAGATCAACACTCTGTTGTTGCAAACATGAACGCAACCTGTTTTCCGCTCCATGTTCTTTCTTCTAAACTAATGCTACCATGTGCCATAAAAACAATATTCCGTCCATGTTAAGCATTAATAGCACAGGACTCTTGCAGCCAGTTTGTCTGAGGGAGTAAACCACATATTTATTGACACTAAGAAAGGCTTCTGTGGGTTCTTCAGATGAAGTCATTCGATAAACAGAGTGACATAAAGAATGGAAGCAAGAAGTTATGATCTTTTTCCAGTACTAAAATGTAAAAAAAATAAAATAAAAATACAATAAGCAGATGTGGATTTTTCCAGCTAAAGACAGTGAAGACGGCTGGTCGCCTTGGTCAGAGTGGACAGAATGCACTGTCACTTGCGGGATAGGAACTCAACAAAGGGGTCGCTCATGTGATGCCACCAGTAACCCCTGCACCGGACCATCTATCCAGACTCGAAAGTGCAGCTTGGGAAAATGTGACAGCCGTGGTAAGTAGCTTGACTCATTTTTTCTCCAAATTGCCCTCATCCAGAAGTGGCTGCCTTTGCGATGTGATATTACTCGGTCTGTGTTGAATTATCTGTGCTCCATTACCACTTTGACTAATCGAAAACAAAACATTTGCATGACAAGTGGGGAGGCGAGAACATAATGGAGCTGCATAAAAAGTCATCTCAGCTCATTTATGAGACGAGACTAAATTTTTCATAATGCAAAACGCTGAGCTTTCGTCTTCATAAGTTTGGATCTGTCACAATACGTCTGAGTGTGAGTGAGGAACTGGATCTCATCGTTGAGTTGCAGGGTGTGCCCTGTCAAAAATAATTCCAAATAAATCATTGGCAAAGAGGGTGTTCCACTGTGCAATTACTCACCACTGGCTCCCATGCAAAAATATAAAAAATATAGCATTTTTTTACTGGGATGTTCTTTGGATAATTTTGCTTTTTTGTTGTTTGTTTGACAGACATCTTCAGATAACCAAATCATTGCAAATATATCGCAAAGAAAACTTGAGTAGATATAAAAGTGATTTTCAAATGATGGTGGAATGTATTAAGGGAAGAAAGCTATCCAGCCCACCGCCTCTGTCTAAATCAATCATTTAGTGTGATTTATTCTATTTTTCTGGAAACCAGACACAGCTGGAGAATCAAGAATGCTTGACATTAAAAAAAAAAGTAAGAAGAGTTGAGAAATAAACCTCATTGACATGTACACAAGCATTTCTAAGGCACTGGGACATTGAGAGCCATTGTGGAGAACAGATGAAAACTTGAAACAGTGGTGGCCCGTCCCACAAGTGGCTAGTTTTCTAAAATTACTACATGAATGTTTTGATCACTCACAGATTTTCACAGACGTTATCCTTTTTCTTTGTTTTGATAAAAGACAACCATTGTTGTTTACAAAGTTGGACAGTGATGTGGAGCACATTATCCAGAAATTATCTTTTTTTGAGCCTCTGAAGTGTTAAATAAAAATAAATCTGAATTATGGATATGAAGAGGCCAAATCAAAACCCTGACTTAAGAGAGTTCGGTCATGCTGGAAAATTATCCAGCACATTAGTGAATTAAGACAGTTCTGCAAAGAAGTTGGATTTGTTTGGGTATCTTTTTGCACACAATAAATGAAAAAAATCATTATTAAACCATTTGTTTTTTCCTTTTTTTTTTTTTGCAGAAGCAGATATTTTTCACAGCTTGATTTTTAGTATAGGCTACCGTTCGAAGTATAGGATTTGATTGGTTATTGGACCATCATTTGTGGTTGCTTTGAGCTACCATTGTTCAGGATGTATCTGAGGAACTAAAACAGTCTTACCACAAGAAGAGGAGTTTGACTATGATAACATAAATAGTGGTGTAAACATCGCATTTCAAAGTGCGCAGCTTCTACCCACTATCACACAATGTTTACTGTTTACAGCTAAAAATGGGTGGAAATCTAAAAGGCAACATAGAATATATGTGTTGTGGTGATGTCTGCATGAAAGGTGTTCCTCTCTATTCACAGTTCGCCAGGATGGGGGTTGGAGTTTGTGGTCGCCTTGGTCGTCTTGCTCGGTGACCTGTGGAGAAGGGCAGATCACCAGAATACGGCACTGCAACGCTCCTGTACCACAGCTGGGTGGGAAAGACTGCGAAGGGAGCGGAAGAGAGACTCAGAGCTGCACTGCCAAACCTTGTCCGAGTGAGTATTTTAGCTAAAGAAAAGATTTCTCAAAAAGGAGCATCTTTGTTCGAAATGTCTGCTGTGTTCACATGTCCAACATTTAGTCCTTTGCTTCCCTCAGGGCGACATTCCCCATGTGCTCTGGACTGAAATCCTGTCTATCTGTCAGGAGTTCCCTGATGCTTATTTGAGCAAAATAAGCATCAGGGTCCGTAATTCGGCTTCTGAAAAGTTGTTTGTTTAAAAAGGAAAAAGGATTACAAAATCAAAAGATAGAATTTTCAAAAATTCACAGCACTCATAAAATGTGTTACACAGGTGTTTTAATGGGCTTTGTACCATTTATTCTACTAAAATAAAAGAAAAAAATTGTTGTTACCCTTGAAACATGTTACTTGCTTTAAACAAAAATATCTGATGAACTGAAAATTATTGTACATTATTACATGTACTTAGGTAATACTTTTTAGAGTCAGCTTCTGCAGCAATTATAGCTGGAAGTCTGTTAGAGATCAGTATGACTATAAATTTGGCAGATCTTGTCACTGGGATTTCTGCTCATTCATCAAGCTCGATGGGCGCAGCTGCTGTTCAGTAATATTTAAATCATACCTCAATTTTTTCTTCAGCCTGTGGTCTGGGTCATTCCAGGAACTTAAAATATTTTCCTTAAGGCTATTGCTTTAGCATTATGCTTGGGTGCATTGGCATGTTGAAAGACAAATCTCTGTCCCAATCTAAGGTATGTGGAGAACTAAAACGGTTTCACCTCAAGAACTTTCACGTATTCAATAATATCCATGACTGATTTGATTTTGACCACTGTCAACCTGTTACCAGCCCAAGATGGGGCCACTACCATGCTTTTGCTTAAGAAGCTTAGTTGTAATGATCTGTTTTATTAGTGCTAAAAGTCTTAATTGAGTAGTTATCAAGTTTTGGTCTTTCTTTAATGAATTCAAGATATTTTTGTATGAGCAGAAAATGTTCTTTAAGCTTTCCTTTCCATGTTCTATTAACAAATTTAACAGTGGGAAAGTGGCTTCATAATCAAATAAATGTTTTTTACCCACTGCAAATGCATGGTGGCTTACTTATTACTAAATAATAAAAAAAGAAATGTCTCATTCCTTCTGTGAGGACTGAGGTTAATTTTTAAAATCAAACAACAAAAGATTAATGGATTGATGTGCAAAGAGGGGGGACTTAATCAATGACATGCCTGCAAGTTAGTTTGTACAAAGACTAACTAGTGGCTCATTTTTACTTAAAAATAACAAATAATCTGACATTAAATTAGATAATAAAATCCTAAATTAGGGTATCTGAATAAAGGGAGCTATATGATTTAATTGTACTTTTATATGGTGTAGATAAAATCTATTGTAATGCTTCAGAAAAGGAGAAATTAGTGTTTCAGCTTTTTTTAATCTGTGATTTATTATCTGATCTATGATTTATTTTCCCTTGTAGTTGATGGGGGCTGGGGACCGTGGTCTCCTTGGGCAACTTGTTCTGCAACATGTGGAGGAGGAATCAAAAGTCGTTCCCGTGAGTGCAACAGTCCTCATCCTCAGTATGGCGGCAAGAAGTGCATTGGAGAGGCTACCGACAGCGACAGCTGCAACAAGGAAGACTGCCCGATCGGTGAGCTCAACGTAGCTTTTTTTTTTCTGTTATTCCCACAACAGTTTTCAGGTTTGCAAACAACAGAAAATTTCTTCAGATGATAACTTTGGTTTTAGCAAAGATGTCTCACTTTCCTGGAGGTATGGCAATTGATTAGAACTAAGTGGTGACTCGAAATTCAGCTTGTATCACAAATATACTACCAAACTGCCAGGAATTATCAACAAAGTCTGTTGACTACTACAAAAAAGACATATGTTTGAAGATTTATTTTAAAAATGTCACATTGTGCTGTTTGTTTCCACCCATCTATCTTCCCTGACAGATGGATGCCTGTCCAACCCTTGCTTTGGAGGGGTTGATTGCAGCAGCTCAGCAGACGGCTCCTGGGAATGCGGCCCCTGTCCTGCTGGATTTCGTGGAAATGGTACTCATTGCGAAGACATTAATGAGGTAAAACCCAAAAACCCTCTTTAGTACTCAATGGGTTTCTCATAATTTGGGTTCTTTTTCTCATTTTGCCAATCCGTCGTTTACCTTTCTAGTGTGACATGGTGTCTGACGTTTGTTACAAAGTGGGTGGAACGCAGCGCTGCGTCAACACTGACCCGGGTTTTCACTGCCTGCCCTGCCCAAAGCGCTACAAAGGCACACAGCCCTTCGGTATGGGTGTTGAGGCAGCCAGGAAAAACAAACAAGTGAGTTTATATTGCACTCAGTCAGTATCTTTAACTGATCCCTGTTAGGATGATAGATAGCCTTGAAGAAGTGAAACAAGAGAAGAAATGGACTTTCAGAAGCAGATTCCTGGTATTTTGGTGTTGGATCCAAATGTATAAATGACTAAAGCAGCAACTATATGTGAATATGACTAACTTTACAAAAAAACAAAAATAAAAAATCAGCATCAGTAGAATATTGAGGACAGAGGAGAAGATGAAGTAGATTGGAGTAACTCCTAACAATAAGCATATGTCATACCTCTTTGGTTCTGCTAAGATCAGAAACAGACTGACCCAGTTCTTATAATTGTTTTTGAGTTTGATATTATAAAAACAAAGTCACAACTGTTACATTTTATCTCTAGAATAGGGTTTGGGACATTCCATATATAACACACTCCACTGGGACTCTGCTGTTTTTGCTGTTTTGACTCCAGAATTTATGGGAAACTAAAAAAATAATAATAATCAAGATCCTCTTAACATCAGTCATGTTTTATTTCCCTTTGTAATGCTCTTTATGCTCAGCAGATGCTTGTCTGTTTTCACATAGGCTTATTTCCAAATGAACTCATTTTGAAAACTATCATATCATTGGAAATAAAAATGTTTCATGGCACATATATGTTTAAAAGCTGAATCATGCTGTTTGTTTGGCCTTGGTACACTCATTGTGTGGTATCTAAAATGGATGAAAGTTCTTCCCCTGGCAATGTGGTGTGCCTGTGTGCTGTATTAGGCAACAGTACTTGCTAACAGGGGATGTAATACAAAAGGATCTCATAAAATCGATTGTACCTGGAAGAGAACCCTGCTTTGGGTTGTTGTTTATAAGCAATAGTAATTACAGCGATTTAATCTGATTAATTTAGTTGAATCTTTTCAGTTCAGGCCTCTCCAGCAACTGTTGGTCTTTGAAGTTCATAAAACTGCCCCACTTCTTGTCTGTTTGATTGTGTTTTTCTTAGGTATGTGAGCCAGAAAACCCATGTAAAGAAAAGACCCACAACTGTCACAAATATGCTGAATGTATATACATCAGCCACTTTAGTGACCCGATGTACAAATGTGAGTGTCGCACTGGCTATGCTGGAGACGGTTTTCTATGTGGAGAGGACTCAGACCTGGATGGATGGCCCAATCAGAACCTGGTCTGTAGTGCCAACAGTACATACCACTGCAAAAAGGTATTTTGAGTGACTGGTTTGGAAGTTGCCCTCCATGCTGTGACACAAAATTAAGCTGATGAATCTTGTGAACTTCTTGTAACCATTCCAGGATAACTGTCCCAACCTACCAAACTCTGGACAAGAAGACTTTGACAAGGATGGACAAGGAGACGCTTGCGACAAGGATGATGACAATGATAGCATTATGGACGAACGAGTATGAGAATTTTATAAACCTCTACTATGTCTAACAGTTATTATCACAAAAAACTTCAGAGGACACATGATAATTTAGATTATAATTGGCAGAAGCCAGTAGTTTATTTTTGTCAAACAGCAATCTCACATTTCTGCTCAGGTGAGCAATGATCTAAATAAAATGTGAAAGAAAGGGAAACTTTGCTTAACTTCAAATTAACCACAGCGCATTGTGGTCTCGGTGGTATCTAGTTTCAATAAAATGCAAGACATTTCTGTGGTTTTGAAGAACTAGAGAGAGTGAGACTTCAAGCAGATAATGAATCAATGTCTTTGGATAATCTTTAGATTACTAAAATAAATTGAGCATAAATTATACTGCTCTCTAACAAATCAATGTAACGTTACCTTTGAAACAGGTCTTGCGAAGCTTGTTCCTTTATCTTACATTCTATGTTCTGTGTCTGAATAAGCAATAATATATATTCAGAGCTTAAAGATTTTCAAAAAACGACATTAAAAACATGCTCTTCCCTTCACAGGACAACTGTCCCCTCCTTTACAATCCCCGCCAATTTGACTTTGATAAGGACGAAGTAGGTGACCGCTGTGACAACTGTCCCTATGAACACAACCCTGCACAGATAGACACTGACCATAACGGTGAAGGCGATGCCTGTGCTGTGGACATTGATGGAGACGGTAAACTGACCATGCTTATTTTTGAACTGAAGCATAACCTTCTATTGAATCTATTCACCAAAATAAAATAGCATGGTCTAATAGCAATTTTTTCTCACAGAAATTCAGAATGAAAATGATAACTGCCCCTATGTGTACAACACTGACCAGAAGGATACAGACATGGATGGAGTTGGTGACCAATGTGACAATTGCCCATTGCTTCATAATCCTGACCAGGTATTATATCCTACACTGCAAAGAATGAAACCACACAGATGGTTTATAAAGTATCAATGACTATATTTTTATCTGCTCAACAGACTGATGTGGATAATGACCTGGTTGGAGACCAGTGCGATAATAATCAAGACATTGATGAAGATGGTCATCAGAACAATTTGGACAACTGTCCTTACGTGGCCAACGCCAACCAGGCAGACCATGACAAGGATGGAAAAGGAGACGCCTGTGACTATGATGACGACAATGATGGCATAGCTGATGACAAGGACAACTGCAGACTGACACCTAACCCAGACCAAGAGGATGCCGATGGTGAGGAGAAAATTTACATATTGTTTAACTTGCTGAATTTAGAAGTGTTGGCTGTTTTTTGGAGTTATACTGAGCACCTACATTTTTCAGGGTAAATGGAAACTGATCTTTTAAATAGTTCTAACGATGACTTGGTTCTTTAGAAAAGGAATTTGGCTGAAATCTGGATCATCAGGTCAA
This sequence comes from Poeciliopsis prolifica, assembly GCF_027474105.1. NCBI lineage: Eukaryota > Metazoa > Chordata > Actinopteri > Cyprinodontiformes > Poeciliidae > Poeciliopsis > Poeciliopsis prolifica. Next base: position 6,804,557 of record NW_026562380.1, read on the forward strand.
AAGTTTACAAAAGCATGTTAGTGATCAGCCTCATGATTCAGATTTGTTCATCTCAATCTAAAAATTCTGAAGAATATTTTTTCTAATATTTTATTGTTAATTTCTTTGTGGGTTGTTTTTTTTCTTTTTTAAGCAAGATTTTCGTCTTTCGCTTTTAAAGCACATGAATTCAAGTGTCCCCTTGAAGTAAATGTATTTTGGAGTATATATTTAATTATGTTGACATGCAGAAAAGCAGGACAAAGTTGAATTTTGCAGAACTGAAGCGTCCAAAGAAAGCTCCATTCTGGTTTTCATACAACTGGTTTGTTTGCAAACTCTAACTAAAACATACACTTGGTCACTGTTGTTACTATAATTTTTTGCATGATAGATGGCTCCTCCAAACACTACATTGTTTTTCTTCTATTTATAATCTGATTATACACTGTATAGCTAAACATGAATGCTCCAGTATTTTCTAGTCCTGCTCTTCCAAACTCCACGTAGTCACTATTTCTTCTCACTACTCAATGAGGTTTTGAGTTCTCCCTGATGCTCAGCAATTAGTTTCCCTGCAGCAGGTGTGAAGTACAGCGGCTGTGGAAAAAGTCGACAACTTAGTCGGCACGAGTGATGTCATGCTGCATGGCTTAGCGGGCCAGAGGGGTACATGCCAGGTTGTGAAGTTTTTATTTCCTTTCAGCTTTTCTCGTGATTAATCCAAAGAGCCCCATTTAAAGCAGGGTTACCTGGAGTTTGTACAGCTGTCTGTAAATGGAAACAGACCACAGAGTAGGAAAGCTCTGGAGAGGATGCCTTCACACTCTGTAAAGCTTGTCAGATAGTGTTAATTTGATAGAACCATTTTAATTCACTAGGATAGTAACAAAGATGCCGATCAAACGAAGCTGGTTACTTCCTTATAGTCCTCCTTTCCTAACTACTGGCTTATTGTCATTCTCTCTTTTCTGGCGTGCAGTTCAACTCCAACATTTGTCAGACTGTACGTTAGTAATACTTGTGGAAATTGTCACCACAAGAAAAAAAGGATTTGCCTTACTATACTTGGCCTGGGTTTGAAAGCCCCCTTTTCTGGGAGGAATTGTTATTTTTCCATCCATTTTTCATTTTAACTTGAGAATGTTCCTCTGTTGTGGGAGTGTTGGGATACTTACATCAGCGTACAGCTGTTTTTCAAACCTACTCAAAAGTAGGTCACCCCTGTTGATGTTTTTTTAAAATATTGCTTCATTCAAAACAGGTGATGGAAGAGGAGACGCGTGCAAAGACGACTTTGACAATGACAGCATCCCGGATATCCTCGATGTGTGTCCAGAGAACAATGCCATTAGCATTACAGACTTCAGGAAGTTCCAGATGGTCCACTTGGATCCAAAGGGAACAACTCAAATTGATCCCAACTGGGTGGTCAGGCACCAGGGCAAAGAACTGGTTCAAACTGCAAACTCTGATCCAGGCATCGCAGTTGGTGAGCAGCACACACATGCAAAATGTTTACTGTAGACAAGCCTTTCATAGTGACACACTACTTTCTAAAAGAAACCCTTTTGACTCTGTAGACTCCCAAGAATGTATCATGTCTGTTTTCTTCCCTCAGGTTTTGATGAGTTCAATGCTGTGGACTTTAGTGGAACCATGTATGTGAACACAGACAGAGATGACGACTATGCTGGCTTTGTTTTCGGCTATCAGTCAAGTGGGCGCTTTTACGTTGTGATGTGGAAGCAGATCACACAGACATACTGGGAGGACAAGCCATCCAAAGCCTTTGGCATCTCTGGCGTTTCACTTAAAGTTGTCAACTCAACTACAGGAACTGGGGAAAACCTCAGGAACGCTCTGTGGCATACGGGGAACACTGCAGGACAGGTAGGATCTTGTCCAAATCCTGTAATGACTTACAAATGTAGTTACAGCTCTTGGTTCTTTTCCATATTTTGCCTGGTCATAGGGCCAAACTGTAATGTATTTTATTTGATAAATCAACAAAAAGTGAAATCTGTTTCAAAAGTCGAATTCATATTTTACATAGGTGCGCACTCTGTGGCATGACCCCAAAAACATTGGTTGGAAGGATTACACAGCTTACAGGTGGCATCTCATCCATAGACCCAAGACTGGCTTTATAAGGTAGGTCAACCTATTTACCTGCCTGTATTCTTTTAACATCATGTTAATGTGTTGATGTCATGGCTTGTTGTTCAGGGTTGTGGTATACGAAGGGAAACAGATCATGGCTGACTCGGGACCAGTTTATGACAAGACATTTGCCGGAGGCAGGTTAGGCCTCTTTGTCTTCTCCCAAGAGTTGGTTTTCTTCTCCGACCTCAAATATGAGTGCAGAGGTAAGTTGGAACCATAACCATGTTTGTCAAACAAAACATTGTGCGAGCTTTGAAATATCTGGGTATCTCAAATCTTACTTACAAACAAAGACTGTCATTTCATGGCTATTTAGTTATTTAATTTGTCAGATAGCTAGTTTGCAACTTGACATTAATTAACCATAGAGAGATACAGCCAGACATAATGACTGCCCATCCAATGTTTTTCTATCAATAATTAGGAATATGAGATATGATAAAATTGAATAAAATTTACCACAATTTTACTGTATCAGAATATTTACACACATTTAAAACACAAATGTCAAACATGGCCTGACTGCTTTCATTTAAATATAGAAAAATCCCAATTATTCTGACTGTTGCTAAGGTCATGATAGCAACAGTCTTTCAAAAATATATTTTTTTGTATTCTGAGACACAAACGTAAGAGCAAAAAAAAAAAGAGAAAGAAAACTCCTAAATTTAGCTGCCGCTTTGGAAAACCGAGTGTAAGAAATATGATCCAAATTTGCCTAACTGCTCTTTACAGAATAACACAAGCACAACAAACCTCTATAATTGGTTAATTATATGGTCTGTTTACTTGGATGGAGACGCCAGTCTCAGCTGAGATATGATGCCATTAGTTTCCAATTAACAGCATTATAAAAATGATGGGTGATGTTGCTTTAGTTTCCACACCGTCATTGTTTTTGTTTCTTGTCTGTGTTTTTTTGTTTGTTTGTTTTTTTACAATTGGATATAAAGTAGACTGAATTTGTCATTCTTGTGTTTGGGGGGGGGGAAAGGGTGCAGTAGCCTTCATTAAGCTAGTAGCAACATGTACAGTTGGAGAACACTTCAGCACTTTTTTCCAGCATCTCATTAGAAGAGCTTTAAACTGAAAGAATGGTGTCAGAGAGTAAACAGTTTTGAAATTTTGAAGCTATTAAACTGTTAATCAGCCAATGCTTAATTAGGACACTAAGAACCTGCCTGTGGGAATGTTAACCTTTTCTGACATGAGTCAGAAAGTAGTTAATGTTTCTTTATTTTGAACAGTAAGAGAAGTAAACACTGAGAAGCAGCCATGTGAAAACATTGAGGCCTGTATTGCTTTGTTAATATAGCTGGATATGTGGATAATTAAAATCACTTTCAACAATATTGAGGAATTACAGTAAAGACAATACATGTCAATATTATCTATAAAATATAATAAAAACATGCAACTTCTGATGTTAAACAAATCTGGACAACGCAGTGTCTCTCATCCGGTGATCATTAGAAAATGTTTACTCTTCAGTTTGAAGAAGCTTTTCCACATTTGATACTTGGTTGCGTGTGATGGCTCGATTGAGAGTGAAACTCAAAAGAGCTTTCTGATGCCTTTAGAGGGAAGCCTCCAAAAATGCTAAAGTTTGACATGAACACTAAGACTTAGGAATAATGTTGAGATGAGTCTAAGCCTTAAATATTTGAACATGCTTGGAAAAAACCAAATGCAACATTCCAGGAAAAAATGTACCTACTGTGAAGAACAGAGATGAAAGTTTCATTGTTTGGAGACGCTTTACTGGAGAAGGACCTGACTACCTCACAGCTATAAACGCTACAGTGGATCAGAAGGTGTTTGAGGAAAAAATATGTGAGCCCATCTGTAAAAACAAAACCTGTGCTGAAGCAGAACTTGACTCTGCAATGTGACAATGACTCAAAACAAACCAGTAAATCCACCAAAGGCTGGCTGAGAGTTAATAAATGGCATGGGTATGAAAGAAACTCCTCAATCACCAGCTGAAATGAGGATTAGGGCAAACTTTCCTGAAATGGCTACAAGAATCAGCTCATCTAATTTCTTTTCTCTTGTGAGCCAAGAAAGTCAAATATTTTTGTGGCCAACCCACTTTCATTTTCAGGGATGGACAACAAAAGACAAGGAATCATTTTTTACAGTCGAAATTCCTAATTGTTTCTCATCTCTGTGTGAACTGTTATTGTTTCATGCATGCAAAGAAAGTTTTGTAAACAATCAATATGTTTTCCAAACTTCAGATAAACCGGAGTTTCCAACAGCGTTCATCAGGTAATGGGGAAAGGGTTTGTGTGTCGAATGTGGTTGTTGCAAAAACAAAACTGCTGTTTCTGCTTGTCAGCTTGCCCATGCACAATGCCCCAGCTGCATTGTGAAAGGCCTTGTGCGTCAGTCCAAGGATCTTATGCTGAGTGCCAAGTGCTAAATTGTGGAAAATGAGCCTGCGGCACTTATTCACAATCACAGCCACGTTGCTGAAGACACGCTTCCTAATGCCCACAGCGCACATGTTGTTTCTGCATACTGACGCTTTTCACTGTGGAGGCTTTACCGTGAACTCAATACTAACTATAGTTGTCTCTCAAATCTTCTTGCAGATAATTGAGTTGCCTGACATACAGAAGACGGCTGAAGGCAAGAAGCTTTCCAATTGAACCCTGTCATCAGTGAATCCATCTGGACATAAATAAGACTTTGCATACAGGCATCCTTTGCCTTAATACATCGTCAGGAAACGACAATCATGGCAGTTTTCAGTTTCCCTTAAAAGTCCTATGCAATTTTTCCATTCATGGGAAGAAACTGAACATAGTAAACATGCTTAAAAAGCCTCTGCAGAATATAAAAAAGTACCTAATCTACATCTTTATCTTTATTGTGTGACCACTTGATGGAGAATCACTTACAAGGGAATCAATTATTTGTGATTCCTTGCATTTGCCTTCTCGCTTTGACATGTAAGTGATTTCTATTGACAGATATTCTTTTGTTTTACTCAGCTGTTGGTCAGTCATCTGTCAGAGCTCTGTCTGACAAAATATAAACCAACCAGCTAACTAAAACCATAATCAACACTATTTCTCCTCATTCTTCTTACGATGAATGTGATTTAAAATGGGAAAATACAGTGATTGATTTCAACAGTGCAAAAGATGTTTATACTAAGTCTGTACTATAATTTCTTTTGTAAATTATTTAGGCTCAGCCTGTCTTTTTTTTATGCATTTGTGCTAGTTTGTAAATAGTTTTATTTATTTGTTTACACTGATATATAGTTCAATATCACAAACAAAATGTCATACCACAAATATCTGAAGATTTTTAAGTGTCTGACAGTTCTGATACTATTTTTGAAAGTTGCTTAGAAATTATTATTTTCATACCTTGGTGACAAGGTATATTAAGTGTGGTTGTTCAGTTTAAGACATCAAAGTGATATGTATGTTTATCTCTGTCTATATGAGTTTAATCATCAAAACTGGCTGCTACAGTTTTTTTTTCTGAAGTGCCTGTTCCCCGGTCAGTCTGGTGTTGCCTAACAAATCACTTATATGCACCTGACAATCTGAGGGTAATTACATTTTGTGTTTAAGTCTTAAAAATGAAAGATTGTAAAGACGTTTTGTTGCAAGCAGTTTTACACTTCTATGTAGTTTTTTTTAGCATCATCATTGGATATGTGGACCTTTACAGTGTTTACTGAAATGATTCCGTTTAAAGGTCTCAAAAGACAAAGTGTGACTGTACAGTGTGGCTTGGGATCATGATAGTGTCTCAGTTGATTGGCATTAGTCTGTATATTGCTCATGTTCTTCCCTGCTTGCTTTCCGTTTTCTTCTTTTACTTGAGATTTGCAATGCACAAAGTGTAAATGTTTTTTTTTATTATTATTATTATTATTTCTGTGTTGTTATACATAGACATTTTTACAAATTTGGATTGTTCTGTTTACAATTAAACCATTTTATACCATTTTTTTGAACATATGACTAAAAACTGATGAATAATTTTGCAAACATGAAATGTTTCACTTTCCTAAAACACTACTTTCTTCAAATATCCAGATTATGTCTGTTTAGCTCATATAATAAGTGAGAAGTGTGCTTTAAAACGTGTTGGGACTTTGCTCCTGGTTTATTTAGACCCAATAATTCATATTGGGCTGGCGGCACAGAAACAATAAACCAAACGTAGTACCTCAAATAGGCAATATGGATAATTTGGACTTATGAATAGCCTGTGTCTATTTATAAGTCAGGATGGGTTGTAAATTTGTCTAAAATAATTTTGACTGGAAGCAATAAAGTATTGTGCATTAAGATCAGGTCAGATGTTTCCTCTGGGCTTAAACTGCCGTGCAGTTTTTTCAGACTGCTTAAAACATATTTAAAGATGATTCTGTTTTCTTCTTTGCCTACGCGTTTCTTCCAAAAGATGTAACATATATGTTACAAATAGCAGATCAATAAGCCCAACAATTTTCCAAAACATGTGGTTGGCAGTGTCATATAAAAGGAATAAATTTACTCATTTTTATGATAGCTAATTACTATTTTATAATTCTTTGTTTTAGTACTATAACTATTTTGCCTTTGAAACCAGTATATCTAATATTTTCCCAAACACTTGTCTATTTAAAAAAAAATTAAACAGGAGTTAATTAAATCAGTGTTGGTGTAGTTGTTCTTTACTTTTCTGTCACTTCACATCCTGACACAAATTTTAACATCAAACAAAGTCCGCTTTAGTAAATACCAAAAGCAGTTTTTTTTCACTAACTATATATAAAAGTCAATCCCAATTAACCTGGCCCTATGTTGTTAAATCAGAAATTAACTGTGGTTAATCGTCATTGTCAAAAAAGTTGTCCAATTTCGCTGAACAGAAACCTTAAACAGAACTTGTTTGATAGCATGGTAATAAGAAATCTCACACAGTATGTTATGATTTCAAAAAATTACAGAACAGAAGAACAACTATCAAAGCATCATACTAACAGTCAGACATGGTAATGACAAAGCGATGGCTGCCGTTACCCAGGACTTGGACAACTTGTAAATGATGGGAACATAAATTTTCATTCAGGGTCAGAAAATCCTGAAGGAGTTTGTACAACAAGCAGTTTGGGTTCTTCAACTCAAACACTTTAATTTACTCACTATTTGACATGGATTATTCATGAGCACAGTTTGCAGACTGCCTCATGTCATACAGAGGTGCAGCAGCTATTACAGTCTTTCTTCAACCATGTAAAGAATGTAAAACCCCCAGAGTCATTAGATAAACAAATTAGTTAACAGTCTGTAATTCAGGTTTAAGAGGTACTGTATCCACACCAAAATAGGTAATGCTTGTGGGGTTTTTTCAACCATTTGTATAAAACTCAGGTTCATAGCTGTCTGGCTAACACTGCATAAAATCACTGTCAGTGCATCAACAACAGGAACCAGAAGTTGACTTTAGTCAGAGAGTCTGAGAAAAGCAGGAGTGGACTAGGGAAAAAAAGTGGCCCAGGAGTCTCTGATAATTTTATGACAAGTATAGGCCTGTGAGCATATATGAAATGAAATGACATCAAACTTATATAGTGCTTTATTAGGACACTCAAAGACACTTTACAATGAAATCAGTAATTCCCATTCACACGCATTTCCACACTGGTGATGGAAAGTTACTGGAGTGTAGATACACCACCAGCCGTGTGCTGTGATCTGTCTGGGGAAGAAAATTCATTTTATCTGGCATTGTTGTTTGAGGCATTATGGTGCCGCAGACCAACAATGTGCTGTGTGACTGCTGGACGAGCACAACAGCTCCTCCTCCATCGGCTAAACCACCAACTCACCAGGGAAATCCTCGGTAGACCCCATTTTCCAGTTTGCCCCTGGAAACCAGCACTTAAAAAATGCCTTGACTGGAGCCCCGAAGCAATATTTGAGATTAGAGCGCGATATTCCGAAAAGTGTTCACTTCGTTGGGATTTTCTAACAAATGGTGATGAAAAGATGACCTTTTCAATTAAAAACTTTGATCAGAAAGTAGACATTGCTCTGATTAAGACTTCATGTATTACTGAGCTTACATTGTTTCTTTAATAATATGACATTTTCCCTCGTTGTGCCTCACAAAGAGTAAAAGGGTTAAGAACATGCTTGTAAGTACTGGGGGAAAAGTTATTAAGGAAAGAAACGTAAGTCAAATTTTGCTCTTGTAGCTGTGTCAGAGACATTTAAGTTGAGGTTCTTGGAAACATCAACGTGGCACAAACCGAAGACTCAGTGTATGGCCCTGGCAGGGGCAGCTGGTTTCAAGCCCAGAGCACGTTCCTTGGTGGTTCATAAAGCACTGCCAGAAGATGTCAATGCATAACACAGCAAAGCAGCATTTTCTGCTGAGATGAGAATTTAGCAAGCAGGGAGCATTATAAAACAACGTAAAACCCCCTGCAAACTGGTTGGGGTAAGTCTGAAAGTGCGTCAGAGAAAGATGACTCTCAGAGTATAAGGTAAGTGGATTCCATTGACGGAAACCTCATCGAAGTTGAAAAATTAAAGCTTGCCCAGTTTTTTGTTGATGCGTATTAGTCATAATGTACACAGACAAAAGTAAGAGGATAGAGAGAAAAAGACCACATAAAAAGTGCTATGGTTTCAAAGAGGTTTTTTTGTTTTGTTTTATTTTTATTATTCAGAAAAGAAAACTTGCATTGTTCCTGCACAAAGGATCTTAGGTCCTGCTGGAGGCGAGTGTGCTGGGAAATAAGTTAGTCTGTCAGTTGAAATAACAAAAGCCATTTATTCCAAGGCAGGAGTTTCTCTCGTCATTTGGAAAGTATCTATGCTTCTTTGCTTCGCCAGGCTTTGGAGCCACACTCATATCCCAAAAGCCAGAGGTGTTGGGCTGCGAGTTGATGTCCTGCAGCACAGGAGAATTATGTGACATTAAATCAGGTTGTGAAGCCTTTCCCTGGCAGTAACGTTGTTAAGAATAAAACCAGAGGGTCCAGACTGCTGCCTAAGGATATTTAAACTCAGATATATCTGATTCACAAAATCAAATACAGAGCTCATATTTTGGAGAATAAATATAATCCCTTTTTGTATTTGATATTATTATTATTTGATCTTGTCTACATAACAGCTTAATGTGAGAACTTGTGCTGTCTGTGGAGGTTTCAGAGATTCTGAAAAAGTAAAATGTTCCTGAACAATGAAAATTAAACAAATGAAATTGGCCTGGACCAAAATAAAGGTGCCCCTAGAAAACATTGAAAATAGTTTGATGTGTCATTTTGCATTACAGGTGTCTTCGGGCTTGAAATTAGTCAGTCTGCTTATTTAAAGTGTGATAGGTCACTGAGCTGTTTGGTAATGTGTTGAGTACCACACTGGACATGAATCACATGAAGCAAAGGAGATAAGAAAGAAAATGATAGACAAGGACGTTTAAAGTTGAGGCTATTTGATCATCATTAGGCTGCTTGATGTTCCTGTGACTACAGTTGCACCTGTTATTGAGAAATTTAATGTCCGCATCATTGTAGCAAACCTTCCAGGTCAATGAGATTCAACAAAGAAGGAAAGCAAAGCAAAGAAAAGGGAGACTGAAATTTGCCACAGTGCATTTCGACAAGCCACGAAGCTTCTTAAAGAATGTCTTTGGACAGATTAAATAAAATTGGAGCTTTTTTGGCATTGTACTTCAAACTTATGTTCACAAGCTTAAAAATTAAGCTTACCAGGAAAATAACATTGTCCCTCCCTACTGTGAAACATGGAGCAGGCCAGGTTATGTTCTGGAGCTGCTTGCTGCATCTTTCTCAAATCTTGAATTTGTCCAGGGTATGATAAAATCTCAAAACTAATAAGACATTATGGAGAGAAGGCTTGGCGCAAGTAAACTTGATCTAGGTCATGAGTTTTTTATTAGGCTAATGGCTCAAAGCACAGATTAAAAAAAAAAAACACTGACAAATTCCTAAGAGCACAACACTGTACTATTCTGAATTGCCCTTCATTGGCAGTCACAGAAATTGTTCGATTTCAGTGATTATTTCAAAAAGTTGGGCAACAAAATATTAAGTTACAGGCACTGTTATTTTTGTCCAGGCCTGTTTCATTTGTTAATTTTTTTCAACGATTCAAAAGCATGGGTTAATTTTCAGTAATTTTTGATTTATTGCTGTTTTCAATTTCAAGATATTTCAGTGACAGTTGTGGGTAGCAACAATTTTGCTCATGTATGCAAAATACAAGAGTGTGGCAGGACTTCTGAAGTGTGCCTGCATATTTGACCTGAATGTTTTTTTCTACACAATGACGGCTGCCGAAATGTGCTGTGTCCTGCAGGCTTATGGAAGAGTGTCACAGGGTTGGACAAATGTAAACACTTCGGCATGAGGCCAGACACTAAGTTACACACAACCTGCACCTGAAATAACAAAGAGGTCAAAGCAGTCCATGAGGATTAGTCATAATTCCTTTTAGCTATTCTAGCTTTTATGAGTTAATGACCAGAAATTAGAGCACATTGATGCTGATTAATAAATAATAAAATTTTAAAAACATTTTGGCGTTATTAGCACCACGCAATTATAGATTTTAATTTGAATGTAATGCTTGCTAGAAGTTCAAATGTTTTTTTTAAGTATTATTTCAATTAATAATTTTAATTCTTTGTATAATAAAAACAAAACAGGTGTTTAAGTATTGCTCAGTTACATTAAAAGGCCCAAACTGAAGTATCCCACACTAACATTAATAGAAGGCAAAATGAAACCTTTCTTTTGTGGTAATAAACACCATCTGGATGTTGTTGTGTGTGGTTTTGCATAAAAATTCCAGTAGTTTTTGTCCAGCATCAACAAACATGCCATGTTCAACATCATTTAAACCTCTTTTTGTCCCAGACCTGGTACATTTTAGAAATGAAAATGTTTTAAAATTGCAAAAGGTTACAGTGAGCAGCATATTTTAGTTAAAATATCAACTGTTGAACATAGTAACTTTTGCATATTTTTTAACACATTAGTGATTTTTGATGTGTACTTTCTTTGACATATGAAGGTAATGTGTTCACGATTTGACACTGGTTGACAACGGTAGAGGAAGGATGAAGCCTGTGCCTAATCTGCAGCTCATGAAGGGGAATATGACTGCAAACTTCCCTTCATTCAGCAGCAGTGGAAACAAGTGATCATTCCATATGCTTTTACATCTCTGATGAGTTTTTCAGCCTTGTTGTGTGCTGCTGTAATGGAACATCCCCTCATGAAAATACTAATGGCAAGCTGTTTGAAGATGGTTATTTCTGCTAAGTTTTCTCTTGTCGTGGTTACATTTGGCACATTTGACAACTCCAGTAAAATATACACTTTGAAGTAATTCAGATTTAAACAGTTATATTTAATTTAAGAAATTGTTTAAAGCCTTTGACAATTTTGAGGAGTTGATTTTCTAAAAGACAAAAGATTTTAACTGTTCAGTAGGGGAATTGAACCCATGGTGCTATTAGCACCATACCTTAAACAGCTGAGCTAACCTGCCACACATGATTGTGAGGCTTCACTGATTTCAGACAAACTTATATGATCTTACCACAATGACGTAAGAAAAGTGCTCCTATTCAAAATGCATAATTAAAAGCCTAATGAAATTTTGAACTGTTGATTTTCTGCAATATTCTACTTATCACTTGGTCAGTATGGGGATGAACCCATGACCTTGGCGTTTTTAGCACCACGCTATAACCAGCTGAGCTAATTGGCCTTACATGACATTGTTTTTTCATCAATTTAAGAAAAACATCCATAATGTTACCACAATGACGTTTTGAGAAAAGTTCTCCTCTTCAAAATGCATAATTTAAATCCTTCTCATATTTTGAACTGTTGATTTTCTGAAATTTTCTATTTTTCAATTGGCCAGTATGGGGATTGAACCCATGACCTTGGCGTTATTAGCACCACGAGCTAACCAGCTGAGCTAACCGGCCTTACGTAACAGTGCATTTTCATCAATTTTAAAAAAACTTCCATGATTTTACCACAATGACGTTTTGAGAAAAGTTTTCCTGTTCAAAATGCATAACTTAGATCCTTCTGCTATTTTGAACAGTTGATTTTCTGAAATATTCTACTTTTCAATTGGCCAGTATGGGGATTGAATCCATGACCTTTATTAGCACCATGCTCTAACCAGCTGAGCTAACCGGCCTTACAAGACAGTGCATTTTCATCAATTTAAGAAAAACTTCCACGATATTACTACAATGACGTTTTGAGAAAAATTCCCCTTTTCAAAATGCATAATTTAAAACCTCCTGATATTTTGAACAGTTGGTTTTTTGAAATACTCTACTTTTCAATTGGCCAGTATGGGGATTGAACCCATGACCTTGGCGTTATTAGCACCACGCTCTAACCAGCTGAGCTAACTGGCCTTACATAATAATGTTTTTTCATCAATTTAAGAAAAACATCCATAATTTTACCACATTGACGTTTTGAGAAAAGTGCTCCTATTCAAAATGCATAACTTAGATCCTTCTGCTACTTTGAACAGTTGATATTCTGAAATATTCTACTTTTCAATTGGCCAGTATGGGGATTGTACCCATGACCTTGGTGTTATTAGCACCACGCTCTAACCAGCTGAGCTAACCGGCATTACGTAACAGTGCATTTTCATCAATTTAACAAAAACTTCCATGATTTTACCACGATGATGTTTTGAGAAAAGTTCTCCTCTTCAAAATGCATAACTTAGATCCTTCTGCTATTTTGATCAATTGATTTTCTGAAATATTCTACTTTTCAATTGGCCAGTATGGGGATTGAACCCATGACCTTGGCGTTATTAGCACCTTATGGTGCTAACCAGCTGAGCTAACCGGCCTTACAAGACAGTGCATTTTCATCAATTTAAGAAAAACTTCCACGATATTACTACAATGACGTTTTGAGAAAAATGCCCCTATTCAAAATGCATAATTTAAATTCTCCTGATATTTTGTATAGTTGATTTTTTGAAATACTCTACTTTTCAATTGGCCAGTATGGGGGTTGAACCCATGACCTTGGCGTTATTAGCACCACGCTCTAACCAGCTGAGCTAACCGGCCTTACTTGACAGTGCATTTTTATCAATTTAAGAAAAACTTCCACGATATTAACCCTTTGTCGTTTTGAGAAAAGTGCTCCTATTCAAAATGCATAATTAAAAGCCTTCTGATATTTTGAACAGTTGATATTCTGAAATATTCTACTTTTCAATTGGCCAGTATGGGGATTGAACCCATGACCTTAGCGTTATTAGCACCACGATCTAACCAGCTGAGCTAACTGGCCGTACAAAGCAGTGTTGTTTCATCAATTTGACAAAAACTTTCATGATTTTACCACAATGAGATTTTGAGAAAAGTGCTCCTATTCAAAATGCATAATTTAAAGCTGCCTGCTATTCTGATCAATTGATTTTCTGATATATTCTACTTTTCAATTGGCCAGTATGGGGATTGAACCCATGACCTTGGCGTTATTAGCACCACGCTCTAACCAGCTGAGCTAACTGGCCTTACATAATAATGTTTTTTCATCAATTTAAGAAAAACATCCATAATTTTACCACATTGACGTTTTGAGAAAAGTGCTCCTATTCAAAATGCATAACTTAGATCCTTCTGCTACTTTGAACAGTTGATATTCTGAAATATTCTACTTTTCAATTGGCCAGTATGGGGATTGTACCCATGACCTTGGTGTTATTAGCACTACGCTCTAACCAGCTGAGCTAACCGGCATTACGTAACAGCGCATTTTCATCAATTTAACAAAAACTTCCATGATTTTACCACGATGACGTTTTGAGAAAAGTTCTCCTCTTCAAAATGCATAAGTTAGATCCTTCTGCTATTTTGATCAATTGATTTTCTGAAATATTCTACTTTTCAATTGGCCAGTATGGGGATTGAACCCATGACCTTGGCGTTATTAGCACCATGCTCTAACCAGCTGAGCTAACCGGCCTTACAAGACAGTGCATTTTCATCAATTTAAGAAAAATTTCCACGATATTACTACAATGACGTTTTGAGAAAATGCTCCTATTCAAAATGCATAATTTAAATTCTCCTGATATTTTGTATAGTTGATTTTTTGAAATACTCTACTTTTCAATTGGACAGTATGGGGGTTGAACCCATGACCTTGGCGTTATTAGCACCACGCTGTAACCAGCTGAGCTAACCGGCCTTACAAAACAGTGCATTTTCATCAATTTAAGAAAAACTTCCACGATATTATCACAATGAGGTTTTGAGAAAAGTGCCCCTATTCAAAATGCATAATTTAAATCCTCCTGATATTTTGAACAGTTGGTTTTTTGAAATACTCTACTTTTCAATTGGCCAGTATGGGGATTGAACCCATGACCTTGGCGTTATTAGCACCACACTCTAACCAGCTGAGCTAACCGGCCTTACTTGACAGTGCATTTTTATCAATTTAAGAAAAACTTCCACGATATTAACCCTTTGTCGTTTTGAGAAAAGTGCTCCTATTCAAAATGCATAATTAAAAGCCTTCTGATATTTTGAACAGTTGATATTCTGAAATATTCTACTTTTCAATTGGCCAGTATGGGGATTGAACCCATGACCTTAGCGTTATTAGCACCACGATCTAACCAGCTGAGCTAACTGGCCGTACAAAGCAGTGTTGTTTCATCAATTTGACAAAAACTTTCATGATTTTACCACAATGAGATTTTGAGAAAAGTGCTCCTATTCAAAATGCATAATTTAAAGCTGCCTGCTATTTTGATCAATTGATTTCTGATATATTCTACTTTTCAATTGGCCAGTATGGGGATTGAACCCATGACCTTGGCGTTATTAGCACCACGCTCTAACCAGCTGAGCTAACTGGCCTTACATAATAATGTTTTTTCATCAATTTAAGAAAAACATCCATAATTTTACCACATTGACGTTTTGAGAAAAGTGCTCCTATTCAAAATGCATAACTTAGATCCTTCTGCTACTTTGAACAGTTGATATTCTGAAATATTCTACTTTTCAATTGGCCAGTATGGGGATTGTACCCATGACCTTGGTGTTATTAGCACCACGCTCTAACCAGCTGAGCTAACCGGCATTACGTAACAGTGCATTTTCATCAATTTAACAAAAACTTCCATGATTTTACCACGATGACGTTTTGAGAAAAGTTCTCCTCTTCAAAATGCATAACTTAGATCCTTCTGCTATTTTGATCACTTGATTTTCTGAAATATTCTACTTTTCAATTGGCCAGTATGGGGATTGAACCCATGACCTTGGCGTTATTAGCACCATGCTCTAACCAGCTGAGCTAACCGGCTTACAAGACAGTGCATTTTCATCAATTTAAGAAAAACTTCCACGATATTACTACAATGACGTTTTGAGAAAAATGCTCCTATTCAAAATGCATAATTTAAATTCTCCTGATATTTTGTATAGTTGATTTTTTGAAATACTCTACTTTTCAATTGGCCAGTATGGGGGTTGAACCCATGACCTTGGCGTTATTAGCACCACGCTCTAACCAGCTGAGTTAACCGGCCTTACTTGACAGTGCATTTTTATCAATTTAAGAAAAACTTCCACGATATTAACCCTTTGTCGTTTTGAGAAAAGTGCTCCTATTCAAAATGCATAATTAAAACTCTTCTGATATTTTGAACAGTTGATATTCTGAAATATTCTACTTTTCAATTGGCCAGTATGGGGATTGAACCCATGACCTTAGCGTTATTAGCACCACGATCTAACCAGCTGAGCTAACCGGCCTTACAAGACAGTGCATTTTCATCAATTTAAGAAAAACTTCCACGATATTACCACGATGACGTTTTGAGAAAAGTTCTCCTCTTCAAAATGCATAACTTAGATCCTTCTGCTATTTTGATCACTTGATTTTCTGAAATATTCTACTTTTCAATTGGCCAGTATGGGGATTGAACCCATGACCTTGGCGTTATTAGCACCATGCTCTAACCAGCTGAGCTAACCGGCCTTACAAGACAGTGCATTTTCATCAATTTAAGAAAAACTTCCACGATATTACTACAATGACGTTTTGAGAAAAATGCTCCTATTCAAAATGCATAATTTAAATTCTCCTGATATTTTGTATAGTTGATTTTTTGAAATACTCTACTTTTCAATTGGCCAGTATGGGGGTTGAACCCATGACCTTGGCGTTATTAGCACCACGCTCTAACCAGCTGAGTTAACCGGCCTTACTTGACAGTGCATTTTTATCAATTTAAGAAAAACTTCCACGATATTAACCCTTTGTCGTTTTGAGAAAAGTGCTCCTATTCAAAATGCATAATTAAAACTCTTCTGATATTTTGAACAGTTGATATTCTGAAATATTCTACTTTTCAATTGGCCAGTATGGGGATTGAACCCATGACCTTAGCGTTATTAGCACCACGATCTAACCAGCTGAGCTAACTGGCCGTACAAAGCAGTGTTGTTTCATCAATTTGACAAAAACTTTCATGATTTTACCACAATGAGATTTTGAGAAAAGTGCTCCTATTCAAAATGCATAATTTAAAGCTGCCTGCTATTTTGATCAATTCATTTTCTGATATATTCTACTTTTCAATTGGCCAGTATGGGGATTGAACCCATGACCTTGGCGTTATTAGCACCACGCTCTAACCAGCTGAGCTAACTGGCCTTACATAATAATGTTTTTTCATCAATTTAAGAAAAACATCCATAATTTTACCACATTGACGTTTTGAGAAAATGCTCCTATTCAAAATGCATAACTTAAATCCTTCTGCTACTTTGAACAGTTGATATTCTGAAATATTCTACTTTTCAATTGGCCAGTATGGGGATTGTACCCATGACCTTGGTGTTATTAGCACTACGCTTTAACCAGCTGAGCTAACCGGCATTACGTAACAGCGCATTTTCATCAATTTAACAAAAACTTCCATGATTTTACCACGATGACGTTTTGAGAAAAGTTCTCCTCTTCAAAATGCATAACTTAGATCCTTCTGCTATTTTGATCAATTGATTTTCTGAAATATTCTACTTTTCAATTGGCCAGTATGGGGATTGAACCCATGACCTTGGCGTTATTAGCACCATGCTCTAACCAGCTGAGCTAACCGGCCTTACAAGACAGTGCATTTTCATCAATTTAAGAAAAACTTCCACGATATTACTACAATGACGTTTTGAGAAAAATGCTCCTATTCAAAATGCATAATTTAAATTCTCCTGATATTTTGTATAGTTGATTTTTTGAAATACTCTACTTTTCAATTGGCCAGTATGGGGGTTGAACCCATGACCTTGGCGTTATTAGCACCACGCTCTAACCAGCTGAGCTAACCGGCCTTACAAGACAGTGCATTTTCATCAATTTAAGAAAAACTTCCACGATATTATCACAATGAGGTTTTGAGAAAAATGCCCCTATTCAAAATGCATAATTTAAATCCTCCTGATATTTTGAACAGTTGGTTTTTTGAAATACTCTACTTTTCAATTGGCCAGTATGGAGATTGAATCCATGACCTTTATTAGCACCATGCTCTAACCAGCTGAGCTAACCGGCCTTACAAGACAGTGCATTTTCATCAATTTAAGAAAAACTTCCACGATATTAACCCTTTGTCGTTTTGAGAAAAGTGCTCCTATTCAAAATGCATAATTAAAAGCCTTCTGATATTTTGAACAGTTGATATTCTGAAATATTCTACTTTTCAATTGGCCAGTATGGGGATTGAACCCATGACCTTAGCGTTATTAGCACCACGATCTAACCAGCTGAGCTAACTGGCCGTACAAAGCAGTGTTGTTTCATCAATTTGACAAAAACTTTCATGATTTTACCACAATGAGATTTTGAGAAAAGTGCTCCTATTCAAAATGCATAATTTAAAGCTGCCTGCTATTTTGATCAATTGATTTTCTGATATATTCTACTTTTCAATTGGCCAGTATGGGGATTGAACCCATGACCTTGGCGTTATTAGCACCACGCTCTAACCAGCTGAGCTAACCGGCCTTAAATGACAGTGCATTTTCATCAATTTAAGAAAAACTTCCACGATATTACCACAATGACGTTTTGAGTAAAATGCTCCTATTCAAAATGCATAACTTAGATCCTTCTGCTACTTTGAACAGTTGATATTTTGAAATATTCTACTTTTCAATTGGCCAGTATGGGGATTGAACCCATGACCTTGGCGTTATTAGCACCACGGTCTAACCAGCTGAGCTAACCGGCCTTATTTGACAGTGCATTTTCATCAATTTAAGAAAAACTTCCATGATATTACCACAATGTCGTTTTGAGAAAAGTGCTCCTATTCAAAATGCATAATTAAAAGCCTTCTGATATTTTGAACAGTTGATATTCTGAAATATTCTACTTTTCAATTAGCCAGTATGGGGATAGAACCCATGACCTTGGCATTATTAGCACCACGCTCTAACCAGCTGAGCTAACCGGCCTTACATGACATTGCATTTTCATCAATTTAAGAAAAATTTCCACGATATTAATGCAATGAGGTTTTGAGAAAAATGCCCCTATTCAAAATGCATAATTTAAATCCTCCTGATATTTTGAACAGTTGATTTTTTGAAATACTCTACTTTTCAATTGGCCAGTATGGGGATTGAACCCATGACCTTGGCGTTATTAGCACCACGCTCTAACCATCTGAGCTAACTGGCCTTTCATAATAATGTTTTTCATCAATTTAAGAAAAACATCCATAATTTTACCACAATGACGTTTTGAGAAAAGTGCTCCTATTCAGAATGCATAACTTAGATCCTTCTGCTACTTTGATCAGTTGATATTCTTAAATATTCTACTTTTCAATTGGCCAGTATGGGGATTGAATTCATGACCTTGGTGTTATTAGCACCACGATCTAACCAGCTGAGCTAACTGGTCGGACAAAGCTGTGAGGTTTCATCAATTTAAGAAAAACTTTCATGATTTTACCACAATGAGATTTTGAGAAAAGTATTCCTATTCAAAATGCATAATTTAAAGCTGCCTGCTTTTTTGATCAATTGATTTTCTGAAATATTCTACTTTTCAATTGGCCAGTATGGGGATTGAACCCATGACCTTGGCGTTATTAGCACCACGCTCTAACCAGCTGAGCTAACTGGCCTTTTATAATAATGTTTTTCATCAATTTAAGAAAAACATCCATAAATTTACCACAATGACATTTAGAGAAAAGTGCTCCTATTGAGAATGCATAATTTAGATCCTTCTGCTACTTTGAACAGTTGATATTCTGAAATATTCTACTTTTCAATTGGCCAGTATGGGGATTGTTCCCATGACCTTGGCGTTATTAGCACCACGCTCTAACCAGCTGAGCTAACCAGCCTTACATGACAGTGCATTTTCATCAATTTAACAAAAACGTCCATGATTTTACCACAATGACGTTTTGAGAAAAGTTCTCCTGTTCAAAATGCATAACTTAGATCCTTCTGCTATTTTGAACAGTTGATTTTCTGAAATATTCTTCTTTTCAATTGGCCAGTATGGGGATTGAACTCATGACCTTGGCGTTATTAGCACCACACTCTAACCAGCTGAGCTAACCAGCCTTACATGACAGTGCATTTTCATCAATTTAAGAAAAACTTCCACGATATTACTACAATGACGTTTTGAGAAAAATGATCCTGTTCAAAATGCATAGTTTAAATTCTCCTGATATTTTGAACAGTTGATTTTCTGAAATATTTTACTTTTCAATTGGCCAGTATGGGTATTGAACCCATGACCTTGGCGTTATTAGCACCACGCTCTAACCAGCTGAGCTAACCGGCCTTACATGACAGTGCATTTTCATCAATTTAAGAAAAACTTTCATGATTTTACCACAATGACGTTTTGAGAAAAGTTCTCCTGTTCAAAATGCATAACTTACATTCTTCTGCTACTTTGAACAGTTGATTTTCTGAAATATTCTACTTTTCAATTGGCCAGTATGGGGATTGAACCCATGACTTTGGTGTTATTAGCACCAATAACGCCAAGGTCAACGCTCTAACCTTCTGAGCTAACCAGCCTTATATGACAGCCCATTTTCATCAATTTAATAAAAACTTCCACGATATTACCACAATGACGTTTGTCTCTTTGTAGCAGGGGAACAAAGAGACAAACAGGACAAACAACCATGCAACTCACACCTAGGGAGAATTTGGAAAGACCAATTAACCTGACAGTCATGTTTTTGGACTGTGGGAGGAAGCCGGAGATTGTTCAAAATCAATAATGGTTTAATAAAAAAAAATTCTCTCCATCTGAGAAATAAGACTTCTTTTCTGTTACCGTCCAGAAGCTGTAACAGAAAACAAAAGGTTTTCTGTGAAAACAAATGAAAATTTTAAACACAAAGAATTTTGTGTTCAAACATCTGTGCTTATTTATGCTTAAGTAAAAAATCCTGTTTTCAAAGTCAAAACTTTAAAATGTAACATTTGAAATAGTTTGCCTCTTTTTAGTAATGATATTTAAAAAAGAATACAAAATGAGTCGTACCATCCAAACTTTCTCCATAATGTATATTGAAGTATTTTTTATAGTAATGTTAATGCAGAAAACAAGCTGCACGAGCAATGGACGTTTGTTTAGCTGCATTTTTCCACAAGAGGCAGCACAACAAGCTAAACATGCATTCAATGCCTATGTGTTTCAGAGCAATCCTTCCCACGTTTCTCTTCTCCAGGTAGCAGATTTGAATTGGACAGTGCATTGCAAGAAACTTCATAGTTTATACTGGTTCAGCCTTTCCACTTCCACAGATTCCAAGGTATTTATAGCGATTTAATGGGCTGTAAAAAGTGCTGTTGAGAGGAAGGAAAATGATACATGGATTACATATTCTTTCTTTTTTTGGGGGGGTAAAATATGATAAGCCTTGTGTGCATTTACTTTCAGACACCTTCTCTCTGATCCCCCTACATAAAACGTAGGGCAATCAATTGACTTTAGAGGTTGCCAAGTTGTAAACTCTGTATAATTTTATCCCAACATAAATGCAGCTGTTCTGTGAAGACTGCAGAAGTTTCTTTTGTTACAGCGTCACACAGATCAAGTAAGACAGCAGATCAACAAGGGATAAGTTTTGAAAAAAATTAAAAGAAGCGAAATACTGTCCCAAAACGTGGATAAATTCAAGAGGTATGAATACTTTTGTGAGTCCCAGTAGGTTTAGTGTTCAGAGTTCAGTTTGTCAGTTCATGTTAAATCCCTTCTGATTTGTCAAGCGTTTAAATTCCAAATCTCACATCTGTCACATGAAGCTGGACTGAAAGTTTGGAAATAGGTCATATTATTGCATAACTGTTTCGTGTTTGAGTTTCATTCACCCCTGTGATGGTGTGACATCAAATAACTTCACATAGGCCTATAGTTTTTGGCCTTCACACTTTGTCCTATGCCTGAGCCCCTGAGAGCTATTGAACAGGTGTCTCCAGAAAACCTCCCAACATTTTACGGACTGTCGGATGTGTATTTGGTCACTTTCATGACCGGTGCTATTACGTCCAGCATCTGAGGAAACAAGCATTGGGATCTCATTACTGCCTCAGTACATACACACTGAGTCAAATTAAGTTTAGGGCCTGATCTATGGTGTCACTTTTTCTGATTTGCACTTTTTTCCTATATGTCCAAATGCTCAAGAGAACACGATCAAAAAATCTGAGTGCATTATCTCATTTTATGGCATTCCAACATGTAGTCATCCAGCAGTACTTGATCAAATGCAGCAGCCTTCTCGCAATTATATCTCGGCGTTTTTATGATGTATTAGGAAGACATGCAGCTGGTTGTATCATTTAACCAAATAAAATCTTTAACTTTTCACTCAAATGTGTTTTGAGTTCATTGTTCTACTTCCACATTTCCACCTTTTTTTTCAGCTTCATAACTGTTGTGAGGCAGCACAACTTACCAAATCAGATATGTTCACATCATTACGATAATGAGGAGAATAAAAAAATATCTTTCTGATGAGGGACCAACGGCATCTGAGTGGATGTCGAAAAAAAATCTGCTAATGGAACCATTACCTTAAAGGGTAGTGGAGAGGGCTGAAGGCATATTAATTTGTCAGAGCCTGTCACAGTCAAATGACGCAGAATGGTTTATAAATCACACTCAGGCTGCAATTTCAGTTAATCCTTGGCACATCTTTTGAATAGTGTCTTCGTCCAGATCAGCCTTGTGTTGCCAGGCCAAAAGCGTAGCTTGTCCTGGCTTCAAAATGTTTGCTTTGGCCAGTTGTGTCACCCTCATGACTGAAAAAATGTCAGCTGCAGCCAGTGATTTGTTTTAAAGACTAAATAATGCTTCCCACTAAAGTAATAAGAAATACACAAATAAGCTACTCCAATGTTGTTCTGTTGCTATAGAAGTAACTGCACCGAGATTTATTAAACTGAAGTGGATATTTTACTGTTCTGGTTTACAGTCCCGCCTTATTACATTTCTCCTAGGGTTTGATTAAAAAAAAGAAAAAAAAAAAAAGGAAACTTTAAAATTAATGTCCACGCATTCTTTGTTTGATTTAACACTGGTGAATAAATAAGAAGAGGGGGGTAAGGATTCATTCAACCCTGCTCTTAAAGTTATGACTTGACTCTTATATGTTATCTAGTAGCTTGCTGAACTGAGAGGGGGCCCACAAAGGGCAGATTTAACTGTGAAACATTACTCATTCGATGGAAAATGACTGTTCCTGGAAAAGGGAAACATCTTGTAGAGATGTGTCTCTGTTTCACATCTTTAGGTTCCGTTCCCCAGGATCAAATTACTTTTCTCACTGAAAAAGGTAAGGAAAACTCAGGCTGTCCCTCGCTTTATTGGCCTCAGTAAAAAGACATGTTTTCACTTAAGTGTTTTTTTTTCTGGAACACGGTGAACAGTTTGTGCTTTTGCTACCTTCAATCTAATTGATTGAATATGCCGATTTTGAAGTAATTTCCAAACTTACAGAATGCAGAAATGTAAAGTGGAAAAGCTTGTGAGGGCATGTTGATATGTTTCATTGATTATTTTTCAAAAGCAACGCTGAGCAAGTGTTGGATTTAAAAGTGTTTCAGCTGTTTTGCAGTTTTATGGACGTTTGCTCCAGATTTGTGGTGCATAGAAGCTGAATGGTGCTTCTCCATTCTTTGTGAGTGGGATATATGAGGCAGAAAGGGAACGTTATGTTCCCAGAGTAAATGTGGAGTCGGTAAAATGGGCAGGTGTAAAGATTTAGGTGAGATTGACGAGAGACAAATGGTGATTGTTTAATGACTGGGTGAGAGCATCTCCACAGCGTCACCTCTTGTGAGGTGATTCCAGTCTGCAGCAGTCAGTCAAAAGTGGTCTGAAGACAGTGTAAAATTAAATTCCTTTATTGTCACTGCACATTGTAGAAAAATGAAATTTAGACACAATAATAATAAAATTAAAATAAAAACCTCACAGCTCAACACAAAAGTGCAATGCTGCTTGGTGTGGATTTTTCTACTCTTGGAAAGAAGGTCACTGGTTTGTACCGAAAGATGCCAGAATACGCAGTGCACTGCAGTTTGTCCCATTTAGGGTTAGGATGCTGCAGACCAATCGGGGTGTCCACACTGAAAGGATTAACAATCAGAACTGGACCATGGAGAAATGGAAGAAGGGGGTTTGGGTTGATGAATCACATTTCCCTTCACATTAACAGAGTGGCTGTGTGTTTCAAACCTGTGCTTCCGACCTTTCCAGATTAGATCCACAGACTGGGTTGTGTAGTGTGGTGATGTGGGCAATGCTGTGCTGGGACAACTTGGGCCCAACTACAGACGTGAACGATATTTGACATTATTGTTCATTATTGTGTCATGGAAAATTTGTTTCCTACTATGTGATCATCCACACTGCCTCAAGGTGAAATGTTTCAGAAATGGCTTCAAAACAGCCTTGAACTTGGGTTGCTAAATCTGTCCACATGTCAGTCCATTCCACCATCTTTGGGATGTGTTGAACAAACAAGTCTGGTCCATAAAGGCCCCACATCCCATCTCACAAGACTACTGCTAACATCTTGGTGCCAGATATCACAACACACACATTCAGGGCCAGAGAGAAGGCAATGCCTTAATGGTTAGGGATTTGTTTGGATGCAAGTAATTACCACCACAAAGCAGGTGGTCGTAATATTTTTTCTGACTGACATATTCTCAATAAATCCCTCTGCAACAGCACTCCACATCATGAAGTCTGCAATAAATGGCTACAACATTTTGTTAAAATTTTGTTCCAGCTTAGTGGGAGGTATTTTTTGAAACAAGAATGTATTTATGTGCATGCAATTTTCTTCCCTTCTTTTTTTTTTTTAACTTGGAAGACAAGGATTTGGCTATTTTACTGTATGTTTGAAAACTATTTCCTCCAGAATCCTCAACTGACTCATTTCTGGTGTTCTGGAATTAATTTACACTTTGCGTCCAGGAAATAGGACGTCCCTTCCATTTCCCAAGGTGTTCACATTTGCGTGCTGTTGTTTGTACCAGTGACTGCGGTCCCACCAGACGGTTTAGAAATGGATCCGAGGGATAAACTGAACTTGAAGTCACACAGCTCTTTTTAAATATTTTGTTGAAGTCTTTGATATTTGTTTTGATTCTCCCATGATGTGAGACAAACAGACATGGATTTTTCAGAATCCGCTTCATTAAGACACAAATCATGTCAGAGTGGACACTTCTCAAATTGTGACCTCATTTTCTTGGACTTTCCAGAAATATTTAAATGTGATATGCAAACTTAAGCCCCATCACAAGCACTAAAGTTTAGAAACAGGGATATCTCCATAAACAATTGAAATAAAAAGTCTGTCATGAGTAATTGTAAAAAATGATGTTGACTGTATCATAGAAGTTAGCCTTTAATGTTGTCTTTGGCCACATCATGACGTAAAAGGAATTTCAGATAACTGAGGCAGTTTTTAATTATGTTCCTCCTTTTGGCACAGTGTGAAATTGCTGCACTCGATCGTGCCAGTAACAAAAAAAGGTTTTTGCACTGCTTAAACATTATTCCTTTGAGTCCCTTCATGCTTTGTGTTTACTGTTTGAACACCGAGTTTCCTGAACCACTTCGCAGTGCGTTCGGACCACTGCAGTCATTATTTGGCAATGTGGGATCTTTAAAAAGAGAGTTTAGAAATACTTCCCAGTGAGACTTCCCTCAAAGTGAAACACAAGACCCATTACAGTCCATTCGGGCGGTTTCGCGTTACAAAGAAAGCCTACAAAATATTGTTTGATTTGGAATGAAGATAGCATCCAAGTGAATCAGACTTTTTGCAGACAAAATTTAAATGTGCGTCGGCTGGTGGAAATGTGTTTAATGCATCTTTATTTCCCCCTAGTGTCTGAAAGTGGAAAATACATAGGATGATTTTAATTTTAGTTATGAAGATGCATCAAATTGCCTATCTTTTCTGTGAATGATTAGTATCTAATTTACTTTTCATTTCATAAACATTTATTTATTTATGGCAAACTCTTCAGTTTGTAAGCTTTCCATGAAATTTTGCCAGGTTATTTTCACTCCTATTTAAAACTATTTGAATACTTCAGCAGGCGTTTACTGATCATATAATAATAATAATAATAATAATAATAATAATAATAATAATAATAATAATAATAATAATAATAATAATAATAATAATAATAATAAGTGTTAATTTTATTAACACTTCCGTTTAATAGTAGCCTAATCAAAACTGAAGAAAAAACAAGCAAACAAACAAACAAAACAAAACAAAACAAAAAAAAAAACAGCGCATATCCTGCACTGCGCTTTTCGACTCGTTGCTTTCCTGTAACCAAATAGAGTCAAAGCAAAGAGGAAAAAAATTACAGTTATCACTCTGCTATTTTCTTCCGGACAAATAAACATACATCAGCAACGGAAAACATTAAAAAAATTGCATAAAAACATGGAACTACAATATTAATGAAAGACTATACACTACAAATTACCCAACAATATAACAATTCAAATTAGTTGGCGGGTCAAATGTAAAAACAGGGGTTATTTTTGTTTTCTTTACAATAGTTGTGATTATGGCGACTGGGGTTTCCCGGAATAAATACGCTTCAGTTGCATAAATAGACGATCTTTGTTTGATCTCAGCGATCTGGAGAGTTCTCAACTGCACACGCGCGCTCACGCACGCGGACAGGCACGGATGTCGTTAAGTTTTCAACAGAGGCGTGGGCGTGGCTTCTCAATGGGTGTGGCGGCACATGTGGGGAAGTGTGAGCAGCGACCAGTCGGTGGGGTGATGAACCCGCATCACGGAGAAGTAATCATGACCCAAATCTGAAGGGGAAGAGCTGAGAAATCCCGGCGGCATGGATCTTCAGTGATTCTTTTGTATTGCTTTTGGGAGTGGAAGGTCTCCGAGGCAGGACTACTGGAGGACAGAGGGGGTGAGATTCATTCATGACAAATTATAAATACGTTCTTTTTTTCTTTTCTTCCTAGACAGAGATATTGGATATTGATCGTAAACCATATCCGAAACGGATGATAAACTCGGGTCTCTGTTCAGGCAATAATGACAACAAGTGTTTAAGCAATTTTCTCTTAAGGAAATTACAAAACCATACAAAAGCTGTTAGTTGAGTTCACGATTACATGTTTTCTCATTCCATTCCAAGACATGCGTTCTCTTCGGAGGAAAGTGTTTCATCTGTAACAGGTTGTTAGATCACGGCTCAATTCAAATACTCCATTCATTAAACAACGCTCAGAAAAACTTTTTTTATGAAATAAAACGGCAGACGATGCTTTGCAATAGTGTTCATACTGATTGGACTTTTTTCGCGTTTTGTCACATTGCACCTACAAGTTTCAGTGTATTATATTGTTGTGATAGACCAACACAGAATAGTGTATTGCTAAATTGGAGGGGAAATCATACATGACTTTTCACAGTATTTCTTTAATACTTTCTTTAATAATGAGAAGTGTGTCGTCATTAAACCCAGAAGAGTCAGTGCGTTTTAAAGATGGTTTTAACTAATAGCTCAAGCTCTGCTCTGTCAAATTAGTTGTAGAAGGCCAATTGGATTAAGGTCCAGAGTTTGACTGGGCCATTTTAACCCACAAATATATTTTGATCTAAACTATTTTATTGTTGCTGTCACTGTGGTGTGCAATGTCAGTTTTCCACCACACAGCATTCTGCGAGTATCCAAAATGTTAACTTTTGGTCTCATCTGACCTGAATGGTTCAGATACTTTTGCAAAGCATTATGTGCAGAGAACCGGCTGATAGTCTTGTATAATTATTATTATTATTTTTTTAAAAGGGAATATGTTGCTACATAATAATTTTGTTTTCCACTTTTTCTCTTTAGCAGAAGGATGGGGCTGCTGCAATTTTTAAAATCCCAATTTTTGTGCCACCTGATCATATGCTATGTGTTCCTGGTGAGCGGACTTATTGTCAATCTGATACAGATCTGCACCTTACCTCTGTGGCTGGTCAGTAAGCAGCTGGCCCGCAAGATAAACATCAGACTGGCCTACTGCATTGCAAGTCGTAAGTACTGACCTCCCTGCAACAAAGATGATACTGTGCTGTGTTTTCTATTGTTTCTTTGTTTGCTTTGCTTCTGGAGGAAGAAGCTGATGTTGCAACAAGTGAGGTAAAGAATGCAAACATTGTTGCACAAATGTTATTGGAAAAATTTAAGGTAGCTTTAAGAAGCAAGTTCACTGACAAGACAATGTTAGAATTAAATCAATAAAGTTCTAACAATATACATAAATCCTGTCCAGGAAGATTTGCATAAATATTTCTGTGCAGAACTTTACTGTGAAAAGACATGTAAATGAAATTCAAGATGCACAAAATGAATGAAAGTAGCCAACAGCTAACTAAATCAGCTTCCTCAGTGAAAGTCTCATTAAAATGTTTCTGTAGAATGCATAATTAAACATTACATTTAATTAAAATGATTAATATTTAACCCTCTATGTCATATTTCTTCTTAAATTGTACATTTACTTTTGCCTGTTTGTGTGACTGTGTCCCTATAATCTTTAGAGTTGGTAGCTGTCCTAGAGTGGTGGTCTGGGACAGAATGCACACTCTACACCGATCCAAAAAGCTACTCTCTCTTTGGAAAAGAGAATGCTATTGTGGTCCTCAACCACATGTTTGAGATAGACTTTCTGTGTGGCTGGACCTTCTGTGAGAGATTTGGAGTTCTTGGGGTAAGACGAAATTCTGCTGAGAACCCCAAAGCTTGTTCAAAGTTCTTTGTTCAACCCTAAAAAAAATTATGCTTTAAACTTCCAGAGCTCAAAGGTTTTGGCCAAAAAGGAGCTGGCCTATGTTCCAGTGATTGGCTGGATGTGGTATTTTCTCGAGATAGTTTTCTGCAAAAGGAAGTGGGAGGAGGACCGGACAACTGTGGCTCAGAGCCTTCAGAGACTGCGGGATTATCCTGAAAACTACTGGGTGGGTTTCAGCCTGGGGGGATTTTTTTTTCCAGGTCAAGATGACACATTAATATCTTTCAATCAGGAAATGTTTGGGAAATGCCTGAAAACATATTTTTTTCTCTCACAAGTTCCTGCTTTTCTGTGAAGGAACACGCTTTACCCCAAAGAAACACCAGTTCAGCATGCAAGTAGCTGAAAGCAAAGGTTTACCTAAACTCAAGTACCATCTTCTTCCCAGAACCAAAGGATTTTATGTAACTGTCCAAAACCTCAGAGGGACTGGTGAGTATCTGGCAGCAGTTTTCTTTTTTTTTTTTTCATGGCGTCGTCAGAGATGTCCATACTGCAAGCCTTGTTTGAATGTGGGAAAAGCCAGATAAACGTGCAAATGAGTCACCTCGTCCAGTGAACTGCTGCTTTGTGCTTCCCTGGTGCAGCTGCAGCGATTTACGACTCAACATTAAACTTCAGGAACAATGAAGTACCAACTCTTCTTGGGATTCTTAATGGAAAGAAATATCATGCTGATTTATATGTCAGGTAGGTCAAAATGTTGTACGCCTGTTCATGGCAAGATTACAGCTTTATGATTACTGTTTGGGTGATTGGTGGCCTGTCTCCTTCCTGTCTAATCTAGGAGAATTCCTTTAGAGTCCGTTCCAGAAGATGAGGCAGAGTGTGCCGCCTGGCTACACAAACTTTACCAAGAAAAGGTGAGTGCTGAGGATTAAAAAGAAGCAGGTTAAAAGTAGGCTAAGTAGGTTAAAATACATGTAGCTTTAGTTGGAGAGTAAAATTCATATTCATATGAATGACTCAGATGTGTTTATTATCTAAGACGGTTAAAGGTCAGCCTGTCCTGTTTAGTGCTTTTATGCTGTTGTTGTCATTATTGTTTTTGATCCTAAACAAAGGCTTGACTGAAATGTCATTGAATCGTAATATTATTGATCAAATTATCATCAAAGTAGCAAATTCTTTTCTTTATTCAAATGGAATATTTTACTTCAATAAAGACATAAATGCACCTAGGTTTTCCAGAATGCTCGGTTTTTGGGAAAACCCTGCACATGTTGTAAATGAGCGTCCATCACATAAGATTCCAGTAAACAATAAGATATTAAGTATCTTGTTATTGTTTAAAGGGGACCAGGTTGTGACATTTCAGTTCATATAAGAAACTGCGAGGCATCTGTGATTCTGCTGTATTGCCCAATTTTAAAGAAGTGATGTTTTCCTCTTGTTCTGTTCACAGTTGATTCAAAGTCAGACGAAACGAAAGGCAATTTGATACAGAATCATACATATTATCCACAAAAACAATCACAGGTTATGCATTTGAATTTAAGAAGCTAGATTTCTTTATTTAAAAATAGAAGTTCTTATTTGTGTAATGATTCCAATAAAGTCATACTGCCTCTACTAGACTGACTTATTAAACAATAACTAATATAAAAGTCAATCATTGTGGAAAGAGATAGTTGATAAAGCTAAAAAAAATAGTGGTTGTAAAAAAAAAAAAAACTTTTTTCCCCTGGGATCTTTTTTCTCTCCATCTGGAAAGCTTTTTAGAAAGGGCGGTCAATATGAGTCATTGAGGTTCAGTCAAAATCTCACACAAACTTTTTCGAAGGAAGGCCATAAAATCAAAGACCTCTCTTTGACCCCTGAAAACTCACAGGAGGATGTTACAGACTAAGAACAAACAATTTCAAATCCAGTTTTCCACCACAAAAATGTAGAATGGGTTCAGATAAAGACTTTGATTCGGGAAACTTTGAAAGTCTTTTAATAAACCATTTTAAATATGTAAACTGCCAAAATGAACAGAAAAGTTACCTCTATGTAGGGTAGTCATTGTAATAATGGAGGTGTCCACTTGTACTGTCCAGGCAAGGTATGTTCATTCACTGTATTTAGAAATGTAAACTACAGTAAATCTTGCGATGAAGACCGTAAGGTCATGCAGTGAATTGTGTCATCTTTTTCTCACTCAGGTTGTCACATAGAAATATTGATCAAGGATGCTTATGATTACATCATTTCTGGAGAACAAATGTTCTATGACTTTTTACATCTATGGAGACTCTGTAGGTTGACAATAAAAGTCCTGACTCTGCTATAAACACTAGTAGAATACCTTTTTTTACTTACCTCAGTGAGGTGAAACTGATGTTCTTCAGTGTGTGGGGAGGGTTTGTGCTAAGACAAACCCATGAACAACCAAGATGGCTGTAAAAACAAGCGATTTATTCTGCCAAGTCGGCTCATGGCAAGCTGTGTTTCTGTGTGAACAG
Source organism: Poeciliopsis prolifica (assembly GCF_027474105.1). Classification (NCBI taxonomy): domain Eukaryota; kingdom Metazoa; phylum Chordata; class Actinopteri; order Cyprinodontiformes; family Poeciliidae; genus Poeciliopsis; species Poeciliopsis prolifica. Next base: position 6,835,574 of record NW_026562380.1, read on the forward strand.
GATGGCTTTCAGGAGCAGTATGCACAGACAGGGCGTTTCCCTGGCACCTTCATGAGCCCTCCACGTCGGCCCTGGCCCCTGATCAACTGGCTCTTCTGGTCCTGCGTGGTCCTTTACCCTCTAAGCCTCCTAATCGCCCTACTGCTCAGCTCTGGATCAGTGTTCATCATCCCCGCAGCCTTGGTTGTGTGCTCTGCAGGTTGGTTTCCAGATGCATCTCAATAACTCAATAACTTAACAAACATTTGGTTTAGTCATTCAGTTTAAAAAAAATACATTCTTTCAAGACTTCCTGTTTCTTGTACAACTTTTCCTCCAACACATTTTCCTTCCACTCAACTTTCCATTGATATATTATGACACAACATCCTGCAAGGAGCCAGCTTCTTTAGCATTCAGTTTTTGCCTGTCTGGTGACCAATTGTAGCAGTCAGTCCTCCTCACTACTGCATAGGGTGTAACATAGCCTTTCTGTTCTTAAGGTGTTTTTGTTAGACTTAAGTTGTATTTTCAAATTTTTTGTTGGAAAATTTGAAAATAATCTGCTCTTCCATTTAATGTCAGCCATAATTACTTAAATAACTTCAGATATATATTTCACTCTGTGTATTTAATCGAAATAACATATGGATTTCACATTTTTCAAAAATATATAGATTTTCTCATTTATTAAGTTGTACACATTTTTCAAAATATAGTTGTAGTAAACAATCTCCCAAATTAACCAGCTCTTTTCTGTCCAAACATTTTGCTAGCAGCAGATTTGACATCCCCCAATGTAAGTTCCAATTTTTTTGTAAATTTTGATGTCTGCATGTTCTTAACAACATTCAGGCATGTGTTTATTTCACAAATTTAGATAGTCATCCATCTGAATAAGGAGTAAACCCAAAAATATTTCTGTAACACCATGAGCTCATGAGAAGCATGTTGCTTCACAACATTTTCACAATAAAGGGAGTGCTCTTCCCAGTGTTATTGAAATTAAAATAACAAACGTTCAGATGTCAACTCAATATTAAGCATTTGATGATGTGACTTGTTAAAACAAAAATGTCAGTGTTAACACAAGTGACAACTAATTTCAAATGAACCCTTCTAAAACTCATGTCAAGGAAGAGTTTTGGGAAATATTCATTAAAAATGCATTTTCTGTGGAAATAAAAATATTCTTTATAAACGCTGATCTAATGCAGTAGTATTACAAATAAGCTCTTTTCTCTTACAGGGTCAATGGGAATGCGCTGGATGATTGGCCAGACTGAGATTGACAAAAGCTCAAACTATGGGATTAAGGCTGCTCCTCTAAACAACAATTAAGGATTGCAGCCGTCTTCCGGGCTGGGTTGCGAAAATTCACAGACTAGGTGAACAGCAGCTTGACTGGTAAAACAAGTAGAGGCCTGTTTCAGGGCACAACACAAGCGGGCTTAAAGCTGTGCTGCAGAAACTAAAATGGAAGTTGGAGAAACAGAAACACGGAGGGGGTTAACTTATCTGAGTGGAAATATTTTAACAATACCAAGGAGACGTCTTCACTGAAATCTGAAATCGCAATAAGTCAAATATAGACTACCTCTTTGACTGAAGTGCACTTCAAATGGCATTTGTACTTTGAGATAGTGATACAATTTTACATGTTAAATGTTTGTTGTGGAGGTTTTGTTCAGCGTCAGTGGGCCTTTTTCTCTTCGTTTTTTTGTTCTTGCTCCAGTAAAATCAGCCAACAGCAACAACACTCCCAGAAGGCTTTGAGTTGACATGTAAACCTAAACAATAAAGATGAGAATCAAACTCAACATGCAAATGCAGTAGATGCTTTTATAGCTTTTTCAGCTTGATCTGATTTTAAGACATATTGAATTTCAAAAATATTAATAAAGACTTCATTTTTATTGAAACTACAATTTGTGCATTTTATTAGAATGTTATGCAATCGACCGCACACAAAAAGGACAGGAATGCAAAATTTAAATGGAAAAAAAAGTTATTTATTTGTATATAAATAAAACATCTAAGCCATACTTCTGATTCTCAGTGGAAGTTGGGTGTACTTTGATTGGGACATTCCAAAACATGAATATGATTTCTTGGTAAAAATATAACTATGTACTGGCAGGTCAAATTTCAATTATTTAATTCTTGAACTGTGTCGGGGGCCATAAAATTACTCTTGAGCTGCACTTTAGACTTCCCTGATCAAAACTAGTTCATCGGTCTGGGTGCATGTTTGGAGTTGCCATCATGCCAGGAAATGAACCACTGCCCTACAATTGCTGTGTGATGTCTAACAGGTTTCCTCGTATTTATGCTGAGAATACATAAAACACCCATGATTACTCATTAAATGTGATTGTTGAATGCAGTTGTTGCATGCTAAAATAAGACTCACATCAGCATTGGTTTGTTTATGGTTAAAACACTACAGTTTGCTGAGAGCTCACACAAGCGTCCAGGATTGCACAAGAGTCGAGCTGAGTCAGATGCAGTCTGTGGTTTAGGGAGAGTAAGGTGTTTCTTTTTATTATTTCTTTTATTTTGTTGCCTTTGCTGAATCTTACTCCACAGTGCAAGGGCAGTGGCATGTCTGGAGATTGTTACAGCTTGACAACGGTCATCATCACCAGAGTTTTTGTTTCTGAAACACTGTTATTAAGTCCTGGTGGGAAGAGCTGATGACATGCCTCAGAAAAACACTAAGCCGGAGCTGAGTGGTTGGTGTGGGAGTGAATCCTGGTGTCACTTCTCTTGGTCAGGCGTTTGTGATAAGGAAGTGGCTGCCTTACAGGTTTTTGCTACATGAAAGCCCTCCAGCAACTGGTGAGATCTCAGTTCAAGTGCCTCCTACTTCAATAGTGGAGAAGTCTTAACTTCAAGTCCCAAAATAGGAATCACTCATTTGTCCTCTTGAAGCTGGAATTGGTCAAATTGCCCTAAAATCCAAGGGTCAGAATATTCACTGCAGTCCAACCGACACAGAACCATTTCTTGTTGACTTTGCTGCAGAATTGAATTGCTACCAGTGCAGTTTATTCAACCTTCAATCGGGAAATGCAAAAGGATTTTTCTTTCTTCATTCTTTCACTTCAATTCTTAGGAGCATCTGAGAAGTCATTTGCCTGAAGTGGAAATGACTTCTCAGATTTGACCTGTTGTGCCAAATGTGAAGCATCCTGATAGAATCTATTTGATGAACACTTTCACAAAAAAACAAACAAACAAACAAAAAACCTTCCTTACATAGCAACTTCTTCAAACAATTCAGGCAAAATAAGGTGATCTGGGACATAAGGCACTGTTTTATGAGGGACAAGCAATAATACAGGTGTTCAAAGACCATAGAGCAGTACAATTTTGGAACATCAACAGGAATTGATCAGATCCTAAAGTCATTGTGACAAGCAATTCATAATCAGTTTATATATATAAAAACTGTGCCAAAATGTAAGGCAAGTTTCAAATAACTGATTCCATTTTTACTATTTTATAGTAATCAAAACCTTGAGAAGCTAAACGTACTTGAGTTCTATTTGATCAGATCCAAGTCTCTGTCACTATCAGTTAAGATGTTAAAGTTCAGATAAAGACTGAACATGTATTGTTTTTATGGGTGAGTTGCTAGGAGATAGTCTTTATGCTCCAAATATAGCGGCACAGCTTAGTTACAAAGCTGCAAAAATTGAATAAACCACAAGGCATTTGAAGTGATTGTGTTCAGCTGTTTGATCATAATACACAGAGCTAAACTAAAATACATCAGTACTAACACCTCAACCACTGAAATCAGGAAGAGATGTGGTGGATGATTTAGACTCGTTTTGGAGTCATTGCATTATGGTGGCTACCAGTTGTCAAAACAATCACGAGGGAGTTTTTTTTTTTTTCCACTAAAACTTTTCATCGTCATATGAAAGGCCATCTGTCGATCAGGTGAAGCCTTTTAGAAAGTAAGAGTAGAAAACAGTGACCCCAAACAAGATTACATGACTGTAAAAGAAAAAAAGAACTGAGGAGTCATGCAAGGATGTCTCCAAAGAGACGGGGGCAATAAACATCGCTTTTATGCTAGATCAATTCAGCACACCATGATTCTGCTAATGCCATGTCTCATGGTAAAAATATTATATTGAAGGTGGAGTGCAGTGTTAGTTTTCAGTCACACATCTTGCACGTAGGGCAGGAAGTTCAATTTTGGGCTCATCTGACAAAACATTGTTTTTTCATGTGATGCAGTTTGTGGCAAACTGTAAATAGTACTTATAATGAATGATTTTGTTCCAAGTCTTCAAGTAAAACCATAATCAATCATTGTGCTGTCTACAGAATCTCTGAAATGTGTTACCATGAGCCTCCTTTCTGAATAATCCAGTTCTTGCCAAAGCCTGTAGGATCAGGTGTTTGTCACTGCAGGTTTGCAGTTGTGCAAATTTGCATGACTGCATTTTCACATGTAGATTGAACAGGTTTTCAAAGCATTGGATATTACTTTACAACCCAACAATGACTTAAACCTTTTCACAATGTTGTTCCCTAAACTGCAGGTGTTTTTTTTTTTTTTTGTGTTCACTAATGTTTTCTATCAAACCACTGAGGTCCTTACAAGACAAATGGATTTATAGGTGAGTAATGAGCTGACTTCCATGAAAAGTTATTTTTCACTTAACAGTTTACAAATTCGCTTCCTAGAACTTGTTTCCCACAGGAAGACAATCCGTGGCACACTCCCTCCAGCGTTCATTTGTCATAACTATACACTTCACCATAAAACATTGGTTGAGACAAACAGGACAAAAGTTCAAAGCATGCTTAAGTGATGTTTGCACAACTCAAAGAGTGTTTCTCAGGATTCAAGTTTGTTTTAGATGGTAGGTTCATTCAACTGTCAAAAAATGTAAGCTTGGTGGAGAAGTTTAACTTTGTAGTTTAGAACAACCATATATCATAGTTTCAAGTAATAATGACTTCAATTCCGAGACAAACTTACTGAAAACAAAAACAATAATAATTGGTTTATTAATATTGTTTTTACATAGCAAACACTGTAGGAGCAGCAGAGGACCACAAGTTCTGGAGTATGTCAATGTGTGTGTATGTGCACGTGTGTGTGTGTGTGTTGTGTTCAGCAGCAGGGAGGAATAGCCGGTCCTGTTTTCTCCTTTGAGTTGGCTACGCCACAGTCACACGTCATCACCAGCGACCAGTAGACTTGAACATTGCTCCAACTTGACAATTTCTCCTCAGCAAAAGGCAAAGAAAACACACTAAATAATCCTTCTTATTGCCCAAACGTTCAGAATAAGAAATACAAATATTTAAATATTTGGATGGCATTCATTTAATAGAGGGGAACTATTGCCTTCTTTCATTCAGAGAGGGTAGCCACATTTTTTACTTTATAGTGACTCACTCAGGATCCCTCCTTTTCTACTGAGCTTTCCCCTTGGATAAACAGTTTAAAAGTGCTATAGATACGCCCCGTCCTCCGTCCAATTAAAAAAAGTATTCCTCATTGCCTTTTTATAGGTGTCTTTGCCAGTGAATATATATGTGGCAATTACTTTAACTTTACAACATTTGTACATGAATTAAGGCCAATCCTATTCTTACAGTATGTACAGTACCACCACAAACCATGGCTACATAAAGACACAATTATTTAATTCATAGATCCAGTTGTCCTCTGAAATGATAATGTGTTAGTTCCTCAGTTTAACTCGATGTGCCTTGAGCCATAACTCCCTCTTGTGTCCACAGTTTGGTTTTCTTTTGCCAACAGCATGTACAGTAGTGATTTAGTTTGTAAACGTGAAAAGCCAAAGAGAAGGTGCCGTTCACTCCTCATCTGTGCAAACCTGAAACGGATAAACAGAAGATCTTGTGAGGGCTGGCTGATTATGGATGAGTCTTTTTATTAGCTTTTCAAACAAGTAAAATCTTACACATTTATTACACAAAGATTTTTTCAAAGTGGTTATTTTTCTTAATTTTGCTGATTATGGCTAGCAGCTAATGAAATCATAAAAATTATCTTCGAATGTCAGGTAAGGAATATAAAAAATAAAGTATATGTTAATACATGAATTTTATGGCCATATTATTATAAAAAGTAGCTAAAATTTCAGTGTTGCTTAGGTTTAGTAAAGTTAGCATAGCTATTCATCAGGTATGTTCGAACACTTTATGTCTCTCTGCAGACAAACGTTCTGCCAGAAATACAGACAACTTGGACATTATAACATTTCAGCAGACTCCCAAGGTTGATCAAGTCGTCATGACTTCAGTATTTTAGGAAAAACAAGGCCAGACCAAGTACTGAGAATTTATTTTTAGCAGTACATGAAAATACTTCTCAGTAGACTGGCATGTCTGGATTATTGGTGTGATGTAATATTTCATCTTAGTTTTATTTATTTTTTTATAAAACTCGAAGGCTTAAAAGGGCGTTTTGACATTGAAAGCTAATCTTTTTTACCTTGACAAACGGGTGGTCAAGAAGCACGCTGGCTGTCCAGCGGCGTTTAGGTTCGCTCTCTAAGCAGTGACCCAGGAAGTCCTTCCCCTCCGTGCTGAGCTTCTCAGGGATTGGTGGTTTGTGGCCCATGCCCACTTTGTACATGATCTGAAAGTTGTGCTCGTACTCATGCCAGGGCCTCTGCAGATAAACATCATAAAGTGAGTCATTTCTTTGTGGTATTTTTTTTAAGTTTTCCTTTGTTATTCAGGTGAACTTACTCTGGTGGGAACAAAAGAGGAAGTAAAAACACAACACGTTTAGGCCTGCAAATGAAAATAACTTCTTTTTTTTGGACAGTTTCTGTTATGTAAAAAGCAGCTTTAACCACAATCAGTTTTCACTGGAAGTTTTGCAGAGTGCCTCACTGGCACTGGGTGAAAAGGAAACTTGTGGAACTTTTTAAAACACTGAAAAATGTACCTTTACTAATTTATTACAAATAAGCATAGAGAGCTACAAAAGAGTACATGAGAACTGCATCAGATCTGTGATTAGTCTTGGTTTACACAAAACAAACAAAGCTATGATACTTCATAATGAAATGGAAATATCTTATACATCCTTGCTTACCTTTCCAGTCACCATCTCAATCAGGACGCAGCCCAGGCTCCAGATATCTGCTGCTCGCCCATGACCTTCCCCCTTTGCTCTTGTGATAACTTCAGGTGCCATATATGCTAGAAAAGTTTGAACACACAAAGTGACAATATAAACTAAGGCTGCATTAATGCAATGATGTTGGATAATTTGGTACTGAGTGATCAGATCTTGAAATGCTTCAGGAGTCTTGATGCTTCCTACCTGCCAGCACCTCTGAAATGTATTTAGGCCCAAAGGCTAAATACATGGAAATAATAAAGATTAGCTCTCTATTGCTATTCATAGCAGTAGAGACCAATTCTGATATTTTAAATCTGTTTTACAAACAGTGGATCCAGTGCAATGATATTTTCTGCAGCTGACTTCTCTATTTTATCTATTAATCCAACCTACTGTAAAGAAATTCATACAACAGTTCTTCTATGTTCTGTTTTGGCAGGAACTCTGTCATTCTGACAAAGCTTTTAAGATGGCAGTGGTTATAGACTTAAGGTGGATGTTAACATTTATCATCATGATGACTCCAAGGTTTCTTGCATGCTCTGTGGTTTTTAAGCCTCACTACGTCTAGATGGTTATTCTTGCATTGTTCAAAAAACACTGACTGCATTCGGCTGGAAGAAATTCTGACCCGTCTGAATATTATAAATGATCATTTCAAGTGACACAAAATAAATAACATGAATGAAGTTATGTTCCCTCATCATATATAGCTCTAAAAAAACACACTGTACAATTAACAGTTCTCTGATTTTACTCTTTATAAGTTTATGTTTGAATAAGATGAACATCTTTTTTTTTTCTCTGAACATGTCTCCAAACTTCCAAGCAAAAATGTTTTATTTATTTGCAGAAACTTAGAAATGGTCAAAAAAAAAAAAAAAAAAAAGATGCAGTGACCTAAAATAATGCAAAGAAAACAAGTTCATATTCTTTCAGAAACAACAATAGTAATGGAGCCTTGAGGAATCTCAGTTGTGATATCTGTTTGCTAAGACTTATAACTTCTAAAAAGCTACTGTTGGTTTGCCAAATAATATCTGGACCAATTCAACAGGGGGTGCAACTCTGAGGTGAGATGCTATTTCTTACCGGCCGTTCCCAGTGTGCTGTTCACCTCCCCTGGCATGGTGTGAGTGTTGTTCCTTAACTTGACTGAGCAGCCGAAGTCGCCCAGCTTAATCAAGCCCGACGATGTGAGGAAGATATTTGCCCCTGTCACACAAAAAAACCAAAACCCAAATTAATAATATGGTGACTGGTGAGAAAAAATTCCACTTTTTCCTTGAAACATATTACATGCAGAAGAAGTATTTACATAAATCCAAAGCTGACCTTTGATATCACGGTGAACAATGCCATGCTCATGGAGAACATTTATGGCTGTTGTGATCTGTTTACTGTAAAGTCTGATCACGTGTTCCTGAAGCCCCAATCTGGAAACTTCCTCCAGAGTTCCTTCATCGCAGTACTCCATGAAGATGTACATTTCCTCCTACAGGAAAGCAAACACGCGTTCACACCAACACGCTTCAGTCTGCAACACACACTACCTTGAGCACGTGGAAGGCTCTTACTCGATGGAGCTCCACTCCAAAGTATCGCACAAGATTTGGGTGTTTGATGCCTTCAAATATTTTCAGCTCATCAGCAGTCTCTTTGATGGTTTTGTGATCATTTGGCTGGAACCGTATCTATATATATATAAGAAAAAAAAATACACTTTATCTTTAGCTCTGTTTCTGTGTTCTTTAACATACTGAAGATTTTCTGTGCTATATACCTCCTTCATAGCCATTAGCTCTCCAGTGTCCACATTGATGCAGGTATACACTTTTCCATACTGACCTTCACCTGAAGTCACATACAAAATTATGGAATTATTGTCTGCAGATGTACAATGTCATAACCAAAACAGTAGTCAAACACAGCCATACCTATCTTGTTGCCTCTCTGCCACTTGAAAGTCACCTTCCTGAGCCCAACATGCATGCCGTCAGACTTTGGCGTGTGACACACTTGACCAATTATGTTCCGCTGCTTCATCATGGCATAGCGCTTCTCTTCGAATTTTCGTATGGAGCGACGGACGGCCTCCATTGGGCTCTGCCGGGCTGTCGTGTCTGCCACCACGAAAAGAGAGTCAGCAAAATGACTATTATGCCTGAGCTAATGAAGCAAACTGGCCTGAATGAAGCAAGCTCACCTTTGGATTGGCTGATGAGGGTGCGGAGCTCCCAGCTTCTGCGTGCAGAGCTGTTTGGATCAGCCTTTGGATATGAAGGTTCTGAAACAATCAAAACATGTTTTTTAAAGTTGCATATGCAAGTTTAGACGAGCCAGTGAATATCTGTCCTGCAGATCCATGTGAGCTCCCACCTTCCTTCTCCTCAGTGGGGCTCGAGTGGCGGCTCAGTGATTTGAAATTTAATTCTGCTGCAACTGTTGAAAGACGATCATTCTCATGGAAACTGGACACTCTGAGAACAATGAATTAAAAGTTAGCAACACTTCTCTCCAAACACACACTTCTGCCCCAAAACAGGAAATTTCAGTGAAAAGGTTTCTCACAAAAAAATGTGAATAAAAATGACTTTATAAATAGTAACAATATAATGCACAAGGGGGTTTCTTTTTACTCAATAGCTGTGGAAATCTGTACCTTATGAAAACCTGCAAAAACCATTAGTCTTTTAAAATAGGCAAACATTTTAAAGCCACGGTTAAATTGACAAAGATAGTATTTGATCCTTTGTCATTATTTCACATGCATAATGTAAGGAAAACATGTAATTGTGAAACAATTACTAGAAATGTTAATGACATCGATTATGAATATTCCACGTTTTACATATTAAGGAGAATTTTTATAAGCTTTGGCATTTTTCATTTTTAGATCAATGAAAAACAGAAAAACAAAACCCACAAGCAGCTGAGCATGCATTAGAAACAGTCACAAGGTTAGACAGCGAAACAAAAGTCCATATATATTATCCCACTCACCATAAGCCATAACCAAGTTGAAGCAGAAGTCACTACATAGCAGAATATTATCTTTCTTACTGCAGTAAGATATCGTTCATTTTCATTCCTCGCACAACAACCAGTCTTCATATGACCAGTGGTCAGGATTTGTCTAATCAATTTTGGGGGAATTTACAAAGCTTTGGCTGAAAAAGGTGAAAAGACGTTATATTCTTAGGTTTTATGAAATTATCAGAGAAGTTCATTAAGTTCCATGCATACGTGTCTTCCAGCACATAAATATAAAAACGAACCATGCTATGGTCGGAAAATCAATGACAAAACCAAAAAAGAAAATGCCTCAGCATTAATAGCTTTTAAAACCCTTACATCTGAACCAAGACTCCTCTAGAAATCAAAATACTTGATGTTACTTTTAAATAAAAAAAGGAATTTAAAAATTCCAACATCTGCCACTTCAGATTGGTTTAGCAAAGATGATTAATAGAAGTTTGTCGATGAAAGCCAACACTCAACCAACAAAGATATACGAGTAAATGGTAGAGATGGAGTCAAAGTCTGGTGACTTCATTTGACCAATTTTTAACTCTGCTGACAATGATGAGTCAACAGCTGTCAAATCACTCAAAAACATGATTTGTTTTCTCAATAGTTGAACGCATCATAAGAAAACATGAGCAGGTTGCAAATGCACTCTAGTATCAGCAAGGTTTAAAGAGCTATGTAAGAGGAAAACTAATTAATGCGGAGACATCTGTGGTTCATCTGGGCTGCCAGAGAGTAATTGAGACTTTCAGCAGATAACAAAAGGCTGAACACAATACAGCAGAGCTTCTCTGTTCAACCTCAGTCATGGACCATGCTGGACTCAAAGTGTTCACAGTCTTTTGGGAATCTTAGGTAGGCGACATTTCCTAAGGGCGACACATATAGACAACCATTTTCTGGTAATGTTCTCTAAGAAAATTGCTAATTTATAGAGGATGCTAAAGTCAAATTAAAAACATGTTTTGTTTTTCGATATTAATGAAACCTGTTTTGCAAGAAGCAGCATCAAGTTGCCTCTGCTCCTGGAATAAATTAATTAATGGCCGCTTGCAAAATCAAAACATGAGACATGAGACAGTTCCTCCATCAGTGTGGAGAACCTGTACAACGGTTTCAGTTTGACTCCGTAATGCTTGCGGTGTTATTCAGGGGGCAAGGCTACCTGACATCGCTGGGGCTGCTGCTGGGTCTCATGGGGCTGTGCTCCCCTGAGCCCTGAGGGATGGGCCGAGGGCCGTTGGGAACCAGCTGGTTCCGCAGATCACAGGGAAGGCTTCGAGAGCTGTGTGGCGAAAAACACAAACTGAGGAGCGCTGCCTTGGGAGGGATACGCAGTTTGTTTTAGGATGTTTGCTGATGTAAATGTGTGTGACTGGTTGTGGAACAGACACACTCACTCGCTTGCACTTTAAATGTATGGAAAAATGAACGAGAAAGCAGACAGTGTCTAGAAAATGCAAAGAGCTGCTCAGCTATAAGAACTTAAGAAGCAGAGCCATGCACACCAAAAACCAAATTTTAACGAGCTAAACTGTGGTGACCTACTTGAAATTTTCAGCACTGGGGATAAACAAGTTGGGGTTTGGCGGGTCACTGTGGCAGCGGACTGGAGCAGGAACCTTTACTGGCCGAGGACTATTCCTGGGTGCTGGGGGGAGGAAAATCATATTAAAAGTCACATCTACAAAAACAAACTCTTGAACTCTTTATACATTGAGTAACAATGTTTATAAGCTAGAATTAGCCTTCCTTCTTTTTTATCCAGGGATGAGTGTGGTCGTGTTTTCAGCATCAAGTTGTTCCTACATTACTTCTGAAGCCTTTATGTGACACTTCACATGTAATTTAATCATAATTTAACAGGCTTAATCAATGACATCTTTGGGATTTAACTTAAAAATGCAGCCAAAGATTTATAAAAAAAAAAACAGTGGGATGTGATGAAAACCAGCAGGGGCCAAAAAAATAAATAAATCTTAGAAAAACATACTACAATGTCAATGTCCAGTGTTATTCATAGGACTGCTTTCTTCTTCTAAACTTAGTCAACACTAGCAGAATACAGATGCTCCTTTGTAGCCAACAGTATAAATGCTACATATGCAATCAAACTGTTAGCTGCCCGCAAGCAAAAAAACAAAATGACAAACATGACGTTTTAAATAGCTAAAGTATGTTTACTCAGTCGTGCATCAGACAGCAGAGCAGGTTACTGAGTGTAATGACAAAGTTTAAGCTTAAGAACCTAAATATCGTTTGAAAATTAATCACTTTTATACAGAAATGTTAATACTAAAGGTATTCTTCATCTCATGTGTAAACCTGAAAAAGAAATATGGCATTTCAACATCTACTGCAAAGTGCTGACAGAAAAATATGAAATCACCCAAAATTCATAAAACAAGCGCCTGCACAATTCAGATTTTAACCGTGTCTGGAAAGAGAGCAATTTGGGACGTCAATGAGATGCTGAGCCGAGGAAACAGTCAGCTAAAAATAACAGGAAAGGTTAGAAAACTCACTCACAGAAAATTAACTTAGAGGGCAGAAAACACACTGTTGTTGTATAGTTTAGTTACAATTACTGTAACTAAACAAACAAAACCTCTGTCATTTATCTTCCTATGACAACAAACTTGCAGTATAAAAGAAACTAAAAATCTAATATCACCAGGGAGCATCTTACCAAAGTACAGGCCAGTAACGGGGCTGTGAGGCTTTCCAATCACGTGTCCAATACATTCATTCATCAAAGCTTGCAAGCTCTGCAGAAAGATCTTTTAATTAATACAACTGCCCAATCTAAGCACAACTTCAGCACAAATATAAGATGAAACAAAAAGGCAAAGAAGAGAATCGGGTAATCTCACCAGGAAGTCATCCTCTGGTAATGCGGATATGAAACCAGGTTCAATTGCCTGAAGAAAGTCAAAACCCTGAGTCGCCCACCTGCAGAAAAAAGAGCATGTTTGAAGATTTGCAAGAACACTTTTTTTTTGATTGATCTGTGAATAATTGCTCTATAAATTATGTCACAAATATATAAGATGACTGATGTGGGTTCTGCATGTTTTTAATTGTAGGCAAAGCTAGGAAATATAAAATAAATCCAAATGAAGTAGAAAATAAAACCTATTTATGAGACAAGTAATATCAATATAAACAGTAACTTATATATGGTAAAGCTCTGTAGCTCCCATATCAAAGTGAATAAACAAAACATGAGCCAGAACTCAGTTCTGACCAAAACCACCTGAATCCTCTGGACTTGGGTAAGCAGGGGACCCAGCTTGGAGGAAAAATAAATAAACTAAATAAAAAATAAACAAACAAATAAACAGCATACTTTGAACTCTTAAATAGTTTAACTTATGAGTGTTTTTGATCCTGATGTAATTTTAAAGAGAAGAAGATATGTTATCTTGCTCCATGAGAGTGTTTTTCTAGATGTTCTAGATGTAAGTTCTTTGATTCCTATGAATATTTGAATCCTGCTCATAAATACTTAAGTTCAACATATCTGGGTCACTGTCATAGAGTCTCACCTGGGCTTGGTGCCTCTTCCACTCTCACATTTGGTCAGGACATAGTTCATCCATTTGCGTGCAAAAGCTATGTACCGCTCCCCAATCCTCTGTCGGAACTCTCCTGACATCAGACGGACCACCTCCTTGTGGTACTGTTTTTAAAAGATGTGAATGAATAATAAAACAAAACAAAAAAAAAAAACAGAGTCAAAAGTTGGACGTTTCGGCTTTTTCTAAGCATGTCGACTGAGAGACAGAGTGGTCTTTTTTCTCACCTCAAAGGCAAAATTGTAGCCCTGTATCATTGCCTCCCTGTAGTACTGATGCAGAGTGGCTGACTCAGATTCCTCCACCTCGGCCTCAATCTCTGTGGTGAACATGTACTCCACTCGGTCGATGGCTGTGCTTATTTTGATGCATAGCTGCAGGGCTTTGTTCTGAAGGAGGGTTTAAGACGAAGATCACTTCTTCATTGTTTTAATCACATAAGCATTCAAAACAACTGAAAGCTTTGAAATAGATTGATTATAACATCCTGAGTTATGACACTGATTGCTGCAGCTGTAATTGGAGGCAATATCTCTATAAATAAGCCTGAGAGTGGTACTCTGGGCCCTTTCTATATTGCTATATTATAGTAATATACTGTATTATAGCAATGGAAATTTGGGGTAAATCAAAATAGCTACAGTGAAGAAAGAGATGTGAAAGTAGGACATTGATGCATAGCTGTCTCTGCAACTACACAGAGGATATGCATACCTTGAGATCTTCCAGAGCGCTGGCAATGAGAGGCTGGCTGGATGTTTGCTCCCGGCTAAGGGTCAGCACATCCTCCATGGACTGCTGGAAAGCCTTCCGCTGGGCCACTAGGTGAGCTGACTGCATCACAATCAAGAGCAAGTTCTCAACCTGAAAACCCAGTAAAAAACAGGAAGATATCATGTAAACACCACACCCGCAAACACCCACACAGATATCTCATCAGAATTTCTTCAATACCTTCATAGCTCTTAGAGTGTCAACGGCTTCCATCTGTGGGACCAGTTTGAGGAGCTTGCCATCCCACAGCGCCCACTCAGGATCTGTGGTGGAGTCCCCCGCTCCGTGTTTGCTCATGAGGAGGTAAGCATCATCCTCAGCGATCTCGTCAGGCTCTTTGGAACAGTCCTTGCCAGCGGCAGCATTGAGAAGCTGCAGGATGAGAGGCCGCTGATCCTTCAAGCCACAAGGCACGAAAACCTGGAGCTCTTCCAAGCCTGGAATCTGAATCTGAGATAGAAACAAAGAGATAAGAATTGAGGACGAAGGGAATAAACTGATATGTGAAAAATGAGCAAAAACCAAAAAGATCAAGCCCACCTTGACATAGTTTTTCTTTTTTAGTGCCTCGAGAAGACAAGGCACCCCACTGGTGATGCTAAAATCTGCAGCAACTTCCAAATCCTTTACAGTACGGAGCAAAAAAAAGGTGTACAAGTTCTTTTGTCAAATACATAAAATAAGCAAGCACACACAAACTAAAAAGCTAGATTTACGTAAAAGATTTCATTTCTGGTGATTATCACCTTGCGGAGCATTTTGGCAAAACCCAGGGCCTTGGACGCCCGTTCCCTGGCCTCATGGAACAACTCTTTTAAAGAACGGCTGGTTTCAATAACTGAGCGCCTGACAAAAAAAAAAAGGAAAGGGAGAAAAATAAACTAAAGAAAATTTCATTTTTTCAAAAATACTTTTAAATATGAATGTGATTCTTCTCAACCTGATCTCATCTGAGGCCGTGCTGTCGTCCGCACTTTCCCAGAATTCATTGCCGCTTTTCTGCAAACCAGCATCAAGAAACTCTCCAGTAGATTCTAGCAGCATCCCAGCAATGTTGCTGCAAAGACAATAACAGTCCTATTATTATATGGGTTGATGGGCTCCTCCAAACAACTTTTTATTCGATGTCAATTATGTTTTCTGATATACTTGTATTCCTACCCTCCCAATTTTTTCATACCGTTTTTTTTACTGCCACAAGCAATGTACACTGCTCAAAAAAAATAAAGGGAACACTCAACCTTTATTTTTTTGAGCAGTATATTTTATTTTCCAATAAAATGCCTAATTGGCAAAAAAAAAATAGACCTTTTATTAGGTCTAGTGGCACTCTAGAGTGCCATTAGAGTGTTAGGCACTCTAGTGGTCCAGTCTGAAAGTCCTGATTTAAAACGTTTATACTTATTTCTCATTTCAAATTGCCATTCTTTTGAAGACTCAAATGTCTGAATTTTGTTTGATTTCAATACCATCTTATAAAGATATAATTAATATTGGTTTTCTACATCAATATGAAGCATACAAAAAAACTACAAACTGAGCTAAAAAAAAAAGTGAAATGGAAGAAACATTCCCTTTAATGACCAGCAGGTGGTGTTAAAAAAAGGAGTGATGTATCTAAGAAAAAAAATCTTGTTACATCAATTATTTCTAATTTCGAACACATTTAATCACTTGTTTGACAATAAGCTTAGTGAATATGTGCTACTACTTCTCTGTTGACTTGATGCTATCAGACAAAACATATTTTTATTTATTCATTTGCATCGTATCCTGCTGCTTCTGATTTAATTTGAAGAAACCAGTAGACAGAAAACATCTCAAATGAAAATGAAGGACAGCAAAGTTGGTCCTCATTATTGTCGCTTTTTGCTGCTTAGCAGAGCAATTGGATATACTCGTTTCCAATAGTAAGCAAATGGAATGTGTATTATACGGTTTCGAATGTTGACGCATATCCTGGTGCTGTAGAATGACTGATTACGCTGAAACCTGAGCACATTTAACCTGAACTCACCAGAAAAGTTCTCCGGACTGTGCCTCGCCTCCTCGGATGTAAGGAGTGATGACCTTTGTGAATTGCCATTCCTCCTCTAACAGGTTCTTTAAGCTGTGAGAGGCCTGAGGCAGCTGCTGCAGCATCCTGATCCAACTGCGCATATATTCAAAATAAACCTGCAGAAACAACAGATGGCACATGGTTCATACTTATGCACAACTCTCGCCTGAAAGTTTTTAATGTTTTTTTTAACAGGAATTACACATTTAAGGTAAATCCTCCACTGAACTTTACATCAGGGGAAGGAAAAATGTGAAAAAATACATACGACCAACATCTTGTGCAGATCTTCTTCAAAGTCGTCTATATTGGCATTCGTTTGCAGGCCTTGACCATCGTTTACAACGCCGCGCAGCATAAACTGATAATACTGCTTCATCAGCAGGCCTCCTTTCAGAACCTCCTTGCACTCTCGCACCAGCTGCTTGATGCTGAGCAGTGAGGGGTCTCCAGCAGGCCTCTGTTCCAGTCTCAGTTTAAGGCATTCGTGAATAACATTGAGGAGTACTCTGCACAGCACGAGGAACGCCGGTCGAAAGGATGGGAGATCCATGTCCCGCAGGTCCTCCCAGGACACCTGGTCAGCTCCGAGCTCCGGATCAGTCCGACTGGAGCAGGACATGTGGCGGGAAAGCTCCGGCAGGTAATCGCTATACAGCATGGGGTCTGGGAGGTCTGCAAACTGCAAGTGGAAGGCACACAACAAAAAAAACATATTAAGCACGTCACCTCCATAACATGTTGGTACAATATGGCTCTTCCGTCTGATAAACGTCATTCAGAACGGTGTCCTTGCTGTTAAAACATTCAAAGAAAACAAAGAACTTGTGTCAGCTGGTGTCTCACATCTTCACCTTCAGTTTTCAGATAAGGTGACACTTCGCTCTAATTAAGATCATAACTCATGTTTTGTTCCCCTTCCCTCCATTGTGCACATCTCATTAAAGCGCCGTGTGCTATAAACCCTGAGCTGAGATCACTTTTACTTTAGTCATTGGTGGGAACTTCTCTAATTTATGTTTCACTAAACATGATGACAATATAAAGTGGCCCACAGGCTGCTTTTATTCCTTGACAACTTCAGACTCCAAGCACAATTTCTAAAATATTTGTGTAAAACACAGATAAATAAAATGGATAATCTACGTTTCTCCTGGCAGTTGAGCATGTCCATCACTTTGCTCATCCACTTATTTGCTGAGAAAAAAATTAGCTGCAGAGGCTAATTTATATTTTATAATTTCCAAAAGTGAACGCAAAAGGTTCATCAGCTTTCCAAGAAGTGCAGTTTGTGAAAATGTTTTATTTTTAAGCAAGATAATTATTAATCTGGCACAATGTTATGGATATTGCTTAGAGCTGAGATAGACATCAAATTGCAATTGTCACTGCAATCACAACTGCAAAGAACAGCATAAATGTAATATTTGGACAGCTCTAAAATTTCAGACAATGCACGAAAGCTTTGCTTTCCAATAATAAATTTGTCCACAGAGATTGATTTTTACTGTTCTCTATATGAAAACTAGTTTTCATATACATGACAGTAAAAAGGGGGGAACTGATTGATTGGTCAGGTGATCAATGGGTCCCAATGTCCTTAATTTTGGGTGATCTGCCGATACATACATATGAAACTGATCTTATTTACCTGGGAAAAGGTCTGAAAATTATATTATAAATTAATCTATCTGTGTTTGTATTGTTTTATGGGTATTGCATAATGTTTTTCAAAAGGATAAAATTGGAACATCATAGATATATGTGACCTTAACATCTCACAGAGCCAGTTTAAAATAATAAAAAATGAGACATTGGAGACATTTATGATCAGGTGGAAAAACTGCAAGCGGCGCAACCCTAAATATCTTAGTAACCAAGATCAGAAAGCTCAAACAGAATGGTAGAAAAATTGATTAATTGCAATCAAAATCCCCAATGCAATATTTAACAACAATATTGTCTTTTTAAAATTGTGCAGCTTCAATAGCAATTTTGATTCTAAAATGTTTATGCACTTTACTAACTTACAAACTCAATGACCAGTCACTAGTATTGTTGAAACGTAGAAAGAACATCAAACAAAACACTAAACACTGATTTAAATCTAAATGAATTAATTTAGTAATTTATCCTCTTCAAAGTCAGACTAGTTCACAAAATCAAAAAATTATTACTAATACTTCTGATCTCAGCTTGGTAAACTTTTAAAGCAGACCCGTCCTCCTCCAATAGGGACAAGAACAAAAAGCTGCCAAAGAAAGTAGAGGATAACAGATCTGCACAAGTAAGTGTATTTTGTTTGGTTAGAAGAACAATAAAATAACCATCTGTCACCAGTTTAACAGTGGCATCATGTGGCCAGCAGCTCTTACGCATCTGTCATTAGGACCATCTACTAATGAAAATATTTTATTGGCTTTGAATTTTCTTTTTACTCACAGAAAAATAGGTAGTAATTTGGAAAGCAAGACAAATGCTAATCAGTCACATGCTAGTAGCTAGACTTTGATGAAATACTGTTGTCTTGTGCAACAGACAAAGTAAAAGTGTTTCACAGATATACAGAAAAAATGCACTTTTTGATCCTTTCTCACCACTTAGTCTTCATAGAGATTTAGTGCAGCATTTTATTTATATATATATATATATATATATATGTAGATATATATATATATATATCTATATATATATATATCTATATATATATATAGATATATATATATATATATATATATAGGCCATTTGTGGATGTAAATAGCTGTATATATATATATATATATAGATATATAGATATATATAGATATATATAGATATATATATATATATATATATATATATCTATATATATATCTATATATATATATATATATATATATATATATATATATATATATATATATATATATATATATAAGTGGAAAATGTTTTTCATGTCACAAAAACCTGGTCTTTTAACTAGTGAAAATTAATGGGTCGGATGTAGAAATGTAAATAGCTGTACAACAGTTCTGTGGAGTGAAAAACGGTCGACGGTCTTACCTCCAGTGCAGGAGTGTGTCGAAGCAGCGCCGCTCTTGCCCTCTGGAGAGAGCGGTCCATCAGTTTGTGCAGCCGAAGTATCAGTTTACGCAGTCCCATCTGTTTCAGAGCTTTATCCACAAATGGCCTGTAAATAGCTGTGGGGCAAAACACATCACCTCCAGCAGCCGCTTCTGCACTTCCAGAAATGGCAGCCGGGAGGAACTCCTCCTCTGACAAGAGGCGGGAAAATTTAGGCGTCAAGATGGGAGACAGTTCTTCATCTGCAAGATTTTCAATTTCCACGTCAGCATCTCCATCCTCAACGTCACTTTCGGGGGTAAAAGTGGCCGTTGAGTCATTCTCCTCATCTTCCTCATTCTCCTCTTCGTTTCCACGAGAGCAGCGAGGTGAGGGTATCTCGAAGACTGGCCACCCAATACGCGACAGATCATGGAGGCCCAACACTGTGGCCATAACTCGCAGCTTCTGGTTGAGGTCCTGGGTGATGTTGAGCCAGAGACAGAGTGCCTGCACTCTGCCTTGGAAATCTCGAGCTGCGTATTTTTCATAGTCCTTTTGAAGAGCCTGCAATGAGGGATACAAAGCTTCAACAGACTCCAAGAGTTCCATAACCTTCTTGACCTGCTCAAAGGCCAGCCGTTGTCGTTGAAGGTGCTCCCTGCAGTCAGCACCGGATCCTAGAGGCTCAGCGGCGTTCATTGCGGACGAGGGGCAGGAACTGAAGCCCCAGGTGTCTACTCCACAGTGGTTGGTCTCTGCTACAGCAAATGATTTCTCCTCAGTCGAACAGAGTTCCTGGATTGTTTGCGACTCCACACACTGAGCTCCTTTCAGGCTGTCATAGTTTACCTTAAAGTGCAGCACTTTGTTGATTATTTCTGGGATAGCTTTGCGTTCAGTGAAGAGAAAAAGATCCTGATCACTGGTGGAACGCCTTTCATGCCATGCCTGCAGCTCCAACCAAATGACCTCATTGTTGTGCCCCATGAAAGCCATGTTCTCCAAACCCCTTTGCTCCTTCTCCTTCCTCTTAGAGGACATAGATGTGAGCTTGAGCAGCAGGCGCAGAGTTTCAAAGAACTTGAGGCGATCAGCAGGACAGTCCGTCCTGGATGTTTGCCGGTGGGTCCGTATATGAGGCATAGTAACAGGCAGCTTACAACTGCTGCAGCCCAGGCTCAAGTAATGTTTCCGTGGATCCATGTTGAAATGGCCCGACTTTCCGAGTGGATCTAGCACGAAAGAATCTTCAAATGTCTTCTTGTGGTCTCTCTCTGTAGAGCGAAGTGCGGCCCTCTGCTTTTTGCCCTGCTTAAAGTTGACCTCCTCCGTAGTCTCAGCTGGCTTGGAACTCTCAGTCTGGACAGATGGGCTAATATCTACTGGATTTCAAAGCAAACACCGCAGTCAGGACAGTGGAGGAATTTTCTATAATATTTGACAATATCAGCTTATAAACGTACCTTTGTTTTGAGGTCGTCCAGCACCTCTGGACTGGCTACTCCTTTGTTTGCCAAACATGCGTTTCATCTGACGTTGGGTATAAGGAGGAGATGTGCCATAAAGGCTTTCGTCTTCCTCGCTATGAAAGTCGGAGGAGTCATCGACCTCAGAGTTCTGCTGGGACGCATCTTCCGTCGGCTTGGCCTGCCTGTGACGATCATATGAAAGAGGGAAATACAAATTATCTGGGCGTGAGTTGGAGTTTTATAATTACGGAATCGAAAATAAATTTCAATAAGAGATGCTAAAGTAAGTGTTCAGTCTAATCGAAAGCTCTTTTTGATTTCTAGGGATCAAAAAGAGCAAACTGTATTCAGTAGGTTACACCATGCACAGTAAACCTCCTCTAAATCAATGCAGACATGTTGGCTCAATAATAACTACACTGGATCTCTGCAGTAACCAAAAGTAGAGTCTGGCAACTTTCTAAATGTATAGCAGTCTGAAGATGTTCAGATAGGATAACAACCTATGGTGAAAATGGCAGCTCAAGCAACTGAGTATTATCATCATCATTAACTCTGCCTGCTGTGTCAGCAAGTTTTCCAACAACATTCAGTCAATTCTGGGAACAACACTGTTTTAAAAATTTATAAACTTGAAATGGTGAGTTGTGAAGAAGTTTAACTAAATTAAAAAAAATAATAATAATTGCCGCAGGTCTCCCTACCCCCTTCCTATCAGCCTACTGTCATATAAGGGACACTAGAGCCTGGAAAAAGCCCCCTGGAGGGGAAAAAAGGTGCTGCTTTTTGGAAAATATGACTGTGTTCCTTAAGGTCTCGGTGTTATTTAGTTTTATTACTTTTGCTTTTTGAGAAGCAGGATGGTGTTTACAGCAGTGTGTACAGGTGGATCAGTTTCTCGGCTGTCTGGCTCTGGTTTGCTCACTTCTTCCCATACAATTGCTCTTTCAGGCTGAATATAGAAGTTGTTCCATGGAAATAAATAACACAGGACGGCTCCTTTATTTACCATCCGTCTCCCCCCGGTGGTTTTAGTCTGAAGAAGCTGATCCGGAGTGAATAAAGGCTGCAAACTTTGCTGTGTGGCATTAGCTTTAACTTGTCTCGACGGATATTTACAAGCTACTGTCTTCTTAATTCAAGATCGCTTGGAAATCCATGAAAACTTAACAGCCCATTATATTCGAAAGCCAACAATGTTCATAGTATTGCTTTATTTGCTTCTGAAATACAACTTTGTCTTTTCCAGTTGTCATAATATCTCAAAGCGGAAGCAAGAGAGCCGCATTTCGCTCATGCGGATATGATGTCAGGGCCATAAGTGCAAAGAGCCCATTCCGAGGTCCCCTGGCCGACAAGGGGCTCCCCACAAAATAGTTTGGCCCAGTTAATAACAAAATTAACCATATGTTTTTGTTTTTTATTTTTATATTTTTTAGCAGTAAAATTAAATGTTACCATTCCCAGACCAAAAAGCACACCTCCATATTTGCACTGAACAGCCCCCTGGATTAAAATGAAATGATTCGTTCCTGCTTGGCACACTTGAAGGTGACGGTGTCCAGCAGCTTTCAGTAGAAGAGAAAAGCGACTGTGGCAGTTACTATGCTGCTAAGAAAAGTAATACTGTCAGGTTTTCAAAAATAAAAAAATAAAAAATAGAGATAGAGAGAGAAAAAGACAAGAGTGTCAATTTGTATCCCATTTTTTCTCCAAGAGAGGAGAATAGACTGTGTGAGTATTATCATCCATTTAGCATAGTTAGCCTAGCTACAGACTACTGTTTGCCTCCATTTCATTTAATGAATGAAAGAACAAATCTACCAACATATTCATATGTTTAACTTGCCCCTGTATCTTTTATCACACTTAACAACAGGTGAGTCAGTAGCAGCTCTAACCTTCAATACCAGCATAATCCCCTCCCTGCCACCCAGCAATAATAGTTCAGGGAGGAGGTAAAAGAGATTGTTCTTTTCACAGAGTATCTATTTCATAGCAAACTTTCACAACATGGTGGCAGCTTTAACAAATATGAAAAAAACATATTTTATTCAAGTTATATACTCCAGCTTGAACAAAATGAAAGAAGTCTGGATTGCTTCATGTATATTTTGCAAGTTGGCTATGACTGTTGCTGGTGAGGAGAGTATCAATATTGGACCAAAGAAAGCAAGGCGGGTTGCAAGCCTTTAAAATTGTGACGCTTTTGATGGGTTAGATAGACTCAAAAAATTGTAACAGCAGCAGCAAAGGGGGGCCCAATTTTATTTTTTGTCAAGGGGCCCAAGATTTCTGGCAGCACCCCTGCCTCTGATCCCTATATAATGAATGACTTCTCACAACAGGAAGGTTAGGAAAAACTTTTTCAGAACGCCACCTTTATCAACTATCTATTTTAATGATGTTTTACTCTTCGCAAGTCAAAATTTAAAACACTGAGAAACCAATCACAAATATTGAGATGGGTGTGATTCCACTCAATATAAAATGCAATTTTATGAAATTTGAATAGCTGGCTGCAGATATAAGTCAAGAAATATGGCTTGTATGGCTTACTTTTGGGAACCAAGAACAAAGGGCACGCTTTCCCAGATTACAATGTCAAGAGCTTTGTCCCCCAATGTTTTTAATAGGATTAGAACGAAAGGCCGGAGAGCTTGACCATTCCCCCTCCCAAAAAGAAATAGAAGAAAGACACAGATGAAGAGTTGAATGAAAATGGGTTACATCTATTCCAATCCCCATGTCTCCCGTCATTAATCATCTAACTGAGAAGCATTCCCCAACACGTGCCTAACGTCTGTGTAGTGGAAACATAAAGGGGAAAAGGCTGGAACCCTTTCCCTGGAGAGAGGGGTGGTTAAAGGGAGGCGAGGGGGGTAATCCGGATATCAGTCGCTGAAGCTTTTTGAGGAGGCGAAGAGAGAACATCCAGATTCTATTGCCCATCTGCCCCAAAACAGAATATGTCAGACTAGCGCACAATGAGTCTGCGGGCAGCTGTAGACTGACATGTAGGGTAGGCGGACACCTGCTGCCAAATCTCTATATGCAAGTCTAGAAGTACCAACTAACTTAGAGGCGATCAAGAGATTAAAACGCAGATGGAAAAGTTTGAAGATTTTAAAAGTAATATAAGTAGTCAAGAGATAAATCCTAACAGGATAGTAATTTTAGAGGTTTTGCCCGTTTTTGTTGAAAATATTTGTATTTGCAAACATGGACTCAGGACTAAAAGCTGTCCAGTCACAGCATATAAAGTGAAAAAGAAATCAATGTCATAGCAAAATATTTTTTTTGTCTTACAATAAAATCACATTTTTCTCATGATTTACCTACTGCCAAGCCCCAAGCTGTTATGCCAAACTAAATTTTTTAAATTTTGAATAAGAAATGGTAATGAACAAAAACAAAACACAAGCATAATATTTTCTGCCATGTTAATGTAATATGTTTATTTTATTATTGTTTTTTCTCAGTTGTCAAGTATTAAATGATGTAATATATAGATACAAATAGTGCAACTATTTGCATCTACACAAATAGATACAAATAGTTGATTTGCTAAATAAGACTCATGGATCACTATTCATAAACATTACATACCTAAATATTTTTTTTGCCATCCATATGATAGTCATCAAGTTTATACTTGTAACTGCATATACCTTCTCAAAAATCTAAGATGCCTTTATGCCACCTGCCCTTGTTCCTGTGGACAAAAAGTGCCCTTCTGAATTTTGTCTTTTTTATGCATATTGTATTGTGTATGGGCCATGTCTTGATTTGAAATAGGGATATATACATATGATGTTCAAGCTGCCTGTGAAAAAAATCTCACATTCTGGTTTCACGTGCAACACAGAGTGTCCTTTTTTCCACTTGAGCATCTGCCCCCCCAAAATGTTTGTGCCATAAGGAAAGACACAAGTGAGCCAAGTAATCCATTGTGTGTCAGAGCAAATCCCACTGAAAGCAGGAAAATCACCTTAGACAAAAAAAAAAAAAAAACGGGATATAACCGTCGCCCTGTAATACTGCAACTACGTATTTTACAAACCTGTTGAGCAAGTAAACATTTGCTGTGTCTGTCACAGTGATGTCACAATAATGACTAGGCAATATAAACATTGAATAGATATGCAACACCGCTCGGAGTCTGAAGATAAAAATAGCCCATGAATACGAGAGAGAATTAAATCAAGTTTTAAAAAGAGATGCTTGTCGCAGATGAGCATGACTAAATCACTCAGGAATGAAATAAGAACCAGTGACGCCATCACGGCTGCTTGTTTACTAGGTTACCATGGGGCATTTCAAGCATACAGTGCGCAGTTTCATCAAAGGATGAGAAAAAAAAATTTCTGATAATTTTTAAAAAGAAATATTTATCTAAACCCACACACAAACTGCACAGAGAAAGTTCTAGGGCCTTTGTGTCCTGCAGTTCACCACAGCCACACTATGGTACTCAAGCTGCTCCCTGCTGGCTGCCACTAGTGAATTATCACTGCAGATGGTGTCTGGCTGCTCTCAATGGCTCATCTGATGCCTCATTGGGAGTCCAATAAAGGCCAGAGGAATGCTCGTGCCCCCGAGCAGAAGCACTAAGTGAATAATAAACAGCACAAAATCGAAAGTCTTTTCTGAATAGTGACAGAAGCACCGATACCGAAGGCTGCCACAGTCAGGGGGGGGCTGACCTTTGACACCAACCATCCACCCTATTGTACAAGCAGGGGGACTCTATTGTGTTGATGTGACACGTGGCCCGAGAGGCCCACAGCTGAATGCCACACAGCTGGTTAGTGAGCACACTTGCTTTCAATGACCAAACTAAAGGGGATTTTTTAGTTTTTTCAGGGGGAGGAAGAGGAGGAAAAGGTGGCTGGAGTTTTGTAAGAGCACACGTTGCTCTAATTAGGTCAAGCAGGCATAGCTGAAGCTCTGTAGGCTGAGCACATACTTTGATTACCCCTCACTGCAAAAAAGCATGTGTCCACTAGCTACTGCTTTCAGCCCCAGTTAACTGCTGGTGCTGGGCCAAAAAATAATAAGGAAGAAAAAGTGTGTGCACTCATAATCTCTTCCATATGGAGGTGTACCTCACACATTCTGCAGCATGAATCACTGACCCCGTTTGTACATACTGTGATTAGAGGGCAGAGAGAAGCACGGATCAGTCCTCGGATCAGAGTTCGTCAGAATTCACAAACAATGAGCACAACGTACTTGACCACACCCATTCGCTGGAACAGAGCGACATTGCCAGGATTGGACCTCCCAGCTTCTCCAACATGCAACTGTGCAAAGTATGCTGTTTACATGCAACAGCAGAGATCTTTTTTTTTTTCCTGCACCATATCATGTCTAATGCATAGTTAAATTACAGAGCAACTAAAGTAGAAAATAAACTGTTCTAATGCCACAGTGGAGGCCGAGACTAATAACTCCACGTCCCATGGCATAAATAAGGAGACTTTTTGCAAACTGCGTTGTTAACAGAATGAGTCAGTTATTTCTATCCATCTTCTGCAACTTGCATCAGACAATGCAGCTGTCTCCTCTACCTTTTAAACTCATTATGAGACTGTGCCATCATGAGCAGCATTTGCAGCTTTCACTTTCATTAGCAGGCATGTCTGTCGCAAAAACAAACAAAAAAATCAAGAAGACAAATCCAAGATGCGTCTATGATTTGCATCTTTGTATCAGCTGATCATGTTTTTTAACACAGTTACTATTGTCACAAAGGAAATGGCAGATTATAGAGACAGAAGGTGAGAAAATTAGTTTTTTTTCTCTAAAATAGCAGGTTTGGGCAAAGATAGGATGCAGTTAGGATGCATTAGAGGAGCATCCATCTGCATTCTGCACCAACAGCAAATGTAGACATTGAGTTCTACCCAAACAGAAAGGCTCTGGGGCTCCAGGCAGCAAACTGCAGCACACAGTGCACCACATCCTGAAATCTCTGGAATGCCTGGGAGCCACAATGTCTTCAGACTTACTGAGAATGAGGCATTATTGACAAAGGACCTCTGTACTTGCAGAGATAGAGATAGCCTTCAATTGCAAAGTGAGCACATAACTCATCTATCTCAATATAGCTGCGAGTTTGAACTGAGCTGCCATGCTCGACAAGTGGCGCAAAATAAAATTTTGTTTTGAATGAGTGCCTGCAGGGGAACCATTTCAGTCTTAAAATGCGGTTTATTTGCGGAACTCTGCGCTCCATGCAAAAGAGTAAGAGTGTTGGTTCATTGCAAAGACTGTGCGCCTACACTTTCCAATAAAAGTGGAAGATAAACATGCACCAATCGATCATCCAGGGATTCTGAATACGCCAATTTCCTTCTAATTGTCAGGCTAAATGCTAAAATTACTGATTTTATTTTTAGTCGTGGTCACTGAAAGCATCAACCTAAACAATTTCAGTCAAACTAACTGAAGTAATACTCTTTGATTAGAGATGCACTGATTAGCTTTCTCTGTGTACATCCCAATCTTCTGATTTGGTATTCTAAGGTCTAACATATGAGAGCAAAAAAAAAAAAAAAAAAAACGCAAGTCATTTCTTAAGAGTGGTAGTTTTGAATGAGACTTAAAACAAAAAGATTACAACATTGTTCCCAGTTATGAATTGAAGAAAATATGTTTCATGTTTGTCTATGGAGTTTATGACCAAAGTTTATGGTGGATTGGTGCTCCTCTACTGTTTGTTTCAATTTCAAAGTAATTAGAAAAGAGACAATGCAGAGTCGCAGTTGCAGGAAAGCAATGTTGGCTCCAATTGATTTACTTTGACTGCAGAGACTAATGAATAAACTATTTTACACATGAAATGGCATCTTCCTTTCAACCCATTGATATGTGTATCTCTTTATTGGGAAAAAAACGAACAAAAAAAACCCGGAAAAATAACATGTTTAAAGATATATCCTTCTGTGCATGAATGGAAATGTTTTTTATTTATTATGGATCAAATAAAACATGTTCATGCTATCAAAGCACATAGCACAATAACAAAGAAAAGAAAATCAGCGTGTCAGATCTCAAAAACTGAAGTTGGAGTCAAAAACTCTGATCTCTAATGGGAGCGGGGTATCAAATGGTGCACAAACTAAACTTGATTTTGAATTAAAAGCAAATGCATTGAAAGTGGGTCACACTTATAGCTTTTACTTTTCATGCAATTGTACTGGACAGCAAAAACATCAACATGGCCAGCATTGCACAATCAGTGAAGCTGTTTGTGTATTCACTTCGACTAAGTGGCCGCAGGAGGCAAAAACAACTGGCCTGTGCTCAATCATTAGTGAAATAGACCACTAAAAATGCTCCATTTATTTACTCAAAACTGAGATTGTGGCAAATGACAAGACTTGATTCTGCATGACAAATATCCTCAAAGTTGCTTTCTGTGCAAACAAGCGACTGCTTGTAAGGAGAAGGGAGGAGAGGGGAAGACATAACAGCGGATTCCTGAGTATCTGTCGGGGAAAACACGCAGGAGCATTTCCTTAAGGAGACTTTGCATTCACGTCTAGAAACAACTGAATCCGTTCACCTGCGAGCATGCAGAAATGTTGCTCGGAATTATGCAGGGTGACAAAAAATAAAACCAGCAAACAAAAAACATTTGCGTCTGCAAATATCAATAACAACTGCATAAACTATGCGAATAAATGTGACGCAGCCCAAAAGGTATAGATGCACAAAACCGTGCAGGAAAGGTGCGAAAAGTCTGGATTAACAACAGTGGGAGCAACATGCTAGCTGAAGTCAGCAAAGTTTGTGGGTCGCGGTTATGATGAATTACAACGTCTGAAAAGCTGGAGTAACAACTAAAGCCCATCGAAATCCACATTATGGACACATTTGAACCAAATCTCACAACCTGAGTCCTGTCGATGTGTGCAGATCAACTCGCGGGTGAACAATAAACTGTCAGGCTACATGAAGATGTTAGCTAGCTGCTGCCTGACATGTCGCTTCACAATTTCTCCCGGTGTTACCTTTATCGCTCGCAGAGCATCCCCCTCTTCGCTGTGGACACCAATAATCCGCAGAGGTTCGGATATCCGCATAAATGTAGCAAGCCCCCACCCCCTAAAAAAAGTTTACAACTCCACTGTTGCAAATGCAATAACTTGCACACTATTTGACAGGAAGTCGATTTCAGATGGTGTACGCGAGCGCTCCCATAGAGCTTAATCGCGGCTCCCTATTTGGCAAGGCGAGCGACTGCTGGTGAAGAGTCTGTTCAACAAATCCAACATACCTGCTCGGTTTGTTGCGATCCGGAGGCTCCATAGCAAACAAGTGGCTTCTTGCTCCTACCCGTGCATGGGCCACACCATCTCTGACTGGTATCTGACACACTTTGCACCGATCGATCTTTGCACTAGACGTGGATTTTAGTCTCTTTAAACCACTTTCTATCCGCCGGTACGGTAGACTCTCGCTTGTGCGTATGCTGTCGCCATCTTTCCAACGTTCATTGAGGAGGAGCGCCACAGCCTTTCATGACTACGGCAACCCGGATAGGTCATTTCTGCTGTCATATCAACTGAGAAGAACTTGTTATTATCGTCAAAAGTGGAGTCACTATGAATCAGTTGTCGTTTGGTCACTACTTGACCAGTAAAGATGAGTACTCGTACTTGGGATGATTTGTTGAGTATTTCCTGATTTCTCTACATGAATTGGAGCTGAGATTTTTAGTGAATTGGCAGGAAACGGATGAACGAAGTTGAAATGCTCTTGAACTTTTCACATTTTGAAACATAACAAAAACAAATTAACGCATAATTCGAAGGAAAATTACATATTACTTACACGTTTACAAAAAATTAAAAAAAAATCAGATGCCTTAATACCAGTGCAAAGTAGGCTACAGTAAATTCGTAATCCGCCAGAATAATTTTAATCTCAGTATCAACGACGGATGTGTTCCGTGCAGGACTCAGATGTTTGTTTGTTGGAGAACTTTTCTGAATAACAAAGCATCATCTTGACCAAGGGACATAGGGAGAGCCCCATTTCTGTGGAGAGCCATTATGAAAATGCCTCTCTATAGTCAGGTGAGATAATGTTCTGACAAAACAAGAAATGTGCACTTGATTAATCTGACCCTTATAAAAAGTGGGAGAATTGTTGAAAGAAAAACAGAAAAAAAAAATTCCTCTCTGCAGTTTCCTGCAAGACATGTAGGGGGCACAATAAACAAAACTAAGTTGGTCTGGTCAGAGGGGACAAATATTGAAACCTTTGGTCTACATGAAAAATGCTAGTTGCCTAAAAACAAACATGCTGAATGTATAATCCTCATTACAAAACTTATTGTGTCAGCATCATGCTGTGGAGAGGCTTTTTTGGTTTTGGACAAAACCAAAAAATGGTTGATGACAAAATGATGATGCTCAATTGTTAAACTATTGTGTAAAATAGTTTCTAATTTGCAAAACTTAACATAAAATTGTTAATAATCTGCAACTCATCACTTTAGATGCGACAGAGATAGCGTTTAGGTGGTGCTCTTACCAGCATTACATTAGTATCTCAAAAAGCCATTTGCCCAAGTTCTCCACTTTTTTCAAACTATCAGCTATCTATTCTAATAAACTAATTTACATCTTAGTAATCTGCAGATTGTTAGACTTTAGCAAATTCAGGTGCCTAATGGTACAGATGAATGAAAGGCTGGGTGAGGTTGTCCTATATTAGAACTAAGTTGTTTTTGACTGCTAGTTGTGAGTGTGCTCATGACTGCTGGTGTCTGTGACAGAGTATGTTAAACAATGCTTCTCACTTGTTCAGTGCTGGACACAGGCACCAGGCCACCAAGACCTGGTGTGGTTTAACCAGGAGAACAGCAAACAAATAAGCTGACAATCAATTCCTCAATAAGTATTAGGAGATCAAACGCTGCTCAGATGACAAAGAAGACAGAGTAAAAGATAAAAATATGTCAGAAAAGGGATTTTCTGACATGCCATCATTTGATTGAAAGCACATCCAAACAATGCCTCCAAATTCCAAGACTGACAGATGTCAATTTTCTTAAAAATAATATCAGAAAAACAAACAGAATGTTAGAGTGGAGTCAGACAAAGCTTTCTAAAATGGCTTAATTTAGGCATATTACGATAGAATGTGTCATGGTATGTCAGCAGGAGAAAGAAACTGTCTTTCTCCTGCTGATTTGCACTGCACAAGATTTATTCCACTGGCTTAATTGATACATTTCTAAAGGATTTGCGAATTAAGCTTGGAGAAGTATAAATGTAGTGTGTTATCATCCTTACCACTGTTAAATCAGCTGGAGAAGCTGTTGCCAAAATGAAGCTGAAAACTAGCTAATATACCCACCTCTGGTCACTTGTTAGAGATACTCAGTGTTACCACTGACTTATATCCACATAACATTGAAATGTGAAGTGTTATGCAATGCTAGGAGTTTACCTAAAAAGGATCTTAGTCAGTCAAAAAAGTAGAATGGAAGCCTGAGGAACACACTGTAGCAGAAGCAAGTCAGAAGTAAGAGTAACAAGGTGGCAGTAGTCTTAGTAGCAGTGTTGGTGACAGGAAATCTATGAAAAAGAAACTCAATCAAATAAATGGCTGAATTCTTTTTACTCAGTTACTGATGTTACTTTTATTAGAATGTCTTAGATGGGGATGAAAAACATAGACAAAACAAAAAACAAACAAGACAGTATTAAAACCGTCTTTGTTTTTATGCTGTCTTAAAAGCAGCATAAAAAAGCATAAGGAGCAAAATCTAAGTTTGTAAAATAAATTACTAATGATAAAATTAATATGATTTAATGGACAATAGATGGAATAAAGAACAACTTGCTATGTGGTGACTTGTTGTTAACTGCAGTCATTTTGTGTGCTGGGACTTGATTGTGTCAAACTGGATAGCTCTACAAATTCCCAGCTAAGGGCTGAAATATCTTTGGAGCCTCTTAGCATTCTTTAACTTTGTTGAACTTACTCTCTGACCGAACAGGTTTATGGGCAACTGATTATGTATCTGCTAAAACTGATTGAACTCAGCATGGTTATATAGGTTTTGACTTCTCACAAGACATCTATTGTCTTCCCTTTCATAAAATGGAATAGAAATACAAGATGAAAGCTATATGTTCTAATGCAGTTTGCAATAAATAAATTCTTGTTGAGGCCTGGGCAAAATATTCAATCAGAGTTAATTGAAATAAACTGTTGCACCAGACCCTCCATTAGCAAGATACCTTTTGAACAAGATTGCTGTTCTTCATAGGATGGTATTCTCAGGTTTGCAAACTTCTTGCCCTTTTGTCTAAATGGAATTCTTATCATTACACTTCAGTTTATGTTTCAGAAGATCAGAAGATGTATCTAAAAAATTACAATTACAAACTGTGATATGACTGTTTTGCTATTGGAGTAAAGACTTCTTTCACACTCAGTAAATTGCACTGGGTGCAGACAATAGAGGGAATATAGTGCAAGATATGTTGCATAATTGGTTTTAATAAATGGGAGGCATGCTAAATTGAAGTAGGTGCCAACAATATATTAGTCTATTAATTTCAATTGAGTCCTGTGGAGAGATCTGAAAATTAGGGTGTTATGTGAATCACAAAGATTTACAACACTCCATTTCCTTTTCCCTCTCATTCTCATAGTCTTCATCTATTTTTAATGGTCGTATGTCTCTCTAATCAGCTAATGTCTGCACCCAGTACGATTTTGCATGCTTTCTATTTTGAGCAAAAACCAATTTTGGCAACAGGAAGTACTTACAAAAGAGAAAAATGTTTCCCCCTGCTGTTCAAATGTAGTCTATTTATTTCCCTATATAATGTACCTACAGACCATATTGATAACAGGCACACAACTAGGCCATAATACTGTACCAAAGTATTACTGTGTTCTAAACTGTATATCCATATTCCCAGTTTTTATAAAACCCTCGTTTGGCCATTATCTTTGATTCTACAATGACATTTATGGTAACCGGCGTGGCTTTGACGTTTGTTTCTTTTCTTGAGAAGAGAAAGAAGGAGGAAGAAAAGCGCGGACGTCACAAAGGGTCTCACACGTGTTGCTGCTTTCACTGCCAAATTAAAGCTCGGAAATATGACAAACTGTTGACATTGACGCATTTAACAACGTGCTTTTAAAAGTTGCAAAATGCCAACATCAATTTTGGAGACAAACTAGCGATTTACGTTATAGATCTTCTCCATGTGCTACATATACGTGAGAATTGGCGCTGGTGACGACAGAGACGTTTGAGATTTACGACAGTACATGAAAGCATCAACAGCCAAAGCAGGTTCCGTGAAGGGGAGGAGAGGAGATTCATTTGAGCTTTGTCTCCTAACAACATCACTGTCTGTACTGTAGGGTAGACTTACTTTGCTATAATAAATTATTACCGAGGTGATTTAGCAACCGGGTAAAAATGCTGCAGTCTCTAGCCAGCAATTCCTGTGTGCGTCTGATACAGAATCATAAATCGACGTGGTATTTCGTATCTTTAATTTTGGGCTATCTCCTTTATCTCATATTCGGCGCCGTCGTCTTCTCGTCGGTCGAACTGCCGTACGAAGACCAGCTGCGTCAGGAGCTGAGGGCCGTGAAAAAGAAGTTCCTCTCGGAAAATGAGTGTCTGTCCGAGGAGGGACTGGAGCGGTTTTTAAAGAAAGCCCTAGATGCCAGTAATTATGGGGTTTCTATTCTCAATAATGCCTCGGCGAACTGGAACTGGGACTTCACCTCTTCGCTGTTTTTCGCCAGCACGGTGCTGTCCACCACAGGTAGGTCACTGCTGTATGATGCTTTCTGTAGTCGCTGTCCTCCAGGTGCGCAGCAGGATCTACGGAGTCATCCTCACGTAATATGTCAGTTTGACTTGAAGTGCATCATGCAGAACCCTTCACTGTTGCCATGTTGTAATAATAATAACAACTCATAAATAGTACTCATAAATGCATTTACTATAGTAAAAATAGTACTCATAAATGCATTTACTATAGTAAAATGCATTCAATGTCAATTCATTATTAATCTTCAGTCATTTTTTGCAGCTATTTCCCAAAACAGAATTTGGCCTATGTCACAATTTTAAGACTTGTTTTTGTAATCTTCTTGACCAAACACTCGGCAATTGCATTTTAAATGTAGATTAATGACCTTTTTAAAAACATGTCCTCCAATTTAGGACAGAAAAAGTACACTGTCAAACTCTTTAAGTGACAGAGGATATCAGAAACTGTGCTAGAACCACATGACTGCAACAGCCATCTGAGGTTGCAACTTAGATCCTATTGATATCTCCTATGGTAACAGTTATCTGGGTTCATAACATTGTGATTTTATAGATATATGTGTAATGCAGAACTCAGTCTAAATTCTTCCATTTTTATATTGATAAATTATTTTGACCTTTTGTTACTGGAAATCAGACACTTTGCTGCTGTTTGGAATGTAATGTGTGCACTACAGTTTTATTACAAAATGCAGCTCACTTCAATAAGTTAGGACAATTTAAAAGCTACACCTCATGAAAGCATCTAAATCTTACAATGTCGTACTTTTGCACGCACATTACAACATGACTTCAAATCTGAGCTCAAAAGAACTTAAACCTAATCCTGTCTAAACCTCAACTTCATAACGCAACTACTTATTTTGTCAAATAACAGTGTGATTTAAACCTGTCACTGCTCATGTATTTTTGGGATTTTTTTCGTTGACCTTAGCTGGTATAAGATCTTCACAACAAAACCTTGAGCAAAACTATCTCATTTTAACAGTCAGATGGTATTCACACACACATTTAAAACAAACAATATGTAATATTCCAGCTGCTTTTATTTAAAATAAACAAACAAAAAAGCAGCAATAAGCCTTACCACTACTAGAAATAACATATTAGTTGATTGCTGCTGGCAGGCAGAATAAAACCTGTTCACTTTCTCCTGGTACTTTCATTCCAACGGTGTGTCTGAAACTTCCCATCCGACCGACCTGCCTGTGGCGAAATGTTTCTGTTGAGAAAAGGAAAACTGGTCAGAGAAAAGGTTTGTGAAACTCGCAGAGTCACACCCAAGGATACCTGAGGTGCCCATTGCTCACTGTGCCCATTGCTCACTGGGCATATGTAAATAATATGTATTCAGTCAACTACCTGTTTTTGGTTGATTCATGAATGTCAAAGAGCACAAGGGAGAGAGGGTACTTTTTGGTATATTAGAAATATTTCTAAGCAGAAATGTTACCTTTCATTTAGAATCAGAACATGAAAAATCCAGTTGATAGACAATGCACAGCAACATGAGAGGGAGGGGCTGGTTTTGCATTACAACAATTTCTTCTGGCAGCAAAAATGAATTCCTTTCACTTTCTCCCTTGTCATAATGGGACTTTGTAATTCTTATGATAAAAAGTTGGACCAAGTTAAATGAGTATATATCCAAATAAAATTGTAAAAAGTGAGTTGTACTTAAAAAGGAATAAAGTGACTTAGAGAGATATATTCCTAACAAGTGAAAAGTAAAATCCAGTGTTAAAGTAGGAAGTCACAATGTAATACAAATTACAAGGGTGTCATTAAATGTGTCCTAACAGTCTCAATATATCTCTCTGAAGTGTAGCAGTTATGACTACCTGGTGACTTCCTGGTTCTGGTTCCTTTCTGGATATGGTTTAATCTTACAGAAGTTTAAACATTGGTGCAGCTGTGCGCCAGTTTGACCTTTGAAACCAGAAAAGTAAGTGGAAGTAATTATTCTCTTAAAGGAAGACGGTAACCCACAGGGAGATTTTTAAAAAGCACCCAAATCACATGCAGGGTTCCAAAAAAAGACTCGATTCGGTTCAGTACATGAGTTTCCTTCTCACGTGGGGAATCCTATTAATACTATCCTTACAGGTAAAAAAAATTAGGTAAACAGATGTTCTATGAAAGGGCCTTAAGTTTAAATAAGACGGTGGAGAGTGCCGCATTTTCCACAGCTCTCAGAAACAGACTACCAGAGCAAACGTCAGCATTTTTTACATGGCAGGAATTCAAATACTTTGACTTAGAAAATAAGTACTCTGAAAAGCAATTAAAGAAGAAGACAAACCCAAAGTAAATTGTTTGTAAGGGAACTGAAATTTTCTGTGGTTCTTCATTCCAACTCTGCCACTGAAACCTTCCATCCAACCTGTCTGAGGTTCAATGCTTTTGTTGAGAATTAGAGAACTGGTCATAGAAAGGGTTTGTGAAACTTGCAAACTCACACCTGTGAAAACCTGAAGTGTTGCATTGCTGATTTTATTAAGGGCTCATTGAATACATATGTAGATGTATTATCTCCCTCCCTTCTTTACATTGTTTCTAGAAATCTTGAAGGAACTGAATACTTTTTCCCAAAAATATTTATCAGCACACAATTACTGGACACTGAAAATAAACTGCACTCTCTTGTGTTAAACTTGCTGAAGCAAACTTTTATGCTAATTAATTTTCTTTGTTTTTTCAACAGGTTATGGTCACACAGCACCTCTATCAGATGGCGGCAAGGCTTTCTGCATTATTTACTCCGTGATTGGCATCCCGTTTACCCTTCTCTTCCTCACTGCCGTTGTGCAAAGGATCATGGTCTTCAGCACTCGGAGGCCCGTCACATACATCCACACACGATGGGGTCTGTCCAAGCAGCTTGTGGCCATTGTTCACGCCACCCTACTGGGCATGTTGGCCGTCTCGTGCTTCTTCCTCATCCCGGCGGCCATCTTCTCTGCTCTGGAGGAGAACTGGAACTTCCTGGAGTCCTTTTATTTCTGCTTCATTTCACTCAGCACCATTGGCCTCGGAGACTACGTACCCGGAGAAGCAGCCGATCAGAAGTTCAGGGAGCTGTATAAAGTGGGCATCACTGGTGAGTGCTGATGAGATGCTACCATTTGTGGGTGGTGGTAGAAACTCTTAGTCCTCTACATTTGTACCATTGGTCAAATGTAGAGTCATGATGTTCCCTTAATTATTATGTTTTTTCTACTATTACCTTCAGTTTTATTCAGGTTGTTATTTTTAAACCACATTAATACTTTGATTTACCTCTAAGGATTTTTATAGAAGAGAAGATGCACTATACAAGCCATTTTTATTTATTTATTTATTTTTACAAAAAATATAGTTTTGTTGTGTTATTAGCATACTTTGCAACAAAATAAACACAATTATTACATAAGAAATCACTCAGAAGACCTTTTTAAATAGTCCTTGGACGTGTCCAAACTGGTGTGGAACCCATCAATTACCTTATCAAAAGAGAAATGTGAAAATATAATATTTTGATGTATACTGGGAGTAAGGCTGCACGGTATTAGAAAATCTTGCAAAGGTGATAATATTAGTCATAAAAATATTGCAACGATGACATCTGACACAATATCTGCTTATTTTATTCTTTTCACTCCTTCTACTAAGCCCTTGTTTTCTTTTAATATCTTTTCAATAATGAACTTGTAAGGTCTTAATGATAAATTGTGAAAAGGTGAATATTAATAAATGCAAAGTCTGGTTACGCTGTGAATGCATCTCAGAATCCTTAGAACCCATAATGTTAAACCAGTGATTTACTGATTGCTTCTTTGCTTGCATTGGGTGAATATAAAACCACCAAAATTCCATTCAAATTGAGTCATTTTACATAAAATATCTAGAATGAAGTACTTTTGTTTTCTCAGATGAGGCATGCAGGATGAAAAGTTCTGATCTGTTATATGACATCTAGATGATTTTATGATGGTGAGCTTCGACCTGCATACGTGGAAAACAATCAACTAGGTCATCTTGAGCTGTGTGTGAAAGCCGCATTAATGACGTCTTTGTTATATCACCATAAACATGCAGCAAGTACGAGACCACAGACGAAACGAGTTATCACAAAACGATTAAATCAGAGGAAACAGAAACTACATTTCACATTTAATACAGGACCAAATTCTCATAACTAACCCGTGAATATAGAAGAGAGGTACCAGACTGACTTTTCATTAGTCTTGACCTGTCACATCCAAAGAGTGTTTTCTGTTAGTAAAATAGGTAAATTACAGTAATCCCTGACATGCTTATTCGTTCTGTCAGTACTACAACGTTTTTCAGATGTCATAAAAAAAGACTGATACAATTGAACATTAAAAAGTACTTAAAAGCAATTATTATAACAATTAAATAATGTTGATAAGTAGAGCTGTCACAGTCTCATGCAAGCCACGAGACTGTGAACTCAAACTGATATTAAGATATACCAATGTTCTAAGAAGTTACTTTGGCAAAACTGCTGTAAGATGCATAGATTAGCGGGCAGAAGTTTTTCTGGTCCTTGAAAACACAGTCATGGAAACCAGCTCTTAGTGTAACACTATTTTAAATACTATGTTTGGCAGGGCAAAAGAGATCATTTTTAAGCACCATCCAAAAACCTGATAAATTAATTACTTAACATCAACTTGTTACTCTGTAAAGAGAACAGTGAGCTAAAACTTACTGGAATCCTGGATGAAAATGATCTTAAATGTATTATAGATACCATGTCTCTGTAATGTTTATATTTTTTGCAGCTGTAGGAATAATTGCTACTTTTTGTTTCAAATGAGAGCAGTTAGATATTTTAAATATTTGCATAAATATTACAATACCTTACAATTGAGCAAAACTAAGTTGAGGGGTTGAAAAAACACAGTTTAATTTACATTAAGGATTTAGGTGTAGTATGTGGAATGTGTGATTATTCTCACATTTTTTTCCATGACAGCTGATGAAAACTCCTGCTGGAACCCAAACGACTGCAGATTTCTAAACAAAATACAGTACATAGCTTATTAAAAGTGGCGGGTAGGTGATAAGAAAGCAGCATCTGACATTTTCCTCTGTGTTTCAAACCATAACAAGATGGTGCTACACTCAAACTGGGCCATGGCCTACTGGAGGCACTGAGGCACTGCATTTTCTGGGTGACTTGCACAGCTTGCTGTCAGCAGCCCTGTTAGGGGCTAATAGTGTCTTGAATAAAACTCAGTTTGAGAGCACGGAGTCTTGACAAGCTGTGGGTGTGCACGAATGCCAAGAGCCGCTGTAGTGAACAGTCTACGACATGTGTGACGTGGGTGTGTGGCGCGCAGCAGCCAGAGAGGTGACGTCAGTGAGCAGGAACAATGTGTCAGTCTGTAGGAGGAGGAAAAGTCTCCAGCAGAACGCACTTGTTTGCAAAAAATAACTCCAGCTGTACAACTTCCTTTATGCTAAATGAATGTAGGAAGTGACATCACCTTTTATTTGCATAAGCATTATGTGACCCTGGATTAAAAAGGGTTTGTTTTGTTACTGTCTGGGCTGACATGCAGTCAGTGCTTTCTCAATGAGATACAGACATCAGGCCAACAAGAAACTCTCACAAGTATACAATTGTTGATGAATTGACAGATATTTCAAACTTTAAGTTTAAGTAATGTTAATACAGATGTATTCAATGTCTAAACACATCTGAAAATAGATTCAGTCTGTAGAGAGGCACACCCTCTCTTCCTAATGTCATGGACAGCTAACCACTGCCCTCTTGTGGTAGTGTAAGAAGTGACAGATTTTGGGAATGTTGAAACATGCAGATCTTGCTTCAATGCTTCTTACTCTAATTGCATGTAATTATTTCTTGTATTTCTCTCCCCAGTCTACCTCATTCTGGGTCTGATAGTCATGCTGGTGGTGCTGGAGACATTCTGTGAGCTGCAGCAGCTGAAGCAGCTCAGGAAGATGTTCTACCTGAAGAAGGAGAAGCCCCAGGACCGCCTCGCCATTTTGGAGCACGACCACCTCACCTTCACCACCGTGTCTGACAACACAGGCGGCGGCAAGAACGAGGACAAAGCCAAGACTTTTGTCAGCGTCCCGACTCTGGTCTCTCCCAATGATGATCCAATGATCCAGTAAAAAAAAAAAAAAAGACCACAAAGGATAACGGAGGGGAATAAAAAATGAGGGATTAACTCATAGTAGAAGACAGCATGAGTAAAAACCAATCACTGCTTTAGGCAAATTGTAGTCAAAGCTAAAATCGGTTAGGTCTGCACAGACCAAGCAAACAATACCAACTACTAAACCACAAAACTGACAGTAGAGATAGTGTTATGCAGCAGAGAGTTTATCTACATAATAAAAGTGAAATTAATATTTTAACAACTGCTAAAAATACAAAGTCAGTGATAAAAGGAAAGTCCTCTGCTGTATTTATGACTCACAAAAGCGAAGAGCCTTTAGAAGCTGCATTATTTATGGCACACTTAGGAATATTTGATGAAGTAATTCGTCTCTTACGACTGGCTTAAAGACGGAAAACTTTCCGCCATAAATTAGGACATAAGTATGTATCTAACTTTTAAATAGAGTTTTTAGACAGGTCTTTGTACATAATCGGGAGAATGTTTTAAATGTAGTGTCTGAAGTTAAAGCAGAACTTTACCTGATATCTAAAAAGAAAACAATTGCTGACTGTATCGTGGCTGGTTTAGTTCTTTTTGATTTTGGGGCAATTTTTTTATTTTATTTTTTTGATTGTAAGCTGCTTGAAAAGAGAGCTTTACACATCCTTTATTGATGTCAGTATTCATTTAATTATTGATTTTTAAAATAAAAAATGTGGGTCGCAATATTGACTCAAAGATTTACATAAGGCCTGGTTTATCAGTTTTATTTACCATAACTTAATGTTGATCAGAAGGTAGCGGAGTATGTTTAAAAATTTAACTTAGGGAGCTGCTATGTAAGAAAATTGTTCATATTTCGATGCATTTCTGGGTCTTCCTTACAGTGGTGTTAAGTGTTTTGGTTGCACTGCACATCTCATTGCGAGGGGAAAATACTTGCTTGCATTTGTGCAACTTCATTGCAGCGCTGTTCTCAAAGTTGCTCATGTGTAAAGCGGTGCAAGTCATTGATCCATCTGAACGCTTTAATGTGTACTTGACTGTGAGTAAAAGAGGAAACCGAGGTTTGTCGAGCTTGCTGAGGGAGTTGCTTTTATATTCTGAAGGGAATTAGGTTTGCACATGAGCAACATTCAGACAGAATTCACACACTTTGAAAGATTCAAAAAGGGATTTGAACTGTAAATTTTACTGTATTTGTAACATTTGAATGTAGAAATGCCTGCTTTTTGTTATGACTTGAGAAACGTTTACAAATTGCTTTGAATGGCAGAAATACTGTACCAGAAATGGCACCTTTGAAAACTTGAAATCCGTCAGCAGCTCTAATTACTCGCTGCAGCAGTTTTGTTTCAATGCTTCACATAACAAAGGCCTTTGTTGGACTCAAAAACAGTTGTGGCACCTCGTCATCCATCCTCAGATTTTTAGCTTCTTGTTGACAGAGTTAGTCTTTCCATGCACCTGTCCTAACATTAGCAAAAAAAAAAATGGATTTACAGAGAGTTTCAGTGCTATTTTTGCCCTGGTGAGGAGTTTTGTTTCATCTCACATCACTCCCTGGTTTTAAGCTCTTGAATGTAATGTACTTATCTTTTTTTTTCTCTATGTGAAGAATTGTCAATTCAATTCTCTTGATGAAAGTGGTATTTATTTTTAGATGTTTTCTAAATTTAATCTTCAAAATGTCATCATTTGAGTTTCTTACTGTGTTTTGACTGCAGTGTTTAAAGGACTAGTACTGTCTTTATGACTGTAAATGCTATCCGGATTAGTTACTGTGTCTCACAGATTGCATCAGCGGGAATCGACATTCTCATTATGATGTAATGCTGTATTGGCCTTGCTGTCAGGTGTGTAAGCAGGGTTTGCAGCAGTTATTTTCTCCTGAGTTTTTTCTGGCTTGAGGCAGAGTGATGAACTTCTTGCATTGCTTTTTAGGGTAGAGAAGAAACAACCTGAAGGACTCTGGTAACGTTTCTGCCATAAACCATATTTAGGTTGAAAATGTTCCCATCAAATTTCAGTTGTCTTTGCAATAACTACTTCTTGAGTCAGTATGTTTCGTTTTCTGTTTGAAAATGTGTCTGGCTTTTTCTGAACTCCATTCATTCCATTTAATATTTTTCTGATGAAGGTTTAAATTTTTTTTTTTCTTACCATTCTGGGCCTTTGTGAACTACTGTGAAATGATTGGTTGTCTGCAGAGTAGAAAAAAACTTACATTTTGTAACTAGTCTCTTTTACTCTATAATGTCTCTTTGTAGCTACATTTCTAGCTCAATGTTTGTTAATGTCTTTGATCTTGCAAAGTT
This sequence comes from Poeciliopsis prolifica, assembly GCF_027474105.1. Classification (NCBI taxonomy): domain Eukaryota; kingdom Metazoa; phylum Chordata; class Actinopteri; order Cyprinodontiformes; family Poeciliidae; genus Poeciliopsis; species Poeciliopsis prolifica. Next base: position 6,877,936 of record NW_026562380.1, read on the forward strand.
ATTGTTGGCATATACTTTGACTAGAAGGCAAGAAGGGAACGGAATTAAAGTTTCTATCAAGGATTAAACATCATGTGAATGATTCCAGATGGAAATGCTGAGAAAACTGACATGTTTGGAATATTTGCTACCATGAGCTTTTGTACATATCTTTTCAGTCGATGTCAGTGATGTATATTCAAATGCACAGTTAAGTATTGTCCTGTTACAATATTACTCATTCAAAACAAGTCTGTCACTGAGTGCCAGAGAGTCATTTCAGCATAAGAAAATACACTGTAAAATGTAAAAATATTGTTCATGTGTCTGAAATAAAATGTTGGATTAAAATATTCCATTTCTTGAATCGGGAAATCTCAATAAATTAGAATGTCCTTCAAAAATGTAATTAAATCTAAAGACATATAGAGACTCATTATACAGAATAATACTTCAAGTGCTTCAGTGAATTTTAGTGGCTACCATTTACAATAAATAAAACCAAATGTTCAGTTTCTGAGAAATTAGAAATTGCAACTTTACATATGACAAATCATATTTTTGATGATGTTATTACACCAAAAAATTATTAAAATATAAGCTGGATGATTACTGAATTCTGTCTGCTTGCACAATATTGGAAAGTTGAGTGGGAGGAAAACATTTAGAAGAGAGACTAGCACAGTCAACAGATTATTAAAAGAAACACCTGATAAAGTGCTTTCATTGTACGCTACACAGTGATGCTTTCACATAAACAGAACTAAAAATCTGTTTTTATTTGTCATATGTTAATTTGTTTTGATTTTTTAGGGTGGGCGGGGACAGGTGATTTCACTACATGTAAGTCACAACCATCAAAAATGACAAAGAGTGAAATAAACACCTCAAATATAAATAAAATATGTCACCCTGTGTGTAATACATTTGTGAATTATGAGTTAAATTTTCAGAATTGAATTACTGGTATAAATTAAATTTTCAACACATTCAAGTGCCTTGAGATTCTCCAATATTTATTCGTCTTCCCTCCCAAGCTTCTAACATATGGTAAAGATGGAGACACTGGCTCATCATGTGGTCTGATTGCAGTGTCAGCTCGAAAAAACACGTGAGATTATATAACCTGCATTTACCAGAAAATGTATGAAAGATGAAAAAGGCTAAAACACAATCTAATCTACGCACAAGTGTCAGCTGAAATGAAAGAAAAAAGCAAGAATAATAATAGTAATGAAAGTGATTATCTGCAGAGACTTACTAAGAAAATAACATGCTATTCAGCGGAATTGCTTAAGCCTCTCATCTCTTTGATTTCCAAAAAGAAGGTGGAGGTTCAGAATAACTTTGTGCAGTAATTGAAGTTGGAGAGCTCAAACATCCCAGTCAGTAATTAACAAGAAGATATTTCCCCCCTACAGCTTTATGAGAAGATCAGACACAGTTCTTCATAAGGCTTTTCAAAAATAATTGAGGAAGAACTAAATTGGCACTACAGGACAATATCAAGGGAAACTAGCATAAACAGAAAACACAATTAAACTTAATATATTAAAACATATTAAAATATTAAGTAAAATAATAGTTTTTGATTTCGAGTCATCCCCATCATTCAACTAAACACAGAATATTGTTTTGCAGGTCCAGAAGCACACAGTGTCGAACTCAGGGAAGTAAATTTAATAGTGCAGCGCTTTTGTTTTATTCAGCAGCTGTATTTCTTATCGCAGAGAACTGTAATTACCTCTGACATGCAGGCACTTCTCCCCGCAGAGCCACTGAGCCGTCGTCCGTATTGTCAGGTTTTATGGGGTGAAGCAGCTCAGACGCTTGCTAGCAGCAAGTAATTTTATTGGATGCATGTAGTGAAACAACAATTCCTGGTAATTGGAAATAACTGTCAGAAACGTTGCCAGGTCGTTAATGTACAAATGGACAATGTTCAGAACCAGTGCAAGGGTTGCCATGTTTGTTTATTTCCAGCAACAAATAACAACATGATCAGAGCAAAAATTCTTTCCTACTATTTTATATATTCATTACTAACAGGCTTTCCGAGGTCCAACTCCAAACTAATCTGTGATTATGTCCCCATGTGTATGTAAGGAACATAGCAGTTTGTTGTTATAATGTGACAAGGGGAATAAATATTTTTCCGATGCTCTGGATTGCTCAAAACACCTGCAGTTGAAGCCAAAACTTCTTTTTATGCTTGCAGTTTTACATTATTCCAACGCAAACACAGACAATCAGTACAGTTACGGCTAAGCTTTTGGTCTGAAATGTTATAGACTAGACTGAGGAAAAACATATCGAGAGCTCATCATTGTTAATGTTGCTTCTTCATCGTTCCAGTTGATATGAATCCTATAAGCCGTCCTGACGAAACATTTAAACCCCGCAAACTGCCTTGAAAGGAATGAAATATTACACCCTGCATTTTGGGATTTATTAAGGACCCTTGTTGTAGGTTATAAAACAGTCTGCAGCTCAGATTAAACATGAACTCACCCATAAATAGATGAATCAAGCATTGCTCCCATGCCTCAGAGAGAGGGAAGCAAACCTTATAGAACGTTGCACAGAAAATTCTTGGTTGCTCATATCACCCCAAAGTATTGCAGTGATCTGATTCTGGGGTCATTCAGGACAGGGGTTGAATTGGTGCACAGCTCTATAGCATTGTTTTCTGATGGTGGAGCAGCTCTATTTATATCCACACACACACACACGCACACGCACACACACACCCACGCACACACACAAACACACACACACACACACACACACACACACACACACACACACACAGACGCACACATGCGCATGCACGGGGACTATCTGAATGCAGGAGGCCTGAAGCACAAACGCTCCTCTCCGCCAACTCTGTAACTTCTCTCATGTGAAAAATGTGTGCTCTTGTTGCAGGAGCAAAATTGGGTTCCAGTTTTCCAAGCAATATCGCAGATCACCTTTTGTCTGAAAAGAAAGAATAATGCAGTGTGGTTGTGCTTAGGGTTTGAAATTGATAGATTTGGATTGCAGCACCAAACAGTTTGTGGAAAATCCATACACGCTGCCCCAGTTCACTCTCTGCTGAATGTATATGAGGAACAACAAACTGACAGGACAGAAAAAGAGGAGAAAGCAGGGAGAGGTAAATGGAAGCTGCAGCCACAGGCATTTACTCTCTCAGAACCATTTTGCACTCAGAGCTCTTTCTCTGCAATGTGGTTGATATTTTTACCACATCAACCCATGGAGCCAGCTCTCAATGTGTCTTTATTCTCTCCCCATATCCTCAAAAAGAAAAAAAGAATTGAGTTAAAAGCCTGTTTTTCTGCAAATTAATGAATCTCAAGTGGGATTGCAACACAGAAGGCATGTTGCGCATTCCTCTGTGTTTTCCACCTTGTCATCTCGCAGAGTTAAAATGAGATCTGAGACTAATCAAAAAGGTTGTGTGAGATGCAACCTAGCAATGCGAGAACAGAAAGAAAACACTGAGCACACTAATGAGATGACAGAAAGCGCAATTTCACAACCTGAGTCAAATCAAACAACAATGGTAGCTGGGACAGTATTGACCAATTGTCATGAGTGTTAAGCATCAAAGAGCCTTAAACTAATGAGGAACATCAAGTCTAGGTGCAGCTTTGCGTAGATCAATGGTTCAACAAACACGTAATTGCTTGTTTTACAAAACAAAAGTAGAACAATTATGAGTAAATATACAAGAAAACATGTAGTTTATTGGTTATAATGCTGACAAATAAAAAACAAACATAAGATGTATAAATTGTCTAAAATAAAACTGAAGGTGTCGGTGTCTTTCCTCTGTTTATCCTTTTTCTTTTTCTTCATCATGCGACTTGTCATGGTATATCCAGCTTACCATGTACAGAAACTGGCTTCCTGCATGTGTTCGAGTAGCTTTACTCTTCTATCCATTCTACTTTTACTAGCGCATACTGAGTAGACTTTGTCATCCACGTGACAAACTAGCATCCATAACCCATTCTCTTTGAAGTACAGTCAGCTTAGGAGCACATCTGAAGCCAAATTTCAGAAATGTCTTTTAATATTTATAGACAACAGGGACAAGCGGCTTGGCAGCTCTGTGTCGCTTAATCACTAATTCTTAGTCTGATTTGTTTGTCAGCAAATGAAAAAAATCCAAAAAATCATCTATTAACAATAACAGAAATCAGATCAGTTCAGGATTGTCAAGGGATAAAAAATAAAGACGCCAATTGTTTGGCTCTTAAAGAAAACTGCCTCACTATGTTTACACCTAAAATAAGACCTGGACTCCTTGGAGATTTCGGTTTCTGCTCTCCAGCTGTTAGTCAGTTGTACAAACGATGATGGATGAATAACACACGTGCCTGCAGGAAATCTGAAAAGCTGTGGAGGCTACATTCACAAAGGTTAGATTTTTCTGTAGCTGGAAGAACATTTTAACAGGCAGCAGAGAAGGTCAGATTTGTCTCTCTGGGCTTAAAGCAAGAATCTGCCCTTTTTGACTGCAAACCAAATCCAAAAATAAATAAATCAACTTCTCTAATAAGAAAAGAAACATGTAATACCTCTATATACTCAAATGCATTAGATGAATTTGACTTGTTTTTTTTTTTTACTGGCTCAGAGTTTCCATTCTGCTATTGTGGAGACCAATCAGCAGTGGACTGTCACGCTGTTTCTAAGCGGAGAGAGCTGCATCAAATATTAATGATGGTGAGAGACAGGGTCTGCACCATGTTATGTAAAAATGACTTAAAAACTGTTTGCAATGGTATAGAAGAAATAGTGGAAATGATTAGCACAACAGATTAATGTTTAAAAAGGACAGTAAGGATAGTTTATGTTGAAACAGTAGAATTAAGCATGTGAAAGTTGACAACTATTGCATCAAACATTAGCAGCAGAAGTTTTGGGCTAATTTACATTATTATTGGTGGAGATATATAGCAGAAAGACTTCAGTAGTTATCGTATCTGATCGATAACTACCAGTAGAAAAATAAGGGAGATTGTAGAGAAGTAGCTCTATAATTGATGTATCAATAACACCCGTTTTTTCTTCATTTATTATCTTTCTTTATCCTGATTATTGTGGCAAGGGATCAAGGCCTAATCCAGCTGTCACTGAACAAGATGGAGGATAAGTTTTGGGGGCTCTGAAAGTCCATCACACAGTCTTTCATTTTAAGCTTCTGAATTTTCCTGAAGAAAAGACAAAGACGAAAATGAAACACTCAAATGAAAAGTTCGAAAGTGAGAAAAACTCATTTTTTTCTCACTACAAAGCATTTGCTTTGTAGGAACGCAAGTCGGTACTGTGATCTGTAAAAACTCATTAGTTAACAAAGGAATTAGGTCACTAAGTGGTTTACCTATACTAGAATAAATCATCAAAACAAAAATCCTCAAAAAGAAATACAAATATTTCTACCATTGCCAAGAAAATAATTGCTTTGCCAAATAAGCTTTAAAAAACCAAAACGGTAGCCAGCTTATGTAGATGTTGCACCCCAATAATCAACGCACATTTTCAATTAACTCCTTTGTAATAATTGTTTACTTAGCAATAAATTGAAAATAATTGCTAAATAATTAATAATTACACTGAAGTGTTCGTGTGATTGGAGGCTTTAATGTATTTTTAGAGTATTTACATGACAGTGTGAAATACCAGGATATGATTAAATAAAAACCTAAAAAGTGTGACATGGATTCATATTTAGCACTTTCACTCTGATATCCCCAATCTAAATCAAAAAATGGTCTTTGTTATTGCTATTCAATAGTCTGACTCCTTTGCAAATACTATTCAGTTTCCAGAAATGCCAGACATACTAGAAGCTCTTATTGCAGTGAAAGCTGTTATTGTCAGGGTCTTGGGTTGTTTGAGCTGGTTTGGGGTTTTATCAGTTTCCTTTATTTTATTAGATCAGGCATGTTTCTGTTTTCTTTTGTTCAGTCTTGTCTTAGTGATTCTAGTTTATTAGGTTTATTTCTTGTTTCTAGTCCTTTCTTAGTTTAGTTTTGTTTCTTATGTTTAGTCATTCTTTAATGTTAGTCAGTGTGCCTTCCCTCACTCCGACGTGTCACTTCCTCTTTCTTTCCCTTCCCTCACACCTGCAACCTGTTAGCTCATCAGCTCAGGTCTTCTTCTTCTTGCAAGGCATTTTAAATGGATACCTTAGAGACAAACCTGCAGGTCTCTTATTGACCCTGGGGTCTGGAACACAGGCATTGTTTAGGATATTTGTTTTTGTTAAAATGTCACCAACCGGCTAATACATCCCAGTATTAAGAAATGATGTAGTTATTGACACTTATCTACCAGATTGCAGCATGTTGTAAAGTCCACCAGGTTTGGATCATCCCTTCAGTGACCATTTCATATTTTTTGGTCCTGGGCTTTGGACTTAGCTTCATCTTTCATCCATATTTAGAAAGGAGTGCATTGCCGTGTAGATTGAGGGCACCAATTAGATCACTCTGAGAGGTCTGCTGAAGTGGAACATGGTGTGCTGGAAAGCAGCGGATGACTTGAATACACGAGTACTCCTTTAGAACCGCTGTTTTGATATGTATGAGCTGTGTCTCCCTTTAAGGCGAGGCACAGTTCAATCTTGAATTTATGTTGGCAGACAGGAACATCCTGATCGGAGGAATCAATTTGGTTCTGGCCGAGCAGTGAAGTTGGGGAGCGGCATTATTTAAGATGAACCTGAGCCTCTCCTCCTGATGAGTGTCGATATAAGACGTTGACCAGCTTAATGATGACTAAACACCTTCTTTTTTTTTTCTGCTTGACTAAGCATAGCTCACCCCAACACACACACACCCACACGCATGCGCACCCGCACACACCTCCACCATTTACCAAATACACCTTAAACCCTATGGAGTTGGCCATTGATCAATGTAAAACCTGTCTCCTAAAAAGAGTCACAGCTCTGCAGTCAGGAGCTCACAGACTGCAGCAATGCAGGGAGTGGACCACCGACCCGGGAGACATGGAAAACACCCCTCAGTTCATGCAAGGTAGATTTCTCCTACGACATACTTTTTTATATGCATGGTTTCTTCAGATTTGTCTAAAAAAGAAAGAAACAGAGGCTTTTCTAAACTTGATAAAATAAGGTTAGAATAAAATGCATATTACAGTTGAGCTTATTACTTCTCAGGGAGCAGACTGCAAATTGATGAAATGGCTTTTCACAGTCGAGATGTTGAAAACAAGAGCACACACTAAGTGTACTATTATTATTGCACAACTTACCCCTCTGATAACAGAGTGAAAGTGAGGCTGATAAAACTACCACAAATGAGCATAATTGTTCCATTTCCAGCAGCTCTGATGAGATGCAATCAACTGGAGCAGTCGTGTTTGATTCTGCTGTACTGGACAGACAGTTTTCTACTGTCTCAGATTTTGGCTCAGAAAATATACAGAATAACAAAATAAGAAACCTTTCAGCTTTTGGTGTAGTGTTGAAATGCTGCTGGCGTCCTGAGGTGATGCAAGCTGGGAATGACTGAACAGAGGGAAACCTAGAGGCTGTTTGTGGTGGAAAAAGTTATCTGCTAACTGAGCTGGTTTGATTCACTTCTGTGCTAGAGAATACTTTGAACATTTGAAAATGTTACGGTACAATTCTCCCCGATATATATATATATATATATATATATATATATATATATATATATATATATATAATATATATATATATATATATATATATATCGCCAAACAACGTGAAAACAGTGCAGAAACTACTTTATTGTGTTTTTGTTGAACTTCTCCCATTAACAAAATCCATAAGTTGCAGTGCTAATTTAATAGAAGACAATTGCTTTTTTTCTATTTGCTAATCAGTTCTCGCCAAACCCAACTTTTGAAGTAAATTTCTAACTTTTGCAAATTAGCATAGCTCTGCGCCCCTTGAAAGAGATGTTTTCTTGTCTTTCCCACTTTGAAAAGAAATACTTAGAGAAATACTACAAGGATTTGTAAATCCTTCATAGTTCTTTGACACTGATGGACGAATCGTTTAGTTAGTTTTACTTTATAGGATTGCAGTTGGTGTTTTTCTAAAAAAAAAAAAATTTTTTTAAAGTACAAAATAAAAAAAAAATGTGTGAGTTTAATCTGCTGTGACAAAAAACAGATTTACTTTGACGGCCTTTACACTTTTAAAATTTAAAAACAAAGTCATATCTATACTGTAAACCTTGTTTGGCTCAGAGATGGACCAGATGGCTCTTCATGATGGAAGAGCGATCTTCCATCATAATCCTGGCTATCCGGGAGATGACGCTGTTGCCGTGTCGCCGTCAAGGCGCGCGCGCAGCGGCAGGCATCCAAAGCGGTGCGCATCCAGTTAGTTGAAACAGTCTGCGCTGTAGTACACAGGCATATGGTCGAGGAGATGAGCAGGAGACGGACGATGGTGCTTTTGCCTGTTTCCGCCAGCCTGGAAGAGGTTTTAGATTATCTGTAATCGTGCGCTGCGGTGCGTCGCAGCCTCTCACCTCCCGAGGATGTTCGGCGACAGAGAGGGCACTGTGTGGGACCGGGTCGGACGGCCGCACCGGGACTGCATGTGCTACCTTGGACCTCCTACTCTTTTGCCTATGTAAGACATCTTAAGTTATATATATAAATATATATAAAAGTGCTCTGGGGGAAGCGGGAGAACCTGTTGCGCTCTTGATTTCACCTGTGCGCACGGAAAGTTGACTTTATGCGCCGAGCTGCCTTATAGCTGAATTTTGCACTTTATGCTTGATGAATGTTTTAAATGCAAATAAATGGCGAAACTTACGTGCTATTTGCATTTGAATGGATTTACAGACTGGGTCGGTAAATGTTGTTTTGCCGTCACATGGCGATGGTTTTGTAACAGCAGAGGGGCTGACAGATCAACACGAGCCTCATTGTTGCGTTGCTGTTTTTTCTTACTTGCTTATTCGATATCAAGTAGGCTACTTATCTTCTCTAACCCTGGATAAGCTCGCGCCCACTGCGCGCAGTTTTTGTGGTCCAGTGCCCACTGGACGCCCTGAGATGTCTTTGGAGTTGCTTCTCCATCTCTGCAAATCACTCATGATCGAGTCATTAGCTACACACTCAGATAAGCCTGTAATAAGAGATGCTCTGTGCGTAGTAGCTATATACAATTGCAGGACCAGTCACTTTGGTTTAGTGTCATTCACTCTGCTGCTGTGCGGACCACAGAGAGATGATGATGATCATGACTTCTCTACGGTACAAGGGAGGCGCTACGGTCTGTGGGACACGCAACACCAGCCTCCCCTGGTTTAGCCTCTTATTTCTCCAGGTCAAATTGTATATGCTCCCCTTCTCTTTACCGAGCGGCCTCGCTCGGTCTGATAACATTGTCAGCCTCCTTTTGTTTTCTCTTCCCAGCGGGATGCGCAAGTCGCCCGACGTCAGCCCCAGAAGGCTTTCGGACATCAGCCCTCAGCTCAGACAGCTCAAGTACCTGGTGGTGGACGAGGCCATCAAGGAGGACCTCAAATCATCGCGCTCAGTGGAGGACATCAACAGCGCGTCCATAGAGGAGCGGATATTGCGGATCACCGGCTACTATGGATACCAGCCTTGGAGTACGAGCTACAAGAGTAAGTCTCCAAAATTGGATCTCTTTGCCGATTTGATCTCTTGATGACATGTTGATATGAAGTTTTAATAATAAAACAAGCTTCCTGAAAAAGACACTAAAAAAAGCCTAATTTGATACACAGTTGACAGTTTTCATCGTGTACTTAATCAGAATACTTTATATAAAGAAACTTTGAAAGTGAATAAAGATTGGTATTGAAATTATTACAACTTTAATCAAACAAATATGTTTAATATTGGGTACGTTCAGTTCATTTTAACAGAGTAGTGCCCTATTATGCATGGATCTGCAAGTTTCACATTGTGTGCTTTCCAAAGATGGAGGAAACCAGCCGTCAGTTTGGGCCTTCGGATTTCCAAAACCTCTTTCTTATTAGCTGATTATAGAGCCAAAATAGATCTTAATGTAATATTATGCATTCAGCATGGAATAAATTTACTGTTCCTTCTGAATCAATACCGAAGAAGATTTAATTTCAGTCATGATCTTTTTCAGTATTGCCAATACTTGCTATGTGTTTCTCAGTTGCTAAATCCTCAGAGTTGTTTTTTGTTGTTGTTGTTGCTGTTGCTGCAGAAAAATGGAGTTACAGCTTGGATTAGATCAGTGGGAATGTTGCTCCAGCTAGCGGATTCTCTGAAGAAAGTTTGCTGTCAAACCATCTTTTAATTTTCTTTCCTCATGTTCCTCGTCCACAATGCAAACAGAAGTTGCTTGTGTGAGGAGTATTGGATCTGATGCATAATAGGTGCAGATCTTGTTTGGTTGGTTCATCTGGCATCATAATGTTGCTGTCATTGTCTTATGACAATATGCAGAATCAATGATCAGCCCTCTTGTGTTTGTTATTCTTCTGCTGCTGTCGGTTAACTGGTGGTAAATCGGCTCAATTGTATGAGAATGCAATATTTAACAGATGCAGCATCTTCAGAGATCACATGACTGTACACAACACCATCTGAGCCCTGCGGAGCAAGACGGCAACTGTTTATATTTGAGTTGTGTGTTTATTTTATAGAAATGGCTTAATGTTTTGTAGTGAAAGAAAGCGAAAAAAACAAATAAAAATAAAATAAGAACTCTAAAATTTTAATGAAAAGTTTATGTTTTTTTCTTTCTTTGACACCTTTCCAGTACTACATCCGGATGGTTGTAATTGTTCTAGTCATAGTGTGCAGAATTCAACTCCTTACCAAGTTTCTTTGCAATAATGAAACCAATAATGCAAAATTCTATTGACACATCAAACACCACTTCCAGAAGTTGTTTCCACATAAGATTTTAAAAATATAATCATTCTATTTAATAAAAAGAAGACTTCTGATTCAGAGTTAAACTTAGTTATCTTTTGTTATCTAACCTACATCACATATTAGTGTGTTATAGATTTAGAGACACCATCAGTGTCACCAACTGTTGGTTAAATATAAATCATGTCCATCAGGGACAGTTTAAAGGGCCTTCGAAGAATGCAATTAAAGTAAATGAAGTAAATTAAAGATCATATGTATTCTGTGCAGAAGATCAATTATTTCTTACCATGAATCAAATCTATTAATTTGCACCAGTTAATGCCAAAATGCTAGCTATTAAATATTGAAAAATTATTGTAAAATAAGGACAAGACTCAAGTAACTTCATGTGTTGGGAATTTACAAATATCATTATGAGCAATGTTTTAAAATCATTAAGGCAACTTGTTATTTTTGAGCGTTTTTCAACTCAGCTGTCTGATTTTGCATGATTTGCTTTCAGACTTAATTGTCAAAGCTAGTCATTAGAGCACTTGAGCTGCCATTAAAAGGAGTGAGAGGCATGACACATTTTTTTTATTCTGCTGGTTGTCCAAAAACATTGTAGATCCAGTGGGAGAGACGGAGGTGTTAATCTAAACGGTATCTAGGTATTTTTACAACACAGCAAATTTTAAAATGCATCCAAAATGTTGGAAATACTTACATTTATATATGGTTGTGTGTAGCTCTAGTCATACCATTTGCGAAGGGCAATTATTTCAAGCAAATTTGCACCATTGTCTAATTGAATGCATTTAGACATTTAGTCAAAGTTGTGATGTGTGAAGACAGAATCTGCACACACTTCAGACAGATTTCATTGTCAATGAAACCAGTTCTTCCTAGCAGTCAAACTCACAACACAACTACCAGGACTCGCTGGGAACAACAAAAGCAACATTTAACGCTGCGGAGTGGAGGACTCGATGCTGAAGGCAACCAATTTCAGAAGAGGCTGCAGGCAGAGTGCTTCTCAGCAGAGCGCAAACAGAATCCTGTTTGTTTCATTTAGCACCAACCTTTCCAAATTGGCACTTGTGCTCTTTTGCACAGCGGTAAGCTGGGTGAAAGCAGGAGCTGCTGGTTGGTCATGACTCAGGCTACAGATGAGAGGTGGCTTTGCCTTTTGTTTTGACTTAATAGATCATCTCAGTGTCCTAAGCTTCAGGGGTCACACACATGCACAGACACATGCTGTATTCTGTAACAGGCATTTGAGCTTAACAAAAGTGTGAAAAAAAACTTGGCTTTTCATTGAGTCAGTGAGTCATGTTCCTCCTAAATCCAGTACATGCAAACTCAAAGCAGCATTGAAGTAGTGTTTTGCTTTTGATGTGTCCTGCTGCTTTGTCCATTTTATCCCGTAGTACCACTGCCCTGAATTTAAGCTGGATTAGGTTTTTGTGAACAAGGCTATGTGATAGCCACAATAATGCACCCACTATGTTTGAATGCAAGATTAATATGAGAGCACTCTCCTGTCCAACAGTACAGCCAAAATGGTGGCAGCCATTTTCTTTTTGGAAGATGAAAGTGTTGTTACATCTTCCTGAGAGAAAAAACATTATTTTATTTTACTTTGAAAAACAAATAGAGAGATCGGTCTCAGAGAAAATGACGACTCAACAAAGAGACGACAGTGAGAACAGATGACCAAATGTAAATCCAATCAGAAGTTTGTATTCAATCATCATAGATATTTATTTATTTTTTCTAGGAAGCTACCATAGGGCATTCACCATGAATGATTCTGCGAAACAAGAATTCCCAGGAAGGTGAATAAGGTTACATTTATTGTGAATTTCTCTCATTTTTACAGACACAGTTGAAATGAATATAAGCATCCATCATCTAAAGTGAATTTGAAATTAAAGGAAGCTAACATCAAACTTCTGGAATGTTTTGTCTTAATGCCAAAAATGAGACATTGTGAAAACTATTAAATTGTACTAAACGTCTCTGTCCAGGACAGAAAACCTACCAACACTTCTGATAATCAGGGATGTTTAGCAGGTAGAATTATGACTGAACTATTTTTGATGGCTTCAAAGCTTGTCTGCAGTATTTAGCGAAACCTCTATATACTATTGTCTATATATGTATATTTAGTTATTTGAGTGATTGTTGTGCTGGTTGTATGTCTAGCAGTTATTTGGCAAGTGGCGAGGTTGACCGTGCAGGACACCAGTCTAAACATAGAGCAACACAGAGACACATAAGATCAATAACCATTCACAAACACATTCATGCATAAGGACAAAAATGTGAAAAGGACAAATTAAGCAGACAGTTATGATTGGGGAGAAAGCTGATATACCAAGAGGGCATTGAAAAGAGGGGAGAACAAGCTGACTTCATGCATAAAGAACCCAGGTTCTAACTCCTAACACAAGAGGGCAAGAATATTTGACACTACATACTTTACATGACTTACTCTTGCAAAAATGACACAAAACACGAGACCTTTGTCTCGTGTTTTGATACACAGTTGACAGTTTTCATCGTGTGTACTTAATCAGAATACAAAACCACCACTTTTATTGGTGGTTTTGTCACCAATAAAAGTAGATTTTATTGGTGACATAAAATCTACTTTATGTGTATTTTGACCCGATGTGGACTAGGCATAGTCTAAAAAAAATAAAAATAAAAAATCTAATGTGTGCCCAATTATTGATTCTAAAAAGCACTGCAGTCCTTGGCTATTTAAATATTCTGCAGAGGAATATTTATGAGCCCAAGATTTACTCATTCATGCTGTGTGTGTAAATATCTCCCTGGAGTTGTACACCACAAATTAGTATCTCATTCATCATTTTATGTATTCTCCTTAACTACTTATTTTGTATTTTTTCATCTTTGGGGATGGTAAATTTGCTTAGCTTGAATCTTTCAGGGTTTAACAATAAAAAAGTGACTGACAGACATCTCATCACTGTGACAGAAATTTGAACTTTCCAGTTTTATTACAGAGTGGAAGAACTATTACAGTCAGATACATTCTGACTTTGCTGCCTCATGTGTTCCCTCTCACCGCTCGGTTTTACTTCTGCAGAATTTGAGCAGGATGCCATCCGATAACACCTCCCCGATATTACGGATAATGAAACCCATCTAAATGTTATCCTCTCAGACAGATAAGAATTTAAAATGGAAAAAATAGGGAAATGTTAAAGTTACCAAAAATGTTTTTACTTGCTGAAAACCATGAAAAGAAAGTGGATGAGAGTGGATCATTACCATTTTCTTTATCTGAAGAACACACCACATTTTTCTGTTTCTTAATTAAATTAAGACAACTAAGAAACCTAAGAAACGAGTAGCAGGGGCAATCTGTCAGAACATTAAGTAAAAACAATGACCAACGTTTTTTTGTGTTGTTCTGAATGTGTTAGTGACTGTATGGTTGTTCAGGAAGACTTTCCAGGCATGAGTCGGGTTTGAGGGCAAACAGGATGATGTTTGAGCAGATAGAAAGTATGTCTTCTTAGATCAGGTCACTGCCTTTGTCGGTGAACTTGTTATTTTGGGTTTGTGATGGTCTTCTGAGAAGTGAACCATTTGTCAGACAAACAGACTTGGTTCATTTTCCTAATTTACTCACACTATCCATCACAAATGTAACTCCCCTCTGGAGCAAATTTAGAGCTTCACGAGGCATGAAATGAGGTTGGGTTCTATTTTAAGCTGAGGGGTTGGACGTGGTGAGATACAACAGTAGGGCAGGTTTGAGTGAGCATGTACCCACATACATGTTCAGCGCTGCCAGTTGCAGGTTTGGGGGAGATATGGCTCAACAGTGGAGGACTCCTTTCAACTCATCCAGAGCTGAAAGGAAAAGTGCAGTAGCTGGGCAAATGCAGAGGGTTCACTAATCTTTCTGTGAAAGAAAACTATTAGAGTTGAGCAAAACATCCTTTGTTCAGCAGTTTTTATGTTTTGTGATTTGAGCCGTGAGGCAAATTTACTGTAGGCTACAGAAAGCGAATTTAAATTCAATGCCAAGAGCCCTTTGTTATGCCTGTAAAGGCTTTCCTGAGCAGTTTTGACTGTTTGTTAATGCTCTTTTATTTTTTTATTTTATTTTTTTCTAGGAGGCTGTTGCTGTTGCCATGGCAAAGTTTTCTTGGTCTGCAACAGAGTCCCAAAATGAAAAGAAAAAGGCTGACCTGTGTATGACTGTCTCATTATTTACATGCAAAATGTGCTTCGTAAGTTGTTTTTTGGTTTTTGATAAGTTTTTCTGGAGCTGCTGCCAAAGCAAAACTCCTGCTCTCAGTGAATGTGTTATAGATCAATCATTGGTCAGAATCATGTGTGCGTGGCATTTTGGCTTTCAGATTCTGCATGCTCACATGCACATCCACAGTTCTCCACCAGGACATAAGACAATAA
This sequence comes from Poeciliopsis prolifica, assembly GCF_027474105.1. Classification (NCBI taxonomy): domain Eukaryota; kingdom Metazoa; phylum Chordata; class Actinopteri; order Cyprinodontiformes; family Poeciliidae; genus Poeciliopsis; species Poeciliopsis prolifica. Next base: position 6,893,266 of record NW_026562380.1, read on the forward strand.
CAGATTGAGATGGTCGTATCTCTGTTCAGTTATTTTAAAGAGACTACTATTGCTGTGTATAACATATAATATTCTAAAACTATCTGATACCACCAGCTCTATAACATCTGGAGGTTATTAATAATTAATATATTTATGTAAGTGAGTTGTAGGACATTTTGAAATGTATATTAATGAGAACATGCTGCCACGTTGAGTTCATCCAAACATGCAGGCTTTTCTATTTGCAGTTACTAATGTATCAATAGCTGTAAAATCATGCTGATCAACTGGAAGAGTTTAAGAACTGGATGCCAGATTTAGTTTCAGTTCTCTGTCTGCCAAAGGGAGAAGAATGTTGGAGGCAGAGTCCGCAGATACAAACTCGCCTTGGATTGTGAGCCATTTCAGCAGATTTTCATTATAGCAAAGTATTTTTTAGAGTTGTACTATGAAATTATATCCTCCAATCTGTGACTTAAAACATCCTGTTTGTCTTTGTGGTTTTTAGGTTATGCTGTCAAGTAAAAACCCCTAAGGTGTTGTTTGACACATCTAATAATGTAGTTTCTCCTAATACTCCCAGTGTGCCAGAATTTCCAAGATGTGAGTGAAATGTATTATACTTTTTGGCTGACAAAGTTGGAGCCATCAGGTTCAACACATCTCTTGCCATCCATTTTCCTCAGAGTCTGATCTCAGACATAAACAGGAAATCATAGCTCTAATTGGTGATATAAAATCTACTTTATCTCGTCTAGGCATTTGTGTTCAGACTTTATTCATTAGGATGTTTGATACTCTCAGTCTCTTCATGGTGGACATAATTCATGTGTCCTTAAAATCTTTTAAGGAAAACACAATTTGAACCAGTCTCCTTCAACCAGCCACAGATGTGGTGTGAATCAAATTTTGTACTTTTCTCACCAAAGACTCTTTGCTCTCCAGCTTAAATATTAGGTTGCTGCTGTAAACGATGACAGACATATTGGAGTTTTGTCAAATGAAAAACTCCAGTTTTTCTTTTGAATTTTTCAGTTTTCTGAGATCCTTCCTCTGACTTGGATGCTGTTGCTCATAATATCACGATGAACAGATTTAAGGATTCAATGAGGAGCCATGGTTTTGTTAAAAATTTTTTTGTTCATACTTTTGTAAAAGATCTAGTATGTGTGGAAATTAGGTCATATGAGAATTAATAGTCCTCAAGCCCTATCCTTGTCTAACTTTATGTCCTTCCACTGGGACAGATTGTAAGGCACTATAATAATGTCATTTATCCATCTGTATTCCTTCAAGCCATTTGAGCTTCACAAATTGAACATCTAACCAACTGTCTGGTAAATATCAAGAAACTGCTAAGTGACTATCTGCTCTTGCTCAGTGAACAATAAACCAACTTATTGCAGATAATAACATTCATGCTAAGGGACGCCCAACTCCAGTAGTTGTTGTAAGCGACTGGATACATCTTGCATTGATTGTCAGTCCATCGCAGGGCATCGCCAAGACCATCAGTCATGTCTTTGGGCTGTGGGAGAAATCCAGAGCACTGAACGGCTCCCACGCATACATGTGGAGAAAATGCAAACTTCTTGCAGAAAGACCCCCTTCTTGCTGCAAGGCAACAGTAAAGCTGTTAGTGTGATCTATTTATAACCCTTTACATGATTTAACTACACAATTTCTGCAATTAAGCAACATCCCAGCAGGCTCCTTTAGAAACTGGCCTCTGAAATCAGTTTTTTTAAAACTTTTTTTCACTTGAGAATCAATCCAACCTGCTGAATTGAATTTGCTGTTATAATTTGAGGAATATATATATAAACCGACACTGCTGCTGTCAAAATCTGAACGGGAGATCAATATGCATGTTTTTTTAAACAAAGTTATGCTGATAGTCATACCTCTTTCAGCCTAAATCAATTTGGTTTAACTTGAAATGCAGAAACTAGAAGTTTAAGGCATATCTGTTTTGACTTCCTATACACTGCTCAAATCTTAAAATCTGTTTATCTTTTAGTGCATGCCTTATATTGAGAAGCTGAATATGTTTCAGACATACTGTAACTCTTTTTGTTCTCTAGGGTTCTTAGCTCTGTAGGCTTATGGTTGCTGATAGTGACGTTTCCTTGCAGTTCGACTCAGTGGAAGAGAGAAAAGAGGTTTCAATCCATAAGAATTTTTGTATCATATGTACTATTAGATCTATAACTTTATTATTTGCTCCTTTAAAGTTTCAGAAAACATTATGCATTTTAAGGTAATTGATTTTGCTTGACATGTTTTTTGTAAGCATTTTGTGAATTTGTCTGTGAAAAATGCGACATAATTTGTCTGTGAAAAATGCGACATAAATAAACTTTAATTGTGCATTTTCATGTTCAGTCAGAACACCACTGTCAAAGCTTGTCTGCAGAAGTATATTTTGAGCTGTTATCCCTCCAGTACAGTGGGAGCAGCTTCTGTTGTGTAACATTGCATCTATAATTGAAGAGGATGCATAGATCAGCACACACCTGCTTCAGAAGTCCCTTTTGTGCGTATAGAGCTGGAGGAGCTGCAGATCAGATCTGTCACACCGAGGAAGAAAACCTCCAATCTTGTCTCTCTCAGCTGTTCGTCTGGCTTTGTGTGCCATGCAAAGTGGCGGAGTTTACTGTAGTGTGGAGGGAGTTAGCAGAGCCACTGACAGTCCGTCAAACTTAAAACAAAAATGCAGTTTACCTCAGAAGTCAGAATAAAGTCCTCTTGTATGTCACCTTGCATGAGTTATAAAATTATATTTCAAAAATACTGCATGCATGAAACATATGCATCTATTTCAACACTCAGTGTAGCATTTATACAGTCAGCTCCTGTTACTGGTCGTGTTTTTCAGAATTATTCCTAAGGACAAAACCGCTAACCAAATCATGGCTTTGATCCTCAGTTCTTGGGACTTGTGCTTCCTTCTCATGGAAATTTTGCTCAGAGGAAAATCCTGTCCTCCTGTCATCCCTTTCTCTTCCTCACTTCTTTTATCTGTTGTTAATTAGAACCTGTGAAGTGATGACTCCTATCTCTGTGTAATTAATTAAGGGTCGGCTGTGGTCATACACAGCACATCATTTTTTGCTCTGGCCACAGAACAGCCAGCTCAACAGGGAGAGCAAACTGTCAGCGGGGTTGCTGAAGTAATTAAGCCGTTTATTTGGGTATTTTAATAGAAGAACATTGAGAGAATCAGAACTTGTAGCACTATGAAATGTGGATGTAAGCTTTCCTTATGTGACTGATAGACTTCTGAACTTGAATATATTCTTGTGTTATTTCTTGTAAAAAAAAAAAAGTGACATGGAAGGTAAGATTATCTATATAGCAGTATTCACACACAAAACAAGTTAAAGTGCTTTACAGAACATCAAAAGAAAGACAAGTAGAAAACAATAAAAAAACTGAGTTAATATGTCAAATATATTATTATTATTATTTACTGCATTTTTGCAAATTGTGCAGTAGGCTCTGTAGTAGACACACAGCTATGTGTGTCTGTGCCTCATACATTTTTGGTTGAAATGTGTTAGTTCGTCACGCAGGGAAATAACTTACTGCAGCTCAGCCAGACATTGTTTTCAAGTAAGACAAGCGATATTTCAAGATAACAAAACTCAAGTAGAAGTGAAATTTCTACTTCAGTTAGCTGAATCAATGCTAGAAATGCTTTTATTTGTCTATTTAAAGTGACTCATATGTATGGAAATCACTAGATGCAACTAGTTTCTGCCCACCTCTGATAAAAATAAATGTCAAGTTACCAGCAGATCATATCACTGACTCAAACACTTAAAAAAAGCAGCTGTGGGAAAGTGTTTCATGGATGTATCACACCCACTGCACAATACATTAATCATTTCCCTGCCCTTCAATAAAAAAAAGAAATCTGAAAGGCTTTGTTACTCATCTGTGACTCAGAGCACAGGCCTGGGAAAATGTTATGAACTCTTTGAGAATGTCTCCAGCTGGCACTGACTGAGAGCGTCTGTAATCAGAACTGTGACTATAATAATAATAACAATAATAATAATAATGATAATAATAATAATGGAGGAAGTGGGTTGCGTTTTAAGAGAGAAATTCAAATGATTGACTTTTGAATTATTATTCTGCTATGATATAAAACAATATTCTTTTAAATGGCAAAAACAAAAAAAGAACTTTGTTTGCAGGAGACAGTAGGCAGTGGTATAATTTATTTGACTCTGCAACCAATTTGCTCTGCAAACTGCAAAAGCATTAGCGAAACTAACAATGATGTCCAGGAATTGACAGTTTTATTGCCTTGCTCAACATCATATTACCAGCTGGCATGTCACAACACTATAAGATTACATACGGTTCAATTAAAAGACTTTTCTAGTGGCAAAAAAAGTGGAAAGGTCACTTACTTCCCCCCTGCGGCAAATTTTCCTTTCACAAACAACTTTGTTTTTGCTTTTCAGACACAAAGGATGCCCAAGTTTCATATTAGCAATAAAAGAAAAGAAAATATATTAATGTTGTCATTTTGCATCTGGTAGCATCTTCCTAATTTGTGCCATTGGGTGTTGATGCTGACATTGTGGATTACACTTTGTGTTAGGAAACGGTTTGGATGAAAGACCCACACAGTTTGTGGTGTGTTTATATATATGTAGACTGTTTTATTTTTGGCAGGGTAAGACCATCAATCACTTGAATCTTTGCCATGTTCTTAATGAAACTTCTTACTTCTTTCACATCCATCTCAGCTTTCTATTGGAGAGATATTGACTAAGTATCTGATGGCTGTAGCATCTGATGGATCACTGCTTTTTTCAAGAGACCAGAACAGATCTTTCTATTTTTGAAGGAAAGAACTGAGGGAAAATTACACTTTAATAAAGAATTTAACATGGCATAATGTAACATGACAGAAAAGACTCATATTTAACTAAAGATAAACATTGACATACAATCTAAACCCATACGCAAAGAACAGAACACAAAAATGAGCTAAAAATAACAAGTAAATACAGTTAGGATTCATAGTGACAAACTGAAAAACAACAGCAACTCAAAATGATCCCAATACAAAACAAAGAAGCAATCAAAACACAAAGACCCTCAGATTCAGACAAATAACAGTTCTGGCACATTCCGATTTTTCTTTAAGATCTGTATGCAACAATGAAATCTTTGTTTTCTACTTTCTGCATCAACTGGAAAGGTTGTTGTCTTTGCAACAAAATGTTTATAATCAACTTCTTACAGCTAAATAGCTATTGTTCTCTGAATCAATGAAAATCTGCAAAAAAGAACAACAACAAAAAAAAAAAAAACGGTTAAAGCCTCTAGGTGATGGGATCATTAAATATAAACCATTAAACATGTTTCATTCTGTGCTATTTTTCTTCTGGCCAGTTTGTGCTTTTCAAAATGTAACAGTCACCATATCAAATTACTTTTTTCAACAACATTGATTAAAACAAGTAACTGCTGGGTCCAATTTAATTTTGCTTGACATGGTCATGGAAATGTCTTAGAGTGGACGGGAAGATGGATGAAGCTAAATACAACCCTGAAAGAAAATCTTTTCAGAATTAGACACACAGTCACACTAAAGACTATGGCAGAGTAGAGCATAAATACAATACTGTAATGGAATGGAATAATTTAAATGGAAGCGTGTTCATGATTTGAAATGGTCGAAAGAAATTCCAAACTGAAAAGAAATTATGGATGTAGGAATTTAACCTTGAAATGTGTTTGCAGATTTTCCTAATCCAATCTGACTGATTTTCTTCTGTTTTGCAAAGAAAAACAGCAAAAGAAATCAGTCCATGGTGCAAAAAATGGGCAAAACATACACCAGAAAACTAGAAGGTACAACAGCAGAGAAGTGTGGTTCTACAAAGTAGCGACTGAAGCAGTGTATTCTTGAATAGAATATGGGTTCTCTGTCCACCTCAGAGGCTGCTGGGCGAATTTAAAGTGCAGCTTTCTGTATCTGAATTTAGTGAAGTGTCTTGCGACGATTTCATGGGACTTCAAATTCCGGGGGTACATGGTTGTCAGACATGACCCAGAACAGTTTATGTGGGAAACACTCTTGTACTGTCTGATATGAGTTGTAAATTTAGGTCTCTGCTGGGGCTGTAGACTGAGAGCAAGAGCTGGTATAGCCGAGGGAGTGAGTTTTCCCCATGGATGTCACTATACGTCACGATTATAACCCCCAAGCCCCTTGTGTACCAAGTATTCAACGTGGGGTCAGGAATCAGGCAATTAAGAGTGCTGTGGATGTGGATGAGAGCCGACAACCGATGGGGAGTGCAGAAGGAGTCAGGAAGGCTTGAACCTCTTCTCCCCCCTCAGGGAACTGACTGGTTTACAATCCTCTCCCATCTACATGTACAGAGCAACTACTTAGTCACAGTGTTTATTCAAATCAAGCCAGTGCACAGGCTTCCATTTGTGCTGGGACTTAGTGTACAATGTTCAAACCTTGCTATAAGCATAATTTTGATAGTTTACAGCAAATTGATAGAATAAGCAAGGTCCAAATGAGACCTTGTTGAATAATCTTTATTGTTTACAACGGATTGGCATTTAGTTTAATTAACTGTAGGTGGAAAAGAAAGAATCCTCTTTTTATTTTAAATAAATAGTCAGATAGCCTAATCAAAAGGAAATTGTAATAGATACCCTTCATAAACCGTTCGGTTTAAAAGTGCCTCTCCCACTAATATCAGTGTAAATACGGCTGAGAACTGAACACAAGTCAGTCATCCATGCCGCTTACACCACACATAATGAGAGCACTTCATCATAATAAAAACCTTCCTCAGCGGAATGATAAATTGCCTCATCTTTTCTAATTCCATCTCCAGCTGATAAAGAAGCAGCTCTCCCTCAAACCCCGCAACAGGAGTACAAAGCTGCACATTTACAGCTATGGGAACATGAGAGCATCAAGTTCTATTTTTGTCTGAAAGTGACTGCTCTTTATTTGCCTGCATGCTCTGCTCTGTGAGTGCGGCTTGATGGACGAAAGAAAGGGTATGAGTTTTAGACTGCTGATAGTGCGGTGCATCTGCTTTTCTCTTTTGAAGGGTTTCCAAACACCTGCTGCTGCTGATATGGTTGGGAAAGCTAAGTTTTGCTGATCAAACCCTGTTTTTATCAGAGTTGAAAGAGAGTTGGCTGTTCCTGCATTCCAATCTGAACACCTCAAAAACTGCTCTAATGCATCAGGAGCCTGTGGTCACTGATTTATTGGCATAACTTCAAAGACATCTCAAAGGAAGAAACACAAATAATGACAACTAACCTTTCAGCAGCTTTTCTTTTAAATAAGGAATTTTAAGAACCAAAATATATTTTGACTTACAGCCAGAAAACCAGACATTCACCTTCATACATAAATGATAACCTAGCATGGGTTCACTGTTTTGAAGTTCATCTGTAGATGTAAACTAACTGAGTTCATCATTAACAGTACATTGTTGAGTGGCTGGTTGGCTGCTTAATGGTTAAATAGATAAAGGATGGAGTGAGCACTTTTGCTACAAGGATCATTTATCCAGAAGATGTGTGCGAACTCAGGGAATAAGCAGAGGTGAATAATCAAGTCAAGTCAAATCTATTTGCATTGTAATTTCAGCAACAAGGCAGTTCAAGGTGGTTCACACAAGGTTGAGTATGTAGATATCGAATAGGAGGGATCCCAAGACTGACCCGTGTGGTAGCCCACATATCTGCACATTCTGGTGATAAATGACCATATCACAATGACGCAAAGAAGTCCATGTCTGTTTGGTAAGATTAGAACCAATTAAGTACTAGACCAGAGTCCAAAAAGTACCTTCAGAACAACATTTTGTCAACTACATTACTGTTTCTTTTTTTTTTTGTCGTAAAAGATCAGAACATTATTAAGAGGAAAAGCAACAGTTTTTCTAGGTAAAGCAGAAGTATTGCGAGGGAATCCTAAAAGAAAAAAAAATCCTCCATGTCCCTGATAGGGGGCACTGTAAATTCTTATTGATCAAGATATTTCCTTTTAGAATAAATGCAAAATGAATAGTTATTTTAAAAAGAACGATGTGTGCTCTTTAATTCTGCATGTTCTTAAGCAGTCACTGTAGGACATGGGGAGAAGGTCGCAACAAGCTTTTTTCACAGTTTCCTTTTTGGAGTTTCTGCTAATTTATTTATGTGAGACACTGTGCCAAGTGTTTCTGAGTTGTACATCAAAACAGCTCAGAAACATATGCATTATATATATAAAACACATGTATGATGTGTTATATATTTCTGCAAATATATAACACATCTGTATAAATAATATTTAGCCTACATAGGATATATTTTTCTTCTGTACAGATCTATTTTACTCTATGATTATTGGTGGTTTTTTTTGGTCCAACAACAATTTTAGTAGATTTATGGATGTGCTTGTCATTGTCTCCATTTTTTGCCTCCAATTTTTCAGAGCTGCCAGACTCAATTATCTTGATGCAAAAATGATGAAAATCACTAAATCTCATCATAATTGAGCTGTAGAGTCTCAGGTGTATTATTTTCCTTTTTTGTCAGCTATCTCCCCAACAGCTGTTACAAAAATGGAGATTTGTTGAAGTCCTCATTTAAGCTCCCATGTCACCGCTGGTGACACAGCTGATGGCTGTTTGTGCTGCTTTAAAGAGAAAAAGGGTTTCAACAGGTCCAACGTTTCCAACATCCAGGGCAGGATTCTTCAGGCTCCGATAAGGCTCTTTTATTTGTCACTCACGAGATGCAGGGTCTGCCTTGTCGTCAGAGCTTAGCTGTTTCCAGACAAGATATAAGGATTACTCATTAGTCCAAAATATGAAAACAACCCTCCACTGTTCAGTTTGCACTTTCATTAGCAGTGGCTATGTGTCATTTTTACCGCTCTTCATTTTCAAGCTTAAAGAAAAATCACCTTTTGAAAAAGTGTGACTGACAGAAAGCAAATGCAATCTAAAGAAATGTACTGGAGAAAGTTGCCAAACAGTGATGACATCAAGCAAGCATTGAGAAATCATCAATGGAAAAGGTTTTGGCCACTTTGTCTAAGCTTGCTTATTCTGGCAAGGTCGAGGGACGGCTTGTGCGTTTCTCTCCAGTCATTTGACAAGAACCAGGTCTGCTTAGAATAGTAGTTTTAAGGGATGGACTTAAAACTACTATTCTAAGCAGACCAGCCAATTTACTACTACTTTATCAGATCAAGTCTTATTGTTTTAATACTATAACTGTTGTCTGATGAGGGACAGAAAATCATGAGAAATGTTTCTAACTAGTACATTGAAGACCTAATAAGACTGCATAATACCCATATATTTAAAAGTGCTCTATGTTAAAGGATATGCCTTTAATTCACTAGAATGGGGACTGCCTACTTAAAAACTGTAATTCAAAAAACCTCAAATGGTGGCAGACTTCAGGTAGAAGTCCTTTATTCAGGTAGACTGAAGTCTGCTTTAGTTCTGATCAACATTTTTGTACAGAGGCAAGTCTTAGTACTCCAATTTCTTCAAAGACTTTAGCACCAGAATGTTTTATAATATATGAGGAAGAGATTGCATGGAACATAGCAGCAATTAATGGAGGCAGCTAAAAGTTAACTAGCTCATGGTTTTCAATCAGTGGGTTTAACTACTCAGTGGGTTTAACTAACTCAGTGGGTTTAACTACTAAAAATTAAAAATCAAATCTTAATTCAAGGAGAAGGACAAGACACTCAAGCTACATAAAACTTTTTACAACACTTTGCCACTGGAGCCTGAAAAGTCACTTCAAGCTAAAACTAGCATATTGTGATTGAAAAAGAAGTCTAAATATTGAAATAGAGCGGGTTATTAACTTGGCTCATAAAAAAAAATGCAGACATGCAGCACTAATGTTTGGAGAGAGCAGTTATTGGTTCAATTATTAACACAATCTAAAGATGCCAGCTGGTACTTTATACTGGCAGACGTCATGGCGAACACAAATCCCACTGCAAAATAATGTTGATCACCTTGATGTTTTGGCCGTAGCATGAAAAGCTATGGTGCACCTTGGTGCTTCTCTTAAAGCCCAACAATTGCTGCAGAAACACAGTTTTTGGTGAGTAAGGAGAAATCACCCTTCAACTGCTGACTTTTATGACTCCGGTCAACCTTTCTTTCGTTGGCGCTTGTAAGAGCTTTCACACCATCCTTTATTGTTTTATCAATAGGGCCACTCATCCAGTGCTTTCATTGCATATCCATTAAGAAGCTCTTTTTTCAGAAAAACACTATTTTCTGTTGAAACCGATTGGTTGTTCCACTCTGCATTTACATATGCAGTATAATTATTCATTATAGTATAATTATTCTGTCATATGGTTTTAGAAAGTTGTTGCTCCAAAGGCAGGTTTTGTGCCAAAAGCATAAAATTTATAACTACTGAGCTGTTTTGAAAAATAATGGAAAGTCAGGTTGTGATTTATTAATGCATCATACTTTTCAAGATTTCTATGTTTTCAAGCCTTAAATTTTGATTAAGTTTGCCCTTTAATGCTGAATCTCTGAGTCAATGAAAGGGAATATATACTTTTTTTTGCTGGAGGGATGAATAAAAAATTTCAGCACAGAGGGGAACCTTGTTTTGGAATTCATGAAACCTCATTGGGATTCATGCTCGTTTATATCTCTAACGGTGAGATTAAAAAAAAGAAAAGAAGCCTGCAATGCAGCAGTGCATGAAATCCTTTTCTTTTTGCATGTTGAGCGCATGCCTTTTACACGCTTCACGCTTTCCTGTTTCTGTTAATGAGGAACATGTGTCTGTGTAAAATTTGCAAAGCTCATCTATTTCAGAAAATTACTTATTTTTTCTAATAAAAATGTTAACCGTTTTCTACGAGTCAAGTTCTTTTGAAAACAACTAACATTCATGAAAAAAAACTTGCACTGAAAAAGTATGCATTTCTTCTTTACTTTCTATTGACTGTAATCTTTCAGTGTAAAAAGCCTATTTAAATATCAATTTGCAATAAACAATATATATACCATTGCTTCTTTAAGAGCTGCCAGTGTTTTCCAGGTCACTCTGGACTCCCTGCAGCTTTTTGTCACCAGACAATAGAGGAAAAAAAATGTCATAAATTGGAGTGAGTGCCTCACACTGTCTTTGCGCTTTAAAAATGTGCTGCATCGGAGTGATGTCATCACAGAGAACAGTTTCTATATATGTATATTTACTATATGTCACCTATTATTATATCATTTTTAATTCATTCTCTTATTTATCATCTGTTGCATTTCATTAAGTTCTTGAAGGCATCTGTCCTTACATATTTCTTGTACAGGTAGTGTGTGTATGCGTGTTACAGCAGTGTATCTGGGTCACTTTATAACCTCCATTGCTGCTATCTTTGTCTTTCCTTTAGTAGTGGCCTGCAGGTTGATTTCCTAGCCGCCTTTTATCTAAACCCTGATCAGGTGTCATTTTTGTCTGCGACTCTGTGGTCGCAGTGCCCTCCAGAGGAGTAATAGTTCAACTGCAGTGTCACAAATCCTTCAGAACACCTGAGAAAAGAATGGCATGAATTAGACATTGCAGAAAGTTGAGCTGATGCAGATGAACTCTTTGTGTGCATTTTTTAGGATGATATATTTGATGACATATCATGACATCATTATTTTATTTTTTATTTGATGTGCTTTCAAGGGCATTTTTCCAACAATGTCCGTCTTTTACCATGAAGTCCAAATTTGTGGACCACAAGACTGATTGTTTTCTTTTTGACATATTATTTACCTGAATCTCTGCAACCTCTCAAGAATTACGGTGGGTTTCTTGGCTGTTTCTCTGAATAATGTTTTTCTTGCCTGGCCTAATAGTTTAGAATGAATATTTTTAGCTACGAAAGGTAATTGGTTGCAGTGGATCAGAATAAAGGAGATTGGAGAGACGTGTCTGACATATTTTTCTCTAATTTCAAAATCATCTATCCGTCTTCTTCCAATGCACAATTATGCACTACTTTGACTTTGGTCTTTCACATAGAGTTGCATGTGAAAGATTTGTGAAGTCCAAAAAACTAAAACCCTTGTAGTTCTAATTTGACAAAATATGTAGAATATATTTTGCAAGGCAATGTAAGAACCGAAATAAAATAAAAAAAACCATTACATCTAGATGATTGCAGTTATTCACGCTAAAACTGCTCTGATGTTTAAATGTATGAAGAAATTATCTGTATTCTGGAATTGCTGTCTTATAATTACAGCAATGGTGAACAATTTAAATAATTTCCAGCACTGAGCAACAAGCTTAGTTCAAAGGGAAGCTTTCATTCTGAACAGCTGGGGAGCATTTCAGACTGTTTAAAATGCTTTAAATGTACAAACTGGAAAAGAGCTGCTAATGTTCGAGACATGATGGCTGTCACTAAAGATCATAAAATGTGTGTCTAAAGGTTGTGTAAAGTTATTGAGGAGTCTTTAAAACACTTACTATGCACCCATTTTGGGATGGTAAGATAGATTTGTAGAAAAAGACAAGCATTTTAGAGAGAACTGTGTTATGCAGTCTGGGGAGTCGAATTTTAGGCAGAGGACTTTTAGGACAATTAACTAGAGCATCCATTGAAAATACCAAATGAATGGCTGAAAAGAATAAATGAATTGGCTTAAATATACTCAAAATGAGCCCACTTTCAAAAGTGCTGAATTTTAGAATTGGGGGAAAGAATCCTGTGCAAACTAAAAAGAAATGGAACACATTGCAACATAAGAGAGGCAAAAATTAATGCTGGTTCGTTTTTCTTATACCACAATAATAACACTATATGAGTGTTTTGTTTCACAGTCTGATAGCCATTGTCATTGTTAAAATATTTCTTAGAGTTTGCCTTTTCTCTGTTTCACCCTTTCTTCTAGAACCAGTAAAGCATGTAATTAAAATATTCATATTTTACAGTAGCTTGACAATAGGGGGAGCCAGTGCTACTCACTGAAGAAAATGTGTATCCAGCAGCTGTGACCTTAGTTACAGTGTTTCATTTTAATCAAATCGTCCCAAATCATTCACACTTAAATGCACCTAACAGCAGTCTGGGCCGATTAGTTTCCACTACAAAGTAATCAATAATCTCTTCTCAATCGCAACACTGTGTGCCGTTTCATGTTCAGCTGTAGAAATAGTGAATATGTACAATATTAAAGAAAACATTGTAAAACTGGAGATTTGTTAATACTGTTTGGTGTTATATACCCATTGTCATCTCCTATGATCCATTCTTTGAACTCACCGTTTGCTTTGCTTTAATAAATACTTATGGGATTAGCTCTAGTGTCCATTTAGGTTGTGAAAATGTTGTATAAATGGTTTTGCTTTTGTTCTGTTACAAAGCCTTTCGTGCAGTACGATTACTCCAGTCCTAACATACAGATTCTAAGATGTAATTCTGTTTTCTTTCTATCCCAGAAGTGTCTCTAAAGTGTCAGTTAAAGACTGTTTGACCTGGCAGTCTGTATCGTCCCCCTTTCGGCTTAAATAAACAAAAGACAGAAAAAGCTCGCAGTGCTCTTTGGAGAGATCCAGAACATTCCAGTGCGTGTTGAAGAAAAATCACCTTCTATTCCAGATCTGCTTCTTTCTGCCTCTAAATGAAAAGAGTATGCAGATGCAGCCACCTCAGAACATTTTCTTCTTCTTTCGTTTTTTTAGTCGACGTTCTTGATCATTTGCAATTATCCCAAACAGTGTGTTACAAAGATGGAGTTGTCATGTGGTATTTTGGAGGGTGCAGTTGTTTGATCCTCCTCCATGTTTGCAGATAAAAGTCTATGAATCGCTGACTGGAATCGCTTAATGATCTCAACGCTCCAATCTTTCCTCTTCCCTGGTTTATTTGTGAATGCTATCACATGCCCTCCTTTCAGTAAGTCTTCAAGCTTTCTACATGCTGAACTGCTGAAAACTGATGGCTTTGAAGTAAATGGAAGAGAGACAGGTGGCAGGTGCAATGCTAGAATGTGACTCAGGCAGAGACATGTTTGCCTTTTGCACTATACAATTCATAGACGTCATGTTCATGATTTTTATCCACCCTGTGCTGTCCACTGAGGCCATTTAGTATACATTTTGGCTCCTCATTCATTACCTCCTTTCCAGTTTTCCCAAACAATTCCCATTTGTATATCCAAATGACCATATTGGAAGGGAGTGGTGGATTTGGTTGCGGAGTTTGAGTTTCTTTGGAGCTGCCTGACTATTTTGGCACGAGAGGTGATTCTTGCACGAGTGTGTGGGACAGTGTAAGTGGTGAATTATTCAGGACAGCTTCCTTTAGGCATGCTCTTATTAAATGGATTTTGTACACACATCTACAAAAGGCTTAGCTGACACACTATCCTGTATTTAAATTACTTCAAGTTTACATTGCCAGATTGGGAAATGTCCCTACAGATTAATATTCTGCAGACCTCTCCCAGCTTACCTCTCCTCCTCTTATCATGTGCTATGGCTTCCTTGGAATCCAACAAAAATAAGACTGTGGTAAGTTACAGATGCACTTAGCCACTCTCTCAGTTGAACAGCTGGGCTTATCAGCTGTCTGACAGCTTGGAGTTTGAAAAAAATTGATTCAAAGGTCAAAATTGATGCTCCAACACCAATCTCTTCAGAACAAGAGTTAAGAAGCAGTCAGAAATTTATGGAAAAGACTCTTTTCAACAAGTCGGGAAACTGAACAAATTTGGTTTTGGTAAAGTGACGGTCAAGAACAATGAAGACATTGTAGAACAAGAAAACCAGTCTGGGGCTTCAGTTGCAACCACTAATCAACAAGTTCATTAATCATGTTCAGGCACAACAGAGTTAGACTTTAGGTTAAACTAGCATAAGTTTAACCTACCTGTGTACAGACACCTCTCCACTGACTGCACACAGCCTGGTATATAGATGAGGAAAAAACAGTACAAAGAAGATTTATAATTTGTCATAAGCTGAGTGAGCAATCTAAGTTTCAAAGGACTTAATGAATAAATAAAGATAATATTTTTTTGCATATATTCCCATAAACATAGGAGATTTGTGTGAATTGTTTACTTATTTACCTTTATCAGAAGTGGTGAAGATAAAACATTCCTGAGGATTGGCATTTCGAAACAAAATTGTAAACACCAATTCTTTGTTTTTTTGTAAACACCAGGATTGTTGACACCAAATTTTGATTGATGTTTACAATATTTTGAAAACACCAATCAAAATTTTTTCTGATAAAGTACTTTGCAAAGGTATTCATGTTATTTGAACTTGTTCCACTGTATATTTCCCTGGTGTTTGGTGGCCGTAGAAGATGTAGTGGAGAGAAAAAAAAGAAAAAACTTTACAATTAAAAAATGTGGGGCATTAGAAATCTCGGGTTTTAAAGCCAAACATTCTACCTAGGACTATAGGCTATACACTGTTACAAAAACAAAAGAAAAAAGATTTAAGAAGAGCACATTTTTGTGCAGTAGAAAAGGAAAGGTTGTCTTGCACCTCCTAGTTTCTATATGTGCACATCTGCTTAAACCTTAAACACCAACTTTATCATTACCGGCATATTTTCTTCCACAGCTCATGCCCACACATTGACTGGAAATGATAAAAACTAAAATTTAAAGTCCCAACTGATTCATATCAACTACCCAATTTGGTGTAGTCCCATCCCAGAGTAGCGCCCAGGGTGGTGAGCCTTATTGGCAATACTATATCAATTGCCTGCTGTTCATTGCAAAACCAGCACATGACCCTCCCATCCCCGATGTCTCGGTCCCGTTTCTGTCACTAAAGGTCCATTTATAGAGCTGGAGTTTGTTTTTACGCCTCCGAACCGGGTCAGCGTCTCTTGCTCCTGGGCTGCATGCGGAGTTTCCTTTTTCCACACGGAGACCGCGGCGGGAGGAGGAGGAGAGGAGGAGGAGGAGGAGGAGGAGGAGGAGGAGGAGGAGGAGGAGGAGGAGGAGGAGGAGGAGGAGGAGGAGGAGGAGGACGGTCTGGGAGGACCACCGGGCTCCAACATGAGGGGTGATGTGTGGACGGACGGACGTGGTTGTGAAACTAATTAGTTCGTGACGTGGGCGAATTGCAGCAAATGCCCAACTACACGTGAAGGAGATTGCAGCCAGGACGCACCGAGTGAGGCAGATTTGGGGCGGGAAGGAGGGAGAAGGTAGGGGGGGGGAGGAAAGAGAGGAGAACAAATCTGAAGCAGTGGAGTCGGATGGATACGAGGGGACAGAGAGCAGGGGGCCGAGTGTGAGGGGTCCCATCAAGAGGTCTGGAGTCTGCACCGAACCAGCTTCAGGGATGTAGTCGAAGCGGTCTGGAGCTCAGCCCATCCGAGCTCATCATCATGAAGAAACACTCCGCCAGGGTTGCCCCGCTGTCCGCCTGCAACAGTCCGGTGCTCACCCTCACCAAAGTGGAAGGTAGGGAGAGTCTTTGCCCATTCAGAGCGCGTCCGCACAGCGGGACTCCGGGACCCCAACAAAACCGCTACTGACAGGCAGGAAAGGGGTTAGGTAAGGGCTTATCATAAAAAAATAAAATAAATAAATAAGAAAGTCAACAGAAAAATCTGACTGCGACTAAGATTTAAAGGCTTTATATCAACTTTGCACTCTTCCAGCATTTTGACGTATGGACATTTTTAAAACCATTCCCTTTGATTTCTGTTCAATTTCATCTATAGTCCTTGAAATTAGTCCAAGTCACAAGCTATTTTTCCCAGACGCTTGTGTTGGTGCGATGTGCTAAAACCTCTGCACGTCCTCAGGGAGCGTTTTAAGTTGTTATTGCAGCAGGGATTCCCTCTCATTCTCCCCACCCTTCATCCATCACTGGCTGCAAGTGTAAGGAGAATGCAGAAGACTATAACGGCAGAGCATAGATCTTATGCCTCTTTTCCATGAAATTTACTGTAAAGAGGTTCAATCTAAGAGTGTTTTGATGCTATGATTTGCTGGGACCAGAGAGGCGTACCTCACTAATGCATCATCTGATTTTCTCTACTGACTCATGCTTGTGCAATGATGCAGACTTTTTAAAAATTTCAGCTCAGTGTTTTTGCCTGAGCTGAAAGCAAAAAAAAAAAAAAAAAAGTTGAGTGGCTGCTGATTTCACAGTGCCGTTAACTGAAGTGTTCTGGGTCATGTTTTATTAAACACATCCAGATAAATATGGTGCAAATGGTACTATTATTTATTTAGAAAAATAGGGGCAAAAGGAATTAAGCACAAAGAAATACAGAGGCAGGTAAATTCTGAAGGATTTGCACTGAAAGGTTGTTGCTTTGGGAATGACCTTTGATTTTTTTTTTACTGCAGTCTTGCTAATGTTACATTTGATTGTTTGTCTATATACTTTACAGATTATGCAAGTACTTTTTTATGTGTAAAGCAGTTTGCACATCATCTTTCTTTCTAAGATCAGCTCCTCAAGCTACAGAGCAACTACAGCAAAGAACCTGCATTTTTAAAGGGGGGAGTATTGTACACAATCAACATTTTTACATCGTGTTATAATGCTTTACATCGTGTTATCATGTTATTCCCTCATCAAAAACATATCTGGAGTTTGGTTCCAACATGCACGTTACAGGAATCCCTAAATCTTCCATAGCAGCCACTGAAGGGTCTCTAAACATTTGCTCTTACAAAGCGCTGCCTATTTCCACAAAGCGCCTCCTTGGAGTTACGGTCTCTGGCTGAGCTTCCGCCTCACAGTTTGGTAATCCTGCCTCATCTGATTAACTGGACTCTCAGCCACAGCGATTTTAGAAGATATGTAGTATCTTGCTAAAGGATTCAAATGGCCTGTGTGCCTTCAAGAAGTGCAGCGTTTCTGTCCCTTCTTGTAAACTTGCTTTTCTTGTCTAAACTGATGTGCTCCATCCCCTCCACCTCTTCTTCCAGGGTTGTTTGTTCATACGGCTTCTAACGTCTACAGCGTCATATTTTGTCTAATTCACATTCCACATGAAGAGGATGTTCCCACATGAAATGACCCAACGGTCCATCTCTGATCCATGGGTTTTCTGAGTATTTCTGTAGATGACAGGATTTAGTTACCAGATGCACCCACGAGGTGCATCTGTGTCATGATTGCAAAATTTCTTTTTTCTTTTTTTGCAGGGATAATGTCCCTGAGACTTTTGTTCCCTTGTCACATGTTGTATGTGCTGTTTTCAAATGAACAATCCTTTATTAGTTTGGAATCTGTTTGACCACAAAAATATATCGTATGTTACTTTAAATAAATTCAGGCATTAAGAGTCAAAGTTCTACCATGAGGCATGCACAGAATAAAGCAAGCATGTGGAAGGAGATTCCAGTGAGATTCTGAATAAAAAACAACTATTTGCCTGTGTTTAATATACATAGGTAAGAAGCCGTGTGATAGAAAACTAATTGCACCACGTTCGGATCACATCCTCCTTCACAGTGAAGCATGGTGGTGGCAGCGTCATGCCAAGGATGCTTTATTTAAGCAGGAAAAGGCAAGTTAGTCAGTGTTAGAGGCAAAGATGGGTGGAGCTAAACACGAGGCACTCCTGAAAAAAAAATCTGCTGACTTTATCTTCAAAATACATATATGTTTTACACAAACCATGTAGACAGTACTCTGTATGATCTTTTTTATTTCTTAATGCAAGTATTTTGTCCTGTTTGTTGACTAGTACACATCAGTTCTCACCTCTCTGTCTGCACTCACTGTGTTGGAGAGCTGCAGTGTTGGTGTCTGGATCCGGAAATGTCTGACTGCTTTATTCATAATAAATGACCAGCTGCAAGAATATGAATAAGGAATTCTCATGCAGTTTTAGATGCACACTGCAAAAAATGAACTAATAAAATGCATCATATTCCCTAATTCCAGTATCTTTGAGGAACCTGTAGAATAATCACAACTGCTGAATTCTCAGCTTATTACTGCAAAATTGAATTTATTTTCAGAGCAACTGAGATATTAGGCTACGGTTCGACAAGTTCCTTCGAACAGAGTTTCCGAAAGTAAACTGAAAGTGACCAAAAAGAGAGGAGAAAGACACATTTGGGAACGTTTATTTGGGATTACACTGTATTGTAAACCAGCGAGAGGAGATGTGAACATTCAGCAGCTGCTTTGAAGGAGACGGGAATCACAGGGGGCCATAGCGGATCAACACTCAGCCTGTCAGAGTCTCTGTTGCTTATGTAACACTGGCTTTTAAAAAAAAAAAGCCTCTCTGTTCTTCTCACTAACAACTTGCACCCAGCTGACAAAAAGTTCCTGTTTTTGCAGTTTGGGTTGTACAGTGGACTCCTTTTCATTTCTTTCTTTTTTTGTCTCCAGTTGGCATCCCCCACAGGTTTATATAAAATATATTCCACAAGATTTACGGACGTGGAGCCAAAGCCAGGGATCTAATTGGGTGTTTTTCAAATTCAGACGCCAAATTATAGCTTCCCCAATAATGTCAGTAATCCTCGCTCTATGGGGCCAGTCACATTGTGTACTTTTAGGGAGCATCTGAAACATACACAGATCAATGCTGACACCAGCCTTGGTGGAAACTCATCTTGAAGACAGCAGCAAAACAATTCAGAGAGATCCATTCTGGGTATATGCTGACATTTTCTCTCGCCCTGGGTTTGATTCAGTGACATCGTCTGAAATAGTTACTGCCTCCTCTGTGTGCTCTGACAAATTCAATGGCCGGGAGGGCGATTATTGATTTCTTTTTAAATGAAAGAGCGTCCTTGGGGAGTGTGTGTGTTGTTCCTGTGTTGCTAGAACGAGGGGTAAGAAGTTCATATCAGTCCCTTTAATCTACATAACTTCATTATACAAGCTTTGAAAGAGAGCAGGCATCTAATAAAGGTGATTCAGCGTTCATGAGTCCCTGAGGATGATGGCCATATTTCACCAGCTGCTGTTCTGTCTCAAGGGTCTCGTGTGTTTTTAGCATGAATTACTGTTTATAGTCAAACTGAAGCAAAGTCAAGCAAATCATAGGACATTCATAATTTCACTGCAGCAAACTTAACAATTCTTAAAATTATCTTGATTTATTGCATGACAGATATTGTTACTAGTTTAATTAGCCTAAATTCTGAACTATGAAGATATTTTGAGCAACCCTAAAACACACATGACATCATTATTTCTGCAAGTTTATTTGCATGGAAGAGTGTTTCCAGAAAGTATAGCCTGCTAAAGGTTCTTCGAGAAAGGTTAAAAATTTTATTCAGGAACCCAAAACAAAACCTAAAGAAATGCAGACTTCCCTTACCTCAGTCAAGGTCAGTGTTCATAAATTATTAATAACAGAGAAACAAGGCAATATATCATCCGCTGTTGAACAAAAAACAAAATATCAATGAGGCAAAGCGGAACCTTCTGGAAGGTTTGTCCCTTTACATCTGATGTGAAACGAAGACAGCATCTCAGAAAAAAGAACATCATACCTACAGCCGGTGTGTGATGGGGCTGCTTGGCTTCTTCAGGATCTTGAGGATCTGCTGAAACCGATGGAAGCATGAACTCTGGTCTCTGCTAGAAAATCCAGAAGGAGGATGTCTGACCATCAGTTTGTGACAGACTGTCAAACTGCCCCATGGCAGCTGTGGCTACTATCTAGTAAAGTGCCACCATCAGAGAGTGAATGTGTTTTTTTTTTTAATGAAGTTGATACAACACTGTGCAATTACATGCCATTTACCATTTATTTGCAGTTTTCTTATTGATTTTATATTATGCTTCTCGGTTTGGTATGAATAGGACAACTTTAGTATGGAGATGACGTTTCATCTTTCAAAATACATTATTAGCATCCATATTGAAGAAGTATCACAAATGTTAGCAGTAAATGCTTTCATTTTGAAGGTTTCTTTTAGAAACAACTTTAAATATTTCATTCTTCCAGTCCTTTTGCCTTTTGAGTGTGACTGAAGTTGACTTTGAATGCTGTTGGTGAAGTAGTGGAACAGGCCCGTTTTGCTTGATAAGTGAAGAATAAATTCATAATGACAGAACTCCTAACCTTTTTTGGGAGGGCAAGCTTCTGCATATGTTAACCAAATGCAGAATCAGTGCAGAGAATTGGAATAGGAGCAAGACACTGTAATTAATTTGTCATTTATTTTAAGTTTATTGACAAAGTTGCTTGTGATCCGAGTTGTATTCGCTACTGCAGGTAAAATGTGAACCACTTATGACTGTCAAGCAGTCTCACTTCAAAAACATTCAAATTTCCCTTTAACCCAAGTTGCTTTTGTTTTTCTTGTGTCATCACTTGACTTTAGGTGGAAAGAAGAGTGAAACCATTCCTTGGCAAGTCACACACCAGCAGTGTTAGCCTATCCATTATTTTAACAAGGATGTTGTGGCCAATCTTTTAAATATTGATTTGCTGTGCAGTGTACTGGGCTTTTTGCCAGTCTATTAAAGTTCAGGGCCTTCCACAGTAATTTACTCCTCTAAGGAACTGCAGGAGAGAGAATTGAATGGGTCAAAGCAGGTAGTGTTCACATTTTTGGGGTTTTTATGGAGGGCTAAATATAAATAGATTTTATGCTATTTTTAGGTTGTTTTTAGTAAGAAAATGCAGAGACCCACTCAAACTTGAGCGAGTTCACCTTTCACACACTAGTGAGTCTTTGAGGAGACACAACATTGACCATCGCCGTCTGCAGACAGGGCCTGCCCAAGCCTTCCTGGGGCTCTAAGCAAAATGCTATGCTTATGCCTTGGGCCTGCCAGCTGTTTATTTCAAGTCAGCAACAAACAAAAAGTTTGCTGCTGCTTCAAGAGGAAGTTGTTTCGCCGTCCTTTGAGGCTGAAGGAGAAAATGATCCAGACTGAAGTCTAGGGGGATCAGTAACACTTGTCCCTCCCTTGTCTGTCCTCTGGGGCCTTTGTCCCCGCAGCCCATGCGGTCAAGCCTATCAGCTGTTTGACGCAGCAGGGTGTGTTTTTAGCTCCTGTGATATGGAGTCAGACAGGCTTGTCAGAAGATCTTGCTTTGTTGTGTTGAACGGGCTCTTACTGACAGGATGGCCTGACCCAGCTGTCAGAGCCAAATTTCACAGACCACTTCTGTCTGTCAGAGTCAGATATTACAGAGACAGTGACTGATGTCTGCCGGACTGTCTCTGCTGTGGTAAAACTACGACTCTTATGTGTAGTCTTAACCTAACAAACATTTCGTACTCAGACTCGTCTTTCACTCTGTGTTTGTCCTCACCCTCAGAAACGACAAACCTCGTAGGTCAAGCGGGGACGGAAGGATTTTTTTTTTTTGTTATTGATTTATTGACTGATGCTGCGTGACAAAGATCAAGAAAAAAATGTCCTGAGTGTCATTTAGAATAATTCTCCTGTAAGGTTAGCCATAGATTAGAGGTTATAAAGTGGATATTTGCTGAGGTTTTGACCATTCAATATATTATTTGAGTGCATAAATTTGTAGTGGTTAAGCTTAGACACAAAAGTGTAATTGTAGCTTAATATGCAGGTTATTTTTAAAATTTTTACACTACTACCAGATGTGTGTTGAAAAGTTATTTAATCATCTGGACTGCAGACAATAAAGTTTCATTACATATTGGAAATATGGCTAAGTCAAGAAAATTGGTCAGATGGTTCAGAGAACCCATATTATTGTTGCACAAGAAAAATGATTTGAAAAATATTGAAGTTGGTGGTAATAGAGTTGGTGAGGTCATCAGTAGCTACGCCAGCTGGATGTGGCAGGAAGATGAAGCTATCTGGAGGTCAAAAACCCACAAGTGACTGGAAAATGTTCCACTACTGCCTCCAATTCACTCACCAGCTAAAAAGATTTGTGGATTCTGTTCTGTTTAACCTGGGAAGAGTTTCCATTTTAAATTAAAATGAGCTTGGCAATTTCCATTCTGATGATTAATGTCTTTTGAAAGGTAATTTTCTTTACAGAGACATAATGATCCATTTGATTAGGTTTCATTTGCATGTAATTTTTATTTTATTTAATGTTGTTCTTTATTTTAGATATTTAAAATATCTTCCAGTTCCACTGTGAACTCTTCTTTACAAAATTAAAGCTTACTTGTTTTTGAGAGAGAAAACTTCCATTCATATGCCATTATCAATATAATATTGGAAAATGGTTTTAAAACGACAATATTATTGTTACCGTGACAGGACTAAACTTGGTGCAGCATAAGTAATTGAGAAAAAAATGTTTACATTTAGAGCTTTCACTGTATTGATTTCAGTGACATAAGCTAAGTAAATAGCTATGGCAGGAGCTCATGTATTTAATTAGAAGAAGAGTGGCGGTCAGCTCCCCAGGTCAGTTCATATTCATCACCAAGCTGAGCCAGTAGCGAGACAAGGAGAAGTGTTCTTCTGAAGTGTGTACGGGCGATTGATTTGTTTACACTCATAAATCAGTGAGGCAAAGCGCTGCAGTGCACTCCTGCTTCTATGGAGTTGTGACCTAACAGCCATCCAAATAAAACTCCCTCAGAGATCTATTTCTCCCACTTACCCAACTCTCCAGAAATGTTGCAAAGGCCACCCTGTCTAACCAACGCAACTCTGATGCTACCTACACACAACGCTGCTCAAATTGAGCCATATTCTTGCTTTAGGGGAAGCAGGGCACGACAGAGTGGTGAGTGCCATGGGTTGCAACCGACTTCTCAGCCTGTCATAACCAAGTTGTGAGACATGTGAGGTCAGACAGCCAGGAAGGGTTCTGCTGGCACATTTGGGATTTGCATCTATCAGCAGGAGAGATCTGCACTGCAGAGGCTGCAGGGGGAGGGAGGAGAACAGACGTAGAAGTGAGGTTGGTTGGGAATCGGGGAAAAATGGGCTTGAAGGGTGGAGAAGAGCTTAGAAAATAGACTAGCTAATGGGAAAAATAATCTGAACATCTTTTGGTGTGCTCCCATGAACAAGTAACAAGTGTGCTAAAATAAAGCAAACTGACAAGTGAGGATGTAGAATAAATAAATATCTGCAACACATTTTGCCCAACTAAGCTTGAGGGACCTGAACAGATGCAAGTTTACACAAGTGGAGTTCTTTGTTAATGGAGGAAAAAATGTTTAGCAGAGCTAAAATAGAAAGAAAAATCCTGTGCATAGTAAATTTAGAGAAGTTCTGATTTATATAAACAGCTGAGAATAGATACCTGAGGAGAAGGAAAAACAATACAGAGCTGTCAGAGCAGATCAGTTTGTGTCTTACTTTCAAGCCAAACACACTCAACCTGTCTTCAGGGATTCCACAGCTTCCTAATATGATTGAGTTAAATGCATTTGGACACAAAATGGTTCAGATACGTGAAGCTGTTGAGTTAAAGATCTCTGTTATACAGCAATAAAAGGTCTTAACCACATTTAGATCTGCTGTTCATTTCCAAATGCTTGTTTATCCTTGGTGTCTCTTTGACAGGAAATTTGTTTATGTACTGATAAGTTTAAAAGATCACAGTTAACAATTTAGCTGTTACATCATTTTTCAAGCATTTTATTTACAGCAATTAATTGCTTCAAATGGCATTACTGGCAAAGCCTCCTGTTTTTTTTTGCTCTGCCAGTCCAGCCATCCAGCTCCATCACACTAATTAGTTCATCCTCACTCCATATTGTTCATCAACAGCACTCACAGTTGGTATGATATGATTAGTCACAGTTGGTGACAGTGTGAAGTTCATCAGCTAGTGTTTGTTTCCGTGATATCCAATAGCAAAAGCATTGAGCAACAGTGCTGAGTTTTATTACATTTCTCACATTGCAACAACAAACCAGTGTATCACATCTGCTTGTTTATAATTCTATACAAAGGAGTGAATAAATTGTGAATTGATAAGAACAGGAGAAAATGACTTTCAAATAGGTAAGTGTAATGAAGAGGCCTTCATTACTGAATTAATTTATTCAATGTATTGTATAGCACTGTAAAAACATTTGCACTTTCTCACTATGCACTTTATTTAGCACTGCACTTTTAAAGTAGATCTATAAATTAATAACATTTTGCACTCAGGAAGTTTTAATTGTATTTATTGAGTATTTTAGGTATTGGTGTGTAGCCTTTTTCTGGGCTCTGCACAGCTGCTCCTCATTGGCCAGTGGAGGTGGTTAACTGTGAAGAGAGGAGAATTGATACTCAGAGCAATGAGCTATTGGTGGATAAAACTAAATAAATGATGTGCATAATTTATTAGGTATGGAATGTGCTAATATAGTGACTCACCTGTCTTTTCTGTGTCCTCTCAGGATGTTTGGACAAATATTGTCCTAAGGGGCTGGACAATGTTATAGGTCCTGGGAGAGACCATTGAGAAGAATGGGAGAGGGGTGTATTGTTTTATGGTGTACTGTTTTATGGTGTTTTAGTAAGGGTAAGGATAAAACATAAAAAAATATTTATAAAAAGGAAGTTGATGTGGTTATAGTAAAATGTTTTTTATTCGATTAAGGGGAACAGGGTAAGATGGGATTATCTTATGAATTTTCAGATTGTTTTAACTGTCACAGCTGGGACTATTTAAGATTGCAATTTTCACCTGTGAGACAGATATTGAGACATTGAGATTTTTGTAAGACCAAGAGTGTGACATTGTTCTTGATGCTGGGAGGAATAAACCTGCTGTTCCACCTAAACTCTGCCTGATATCATCTATCTGCACTGAAAAATCCAGCCGTAAAAGGCCAACCTGTTACAGTAAGCATCAAACCTACATATGAAGAAAGTTGGATTTGGAATTTGACTGGGTTATTCTAATTTGTGTCCAACAAATAGTTTAGACTCCTTGATCTGAACCATTGATGGTTGATGTCCTGCTGGACGGTGAAGGGAAGACCATCTGGATTTAGAGCCATCAGTCTTCACATAAACCAACCAGCTTCCCATTTATTAATTAGAACTTCTCACGACTTTCTTTTGACAATATTTTTTTTTCTTGCCACTCTTTCTTAAAGACCAAATGTGTAAAGCACACAAGTAATAGTTATCCTGTAGACATTTGGACTTAATCACATTTGGTCTTTCTGAAAGACAAAATGCATAAAGTGCATGACTAATAGTTGTCCTGTGGTCAATTTCCCCCACCAGAGCTGTGGATCTCTCCAGCCCCTCTAGACACTTGGCCGTGTCTCTCTTTGTTTTGCAAGGCACTAACTATGTAATTAGAGAAATTAATCAGAGGAGCTCCAATAAAACAATGACCCTCTTTTACATGTAAATACTAACTTATATTTTGTTTCCCTGTCAGGGAGGTTTGAACATGTGGTTCAGGATGATCGATATTTTTTTTTTGCCATTTTTATTGCCATGTCACTAAAAAGTGCCTGCTCAGACCCTGAGTGTGCCTTGGGGCTGATTGGATTGGCTGAAGTTTGCATTTGAGAGATTAAGCCTTGGTGCATTATAGAGTGTTCCGCAGCAGGATGTGGGACGGGTTCCCAGGAAAGACAAAAACTGGGCAGTACAGACGTGAGATGACCTTCAGAAGAAGACAAAGAGGCTTGGAGCTCAGAATAGATCAACTTAACTCTCATCCTTTTGCACCAGACATGTATAGACATCCATATTTCTCTTTCTTCCTTTTTTAAGGTTTTTATTGATTCATCATGTCACAACAAAACCAGACTGTGATTTAGAAATATGTGTTCCTGGCAGCAACATTTCTCTTGATACTTTCATTGCAGACACAAAAAGTTATATTAGCAATTGCTTTATCATCAAAATAATATAAACTCAATTGCTACTATAATAATCGTTATCTGCAGCTAGACATCTTAGTTGCATCAAGAAAACTAAAAATTTGTTGTTTTTATGACATTCGGGCTCAAAAACAAAGCAGTTTTTTCATTGTTCCTTCCCAAATAGCTTCTTCATATGGAGAGGTTCTAATGGTTGTTATGCAGATTTTGCACATCCAACATGGGTGGATACTTTTTCTCACAGAATAAATGTATAGCTTAAAACAAGCTACTTGTTTCTAAGTGTGAAGTTAGAATCATTCTTATCTCACTAAAGCTTGTTTAAGTGTGTTCAGTATTTCAGTCAGGTGCATGCAGCAGAGATGAATCAGCTTATTGTCCCCTGTGGCTCCTCATCATATTTTAAACCCTATCGGGGGCATACTCCCTTTTAACTTGTTGGAAGGCAGCCATAGAAGGTAAACAGACCTTATTATAAAGCTGCATTGGAGCAAAGCTGCTGTTGGGTTGCTGTTTACTTTTCTGTTGCTGTTACTGGAGACTTTTGGTTGACTGATAGTCACAAGATAGACATGAATGTGTTCAAATTTATTTGAGGTGGATAATGTGACACAATTGTGAAGAAAAAAAAAAAGCAAGAGCATGTTCATAAGGACTTCCCTGCTGTGCAACTCCTGGCCCCATTCCAAATGACTTTTTTTTGCTGAGAAGTACCAGAACCTCAATGTGCTCCATGAAGCCCTATGCTGTAACTTACCATGTGCTGTAGAGCAGTCGGTCCTTTGTTACAGTTTAGGGGTTTTGGAGACGTCTTTGTGTGTCCACTTTCAGGTTGAAGTCGCTGAGATAGTCAGACCTGGGCAATGGGTTTGAACATTCCTCTCTGACGACAATTTTTTTCATACCGAATGATGGCAAATTTTTTAAAATCCCATTATAGACTCAAAAGGTACTACTCTCCTCCAGGGCTTCAGAGGATAGTAGTACTCTTTTAACCACACCATGGGGCTCTCTTTCAACAGTCAGGACTTACTTCAATGTTTATTTTTGTTAATTTTAGGAGGACATACAGGCTATGTGTTGGGGGTCCATCATTTTCTTTACATAATAGTTTTTTAGTTTTTACTGCTTACATTCTTTTCTTTGCAAATAATATTCTTCATCCATTCATAGTATGTATAATATACAATAGTAATCTTCTGTAAGCTATTTTAAAGGATACATGCAACAAAATAATTTAGGTAAGCAGATCTAAAGCAGCAGAGTGGGTGTATGTGTGTGTGTTGGATGATTTATTGAAGACAGTTGTTACGTTTTTTGACAGGAAAAATTGAAAAGTTAAAAGGTGATGTGTGTGCATGTGTCATTGTTGACTTGTACAAATGCACATGCACCTCCACCCCTTCTGTACATGGGAGGGGAGGTTTTGGATTAGATATCAGATCTGTCCTCTTTTGTCCTCTGTTTGGCTGATGCCTGTCAGGCTTGATTATCATATTTTTAACTCAGACGTTTGATTACTTTCAAGTTCATATAAACCACAGAAGTAGCTATTCTTATCTGGAAAGACGTAAAAGTAAGTCGTTCAGGACACAAAATTACCACCTCTTCTTCTAGTTTGACTGCAAAAATAATTATAACTACACCCGTTTGCATTGAGTTCCTTTTAAAACTGAGATTTTCACGTTTGGTCAAGTTTTACCTACAAACTATAAAGCCTATTACTGTGATTTTTATGTGACAACATAAGGTAATTCATAATTGTTCAGTACAAGGGTAGTGATGAATCGTTTTCTTTTTATTTTGCTGATAAACATCTGGAAGTTTATGCAATGCATATGTATTTATTGACTTTGCATTATGATACCCTAAATGAAATCTGGGCAACTAAATGCTTGCAAACAACCCCTTTATAGTAAATAGAGTCCTGTATGTAATTTAATCTCATTTTATATACAGCAGTTAATGTGGTCAGACGGGAACAAAAACTGAGAAACTGAGCTTTTTGGTACACATTCAAAACATATATGTATATATATATTTTTTTATTGGCAGTATCATGCTATGGGCATACTTTTCCTCAGCAGGGAAATGGAAGCTGGTTTGAGCTAATGGATGGATGAAGCTAAATGCAGTGAAATGCTGAAATTGACGTTCCAGAAGACTTGAGGGTGTGGCTGATCATCACTTTCCAACTGTGGATACCTGGAAAAAAAAAAACTTCAACTG
Source organism: Poeciliopsis prolifica (assembly GCF_027474105.1). Classification (NCBI taxonomy): domain Eukaryota; kingdom Metazoa; phylum Chordata; class Actinopteri; order Cyprinodontiformes; family Poeciliidae; genus Poeciliopsis; species Poeciliopsis prolifica. Next base: position 6,922,230 of record NW_026562380.1, read on the forward strand.
CAATTGCAACTGAAGACTTTTGGAGATCATGCGTCATTCTCCTTCTACATCCCAATTGTGCACTATTTTTGTGTTGGTCTAAGACGTAAAACTCATCGATGATAGGGTTTGCAACAATAAAATTCTTAAAATTGTCCACATGATTGTTTAACTTCTCTCCTCTTATGTTTGTCCGTCCACAGGAGAAGACCGGACCAGAGAGAATGTGGTGGGCTCCACAGATGCACAGTCAGCCAGTGCAGCTGGCGGAGAGTCTGGCACCAGCAGGCGGAGGCTTCACTGTTGCGTCAGAGTAACAGCCGTGCAGGTGCGGAAGGCCCTGTGGGGGGTCGCCATGGTGATGTGCGTGTGCTCGTCCTGGGCGGGTTCCACCCAGCTGGCCAAGCTGACCTTTAAGCAGTTTGATGCCCCTTTCACGCTCACCTGGTTCGCCACCACCTGGAACTGCCTCTTCTTCCCAGTCTACTACGTCGGCCATTTGTGCAAGAGTCCTGAGAGGCAGACGCCCAGGCAGAGATTGAGGTTGGAAGAATTGCCCTCTGTCAGCAAAAAAAAAAAAAAAAAAAAAAAAATTAAAACGAGTAAATATCCAAATTTAAAACTTGTGTGTCAGTTTCTGCTTGCCTGAAGCAAAGTTTGAACCCTTAAGCAGGGGTTCCCAAACATTTCCATCCCACTGCCCCAGGCTTCACTTCATAGCTGAGTCGACTACAGAGGTTTCATGATTTGACTTAGGGATTTTACAGATTGCGGCCTATTACATTACCACACTGAAAAACACGTATTATTTTCCAGATGTTTGCAGAAGTATTCTGCATATGTAAGTAATGGATGATTTTGGTCATGAAGGTGATCACATCGTTTTAATTCACTGAGTTTTTGATGGCTGAGCTGATCCAGTGCTTTCTGGCAAAACTTTGTATTTTAGCCAACTAAGAACCATTCTTTTTCTTTACAAGAAGTAGCTGAGCTCTACTGTATATAAACCAGCTTAGTTCAACTAGCAATATAATCTGTCATTTCCATATTCCCTGTTGAGTGACTTTAGAGATCAAGATGCTTCTTCAAAGAGGCATTAGCTCTGTATGTCCGACACAGTTTTATGATGTAAATCTTCTTTCTGAGATGCAACCTCTCAACTGGAGCTGATCTGCTTTGACTGTGAAATGTTTCATCTGCTTAGTTTTCTTCTCAGTCCATTAACAATAAACATGGGCAGGAAATTTAGGGCAGTTATTGCTGCAACACAATTCAAAGCTAAATAAATAAATAATAATAATAAAAACAATCTAATCTTTAAATCCAAATTTTGATTAATTAAAATTGTATTTAGACTTTTGATTTGACAAGGTCTCACTCTGCATTGCTTTTAGAAATCCCACCTAAAATCCGATCACTTTTGTATAATTGCACAAGTTGATCAGTTTGAAAAAGAAGATTAAATTAGATGTGTGCAGATACCGGAGAACAATTAGCAAACATGCAGCTAAGCACTTTTCTACAATACCTGCTGTTATATAATATCTGCCCCTGTTTTGTCCTTCATTGTCAGCCAATTAACAATCTTTTAAAATGTTAATTGAAGCAGCCATTTTTGTTTGCAATCTCTATCACAGAAGTCAAAAATTTGCAAAGAAACTGAAAGTGCAGAAGGCACATTAGGTTGAAAAGAAGGGGACAATAATATATTTTATTATCCCCATGTTCTGACTCTAATTTTATCCTTTTTTTTAATATAGCGCTTTGAGGAAAGTCCAAAAACGCTGAGCTTAATATTGTCGTTAAAGGTTGTTTTAGATTTCTTTATGGAAATGTGTACAGTGCAATAACTTATTCCTGTGGCATTTCAAATATATGAATATATATGGAATGGAACTATTTCCACACAGGATTTGCCCCGATTCCACACGTAAAAGTTAAAGCAATATTTTTTGTGTGCATACAAAAATATGAATCCATATTTTTCATGTACCAGGCATAATTTGATTTGCTGCTTAGTGTTTTTTTTTTTTTTCTAAATTGGCAACTCAAGCCTTGTGGCACAAACCTTTTTTTTTTAATACATTTTATCAAAATCCAGAGATTTTGTTTATGCCAGAAACAAGACTTGCCACAGGTATGGATATTTAGAGTCACCACAGAACAGCATGCCATCTTATAAAACAAAACTATGCAGTTGAAGGGCAGATTTTGCTTCAATGACTCAGGCCAATAATTTTTAGTCTGCCAGTTTTTATTGAAAGACTTTTCAAGCTGGATTCTCCCCCTTTATAGACCAATGGACATCTAGACATCTGATTTTTTTTTTCCAATTTCTCTTTGCAAAATAACTAAAACTAAACATTCTTGTATTATACTTATTGGTATTTGTGCTGGACTTTGACTGGACCACTCATAGTCACAAATACAATTCAATCTAACCCAACTGTAAGGTTTTGGGTTACAGTAAAAAAAAAAGCTATTGAGTAAATTTCTTTATTTTGAGATTAAATACAGAACAGAAATAATCATCTTTGATCATATTCATTCCCTAAATGTCAGGAGAGTCAAAAAAGATAATTGGATAAAAACTCTATGTTTGCTGTAGATGATGTTTGTGTAATTAAAATTCTGCTTTTTAAATTACTTAACAGTTATTTAAACAAAGCTACTCTACGTTGGGGGTTGAGTCACAAAACTCTTCCAGTTTATTCACAGTGACAAGGGAAAAATTAATCGCTATGTGGCTTTTGGCAGATCTTATTGTATTTCTAAATGTTTACTTATTTCTCCCTTACACAGTATGATGTGGGACAAAAATCTGTTTGATCAAACTGCTGAGGTGGGAATTGCTATGCACACTCATTACAGATAAGTTTTTAGGCTACAGTGTGATGAGACAAATTTTTTTACTTGAATAAATCGCAAGCTCAGTTCCAAAGTAGTACTACAGTGCTCTACATTTTGCATTTCTACACAGGGAGTGCTGCAGGTTTTTCGGGGACGAGGGCCTGACCCCCAAGGTGTTCTTCACCAAGGTTGCTCCCTTCGGCCTGCTGTGGATCCTCACCAACTACCTGTACCTGCAGGCCCTCAGGAAGATCAACACAACAGATGTTTCAGCACTTTTCTGCTGTAACAAAGCCTTTGTCTTTCTGCTGTCCTGGATTGTGCTCAGAGACCGCTTCATGGGCGTCAGGGTGAGTGTATTTGATTTGTGGTGTCAAATCACGAGAGAAAACATTTGTGTCAGAAGATGACTGAAAAAGAAAGCTGCACCATTTCATCCTTTTCAAAGTTTTTTTTTGTTTAATTGGTATAAAAGTGTACAAAGCTTGATCTATTTTTACATCAGTGTCTGTGGTTAAATCCATTGCCTCCTGGAATCTACTGCCAAGTGATCTTAATCTTTTAATTTAGTGTTTGCTGGTTTTTATCTTGCAAACTAATGTTTTTCACTGATTTGTATTAAGACCAAATCATGACATCTATAGTCAAAAATAGAGAAAGAAATTGGTTTATCTTATTTATGGTTAACATAGACAAACATGTTATTCTAGATTAAATCTTTTTTGTGATGCTTAGAGAAGAGACATGGTATTCTATCAGCATAAAAAATTGGAACTCCTCTATTTTCCTTCTTCACATCTTCATACTGCAGGCTAACAGTGATGTGGAAAATATTTTACAAATTTCTTCTGTTTCATTTGTCACACCCAAAATAGTCAGATTATCAAGCAAATTGTAATAATAAAGGTAACAAAAGCAGTTTTAAAATGAGTATTTAATTTATGAGGAGAAAAACAATCTTCAAACCAATAAGGCTCTGCGTAAAAAAAAAGAAAAAAAAGAAGATAAACCACGTTTTTGGTTCAATTTTATAAGTCTAACGAAATCCTGTTTACTGTCTGAATTGTAATTGACTGACTCAAATAGAATTTGTCTGATAACATGGAGTAGGAAGAATGAAGATCTCAAGTCATGTCTCAATCTAAAAGAAAAATCAAGAATAGATGAGAAACAAAGTTATTGACATTTGTCAGTATGAAAATGTTTACAAAACCATTTCTAAGGCTCTGGGACTGCAGCAAACGATTGCAGAGAAAGGGAGTTTAGCCTCCCTATGCGTTTGTTATGTTTTATTTACATCACAAGTAAAGGCAATAGAGGACAATCGGAAGACCTTCAATGGACGATCAGCTTCTATTTGTCCCCCTCTGAACTTTTGTATAATATAAATGGGACACATTTTATCTTAGCTCTAATGGTCAGTGGTAAGTTAAAATGTTGCCTCCAATGAAGCAAATAACTCTTAAGGCTGTTACGTGGCTGTATGAGTTAAATAAACTGTACTGGAGAGTAGAATGACAGCATGTTCAGTCACCACTGATCCTGTCTAATTCAATCGTGTCTTGCCTGGACAAGAAGAGACGAGCAGAAAAGTAAGGGTTGGAGAGTGAAGTGTCCTCTCTTTTCCCACTGCACGCTTCTATACCACTCACCTCTGCAGACCTTATGCTCTCTGCAGAAAGCATTGCCCTTATTTTTTTTCTAAACCCTGACAAACCACCCTATCATTCCCTTATGTGTTCCCCCAACTCCCTACTCCCTACTGCCATTATGTGTAATGATAAGCATCAGTAAGGCAACAGTAAGAATGCTACTTGTCTGCCTCTTGTACGTCCTCTCGCTCTGTTGCTTGGTGGTGGGGACTGCAGTGTGTGGAAAGTCTGCGGCAATGCGGGGCATCAACAATGGGTTTGTCACAGAATAAAGAGAAAGATGGAGTTTGCTAAAATGGCTTTGTTCAACAGATGTTAGGGATATTTAGTGTTATTGTGTCCCTAAAGATGTGATAATAGTCTGTTACCTTCTTCTGTGGCAGCAGTGGACTCACGTATCAGTGTTGTTGCAATATGAAAGATTCATGGGAACCTTTTATGTGTGTTGCGTTTGGGTTTATGTCTTGTAAGGCTGATTTTCTTCATTGTTCACATACACAGTAACACAGTATTCAAAAGAAGTGTTAAGAAGTTCACACAAAAGCTGAAATTGAAATGCACAAGTATGCTTGTCCATACGCCTTACTATTCCAAAACTGATGAGAGATGGCTTCACACTCCAAGGCATTTTGTGCAACGTTAGATTGTACTAATAATGTTGAGTTTTCCCGAATGCAATCATTGTTCTTTTTTTTCCATGATAAAATGTTTGAACCATTTTTTTAAAATTTACTTTCTCCTCAAATTTATTAGTTCTTTCCTGTGAGGGTAATACCTATGTTTCCCTTTTTGACAAAGTACAGATCTCTGACTCAAATAAACTCTTCCACACTGTAGTATTTGTATCCGGCATGTCATGAATTCCCTGTCCTCAGAGGAATTAAACAAAACCTTTTGAAAGAATAGCAGAATCAGTTTTCCCCAACAGTTATCTAATGTAGACATGGTACACTGATGAACAAATGGTAGGAAAATAGACTTTCCTACCAGAGGAAGAAGTAAACATTCAAGGACCTTCTGCCCAGAGAGACTCGAATCAACCTGGAACAAAAGCCCAAGCTGGTTCTAAGAAAATAAACAGCTTCCAAGAAGCCTTCTGATTGGTTGTTTTTGGTGCGTTACTGTCTTTTCGCACCCAACCTCATTTATTTGGAAACTCTTGTGAATTCTTACAAACTTTTCTTTGGAGACCTGACAGGAGTATAGAAATCCAAATTATGCACAATTTCTTTCAGTAGTAACATTTCTACTGAGCGGACAGAAGTCACAAATGGGGGAAACATCATGGTTCCCTCCTGAGGCCATTTCAGTTCAATATCTACTTGCTCTCACTAGCTCAGATTATAGCAACTAATAATATTAGTTGCCTTAGCTAAATTACAGATGGGATTTGAACCCAGGTCCTTCTTCCTGTAAGGAAACAATGCTGACATCTGTGCTTCCATCCAGCTCCAGGCATTCTACTCTTTCAAACTTCATTTCTAAATTAATTCAAAAAAATATTTTTTCCTTTCACTTTGCACTTTTGGTCTAACTTGTGTTGGTCTGTCAGATAAACTGCTGTTGACATGCATTAGTTTGTATAGTAACTCTAGAGGTTACAAGGAATATAAATACAAATTAGTGTCATATGTAACCATATCAAATACTGCTTGTGCTTTTTTTTTTAGCTCAGGACAAAACACTTGTGCTGAAACATCTTTCATTGTTGCTGACCTGGCAGGCAAACTGGCGTTCACTAAAATGAAACATACTGCTGTGACTGACAGGCAGCCTGCAGTGCGGAAAGAGCAATTTTGCCAAAAGAAAAGAAAAAAGTGCCTCAGGGCTATGGCCAAGCAAAAACACACAGTTCATTTATCTTCCTGACACCTTCTTAACGCAAGAGCTAATCCACTCAGCTGGGCTCCACCGTGAGCCCAGCGCCGATTCCTGCTTTTTGTACAGTTCCAGGATGAAAACAAAACATGTGACAGACACAAATGAGTGATGCATATTTGGGTACATCCAGGCTGACTGCGAGCGGAATGAAACAGATGATCTGGTGTCATCTTGGAGGCATGTTAATCATAAAGGCAGGGAGTGGGAGAAGTGTGGGGGGACTGCCGGATCGTGGTGGCGTGTTTGGTTTGTAATCATGATGGCAGTGCAATGGAAATCAATGTCAGCACTGTAGAAGCTGCTGCTTGTGTACTGGAAGCTCTCGCACTGTAAACCCAAGAAGCTGTGAAGCGTGACTTTTAGGATTTAGAAGAACGCGAATCAATAATTAGATCCCTTCTGCAAACAAACAGCAACTCAGGCCTTTTTAGATATTTTGCATAACCTTGTGGGGCATTCTCTCAAAGATAAAAAGCAGGTGAAACCTACTGGGGCCCCAAACTGCAGTAAAAGATTCATTATCATAATTACTAAACTAGATAATGTGTCGCCTATCCATAACTCACTGCTGCTCTGTCTCTCCACAGATAGTAGCAGCTATCTTGGCCATAGCCGGCATCGTCATGATGACCTATGCTGATGGGTTTCACAGCCACTCAGTCATCGGCATCACTCTGGTCGTGGCATCTGCTTCAATGTCAGCGCTCTACAAGGTAAACTCTGTTTTCATTCAATCAAAGCACAGAATCACCGAGTCTAAAGGCTTTTATTGATATATTTGGCCCCAAGGGAGCAAACATTCACAATGGCTTTGCATATTTCATCTGGCTTATTTATGAAATCCTTCTTAGGTGGCAGAAGAGAAGAAAAGATTATAGTGTAAAAGCTTCATAATAAATGTATTCTTTATTGCAATAACAACATTTCACACTGAAATTTTGAAAAATCCAAATGTAGTTCATTCATTTTGAGGGGGGAAAAAATCCATATCTTTTAATAAAAGCAACACTGGCAGAATTATTGATACCCATAATGACAAAGTCTAAAAAATGAACAGGACTGAAGAATTGTTTCTAATCTTGCCCTACTTTCTTAATTCAATGTGAGCTTGGGAGCCTGTAATTAGTCTTGACTCTTTCCTTGGGGTATAAATATTACATGACACTGAGACCCATTTCTTTTTGCCACCGGCCACAAGGCCAGAAGAGGACCTAAATGTATTTTTAACCATACACAGTGAGTCAGATGGTAAGAAAGGTATAGAGCAAAAACTTGGGTCACTTTGTCTCCAAAACAGCAGTTGGACTCTAAATACAAGCCAACTGGTTATTTAGGAGTCAAAACATAAAAAAAGTATTTTCACAAATTCAAACGGTTGGAGTCTATTAACTTGAACTTTGAGCTTTGATTAGATGAGACTAAAATGGTGGAGGATGCTTAATCATGAAGGCGTGTTTTTCTCTTTTACCCTCACTACACATAATGCAGGAACACTTTGAAATACCACTGTAGCTTAAAGAAAAACTGAAGGACTCTACCTGATTTTTCAGTGGAATTATGAGTCTAAATATGTCACTGAATCAACAATCAACACAGACAAAGGAGCCTTCTTCCATGACCATCTCAGTTTGCAGATGTTAATCCTATAAAATCTGTGGGTGGCGAGCAGTAGAGGGCATAAGAAATGACAGAAATTATTTGAAGAGGAAAGGCCAAAGTGAGACCATGCCACTGCAATAAAATGTGAATTTCTGTTCCAGTTTTTACTGTATGAACTGTGAGAGCCAGCAGACAGAGGTTTGTGATATCTCTGATGAAGATTGCTGGCTTGAGGCTGAAGGGCTGATTTAAGGGGACAGAAAGCCACATTTTGAGTTCCTTCTCTCCCACCCTGCTGTCTTTGCTGCCTAACATGATACAAAGCAGCAGCCACAACATGACAGGTAGCTGGCAGGCAAACCCTTTGTAATACCCTTCAGCTTTATAAAGTGGGAGAGGTTTTTTGTTTTGTTTTTGTTTTTTTTCAAACACATTTCCTCTCTCATCTATCCTCAGGTACTCTTCAAGATGGTCCTGGGTAGTGCCAAATTTGGAGAGGCTGCACTCTTCCTGAGCATTGTCGGAAGCGCCAACTTTGTTTTCATCAGCTTTGTGCCAATAATCCTGTATTTTACTCATGTGGAGTACACTGGCTCACCTGCAGACATCCCCTGGGCCTACCTCTGTGGAGTAGCAGCATTGCTTTTTGGTATAAGACAAATATAAGATTTTCATACAAAACTAAGAGTTCTCATTCACATTCTCAATGCATAGAATGTTTGTAATATGTTTTCTCCCAACAGCTTTCAACATCCTAGTGAACTTCGGCATTGCAATAACATACCCAACATTAATTTCCCTTGGCATTGTCCTAAGTGTCCCTGTGAATGCCAGTAAGTGTCTCAATTTTTCATCCAGTCCTGAATCTTCAGATTTGATTGCAGTTTTAAATTTTGTTCGTTTGGAGTTCATAAATATACTCTTAATGTCAGTTTTATATTTATAAAACTGAGTGATATTTTTATATACTTGTGTAGTTGTCAATTAACATTTACTGATTTTATTGGTGCACTTGGACCAAACTTTTCACTAAAGAATTATTAAAACAGTTGATGAAAGACTCCTCTTAGTGGAGCAATTAGGTACTACAGTAATACGTGTCACTGCAGTGACCTCGTCTTCTTGCAGCAGGGAGTTTGCAATTAGTATGACTAACATTTTTTTCCTTTTTTTTTCACACCAGGATTATTTAAAAACATGATAACAAAGACATGCCGTTAATTATCAAGAATCAACATTTCCATGTATGGATAGTTTGCACACATTATTTTTAGAAATTTAAAAAGGCAACTGAACCCTGAGAGATTTCTTCTGTTTTTCATTTTTTGGCACATTTATTCTTTCAGATCAGCAAAAAGATACAATATTAAAAGGATAGTCTTAGGAAACACAACAAAACTGTCATAAAACAGTAAACAATTAAAAATTCAAAATTTGCATCACTGTGGAGGAATTTTGGTCCAATCTTTAGAACTGTTGTAATTCAGCCACATTGGACGGCTTTGAAAATGAACAGCTATTGAGGTAATGCCACAGCATATAATTTGTATTTGAATTTTGTTTGACTAGGCCAGTTCAAAGCTTGTTTTTTTGTTTGTTTGTTTGTTTGTGGACAGTCACATTTCACATAGGGCCGGGTTGTTTTGGATATATTTTTCTCTTAATGCAAGAAATCAACATTTGAAAACTGAATTGTATGTTTACTTATTTTTGCCTGATATTAACATTTTGAAGAGGGAAAAAAAACATAACCCTGTATTGACACATTCTTGTATGATTTCCCAGTGGTTGACTTCTACACCTGTGACATCAATTTCAACACGGTGCGCCTGATTGCTGTATTCATCATCTGCCTTGGATTCCTCATGCTGCTGCTGCCGGAGGACTGGGACCAGTGTATCATCCGGCTCACTACAAAGCTGCGTAAACGGGAAGACCCAGCCGAGGCTGCCGGGGAGACGGGCGCCAATGCAAGCCTCAACTGGAGAGGGAGAGGAAGAACCTCCCTGTCAACATATGCACGTTGATTCCATTATAACTAAACGGGGAACATTAACACATTTGATATGACTAGTGGCTTACATTGTGTTTTGCAAAGCTACCATAGGTTTAGACTGTGCTGTGATCAGACAATTCAACAAACAGAGAGAGATACCAGAGCCTCAGAATGCATAGGATTTAAACACATTCTCAGCTTTGTTTTTTACTTAAAAACCGTATCAACTATGACTTAAGTCTCACTGTTGCGGAACCTTTAAATTCTTCTAATTATTCAGCATATCCTTGAAAGACTTGCCAGCTTGCCTGATCAATTCCAGTAACAAAAAAAAATATAAACAAACAAACAAAAAAAAGAAACATGACAGGTTCGCATTTACTCACATTTTGATCCAAAGAAAAATGCCTGAGAACAAAAGAAATCCCTTCCTGCCTTTTCTGTACTGTACATAGATATATTTCACACCTTGGAATGCCCGGGGAGCTGTGGACCTAACAGGCTCATTTGGTGTGAGGAGATCTGTCTGATCATCTGAGGATCAATCGGCGCTAAAAACACATCTTTTCAAAAAGCCTTTCTTTTGGATCAGAACAGAAGAGCGACTTTTAACCTCCATCCTGTGGGTCTGGGCTTTCATGGGGCTGATCTTCCACAATAATTCCTCACATGCCGATATGGCCGACATGAAAGTGTCTTGAAAATATTTGAATTTTTTCCACATTTTGCAAAATTATAACCATAAAACTCACTGTGTTGTTGGGATCTAATGATATAGATTAATACAAAGTGGTCTATAAATTGCAAAGTGGAAGGAACATATGTGATTTTCAATTATATCTAAGGAGAAAGGGGTTCATTTGTTTTCTGACACTCCCTGATTCAATACTCAACAATACTAAGTCTTTCCAATATAACCCAAACTCAGTCAAACTGAGTTTTCCCTGGACCTTAAATTCCCATGCCCCTTAAGATTATGGGAATTGTGTGTCCATTAGTGTTTCTGCCAGCAGTGTATCTTTTTCCCTTCCCCTACCAATAATTTGCAACTTTATTTTTATTTATAACATAAAATTCCAATAAAATATATTGTGGTTGGAATTTGACAAAATGTGGAAAGGTTCTAGAACTAAGAATACCTTTGCAAGGGACTGTATTTAAACCAGTATATTCTCATTCAGTGCATGAGATACAGAAAGTTTGGTTGCTAAATATATATGTGCTTCAAGAAACCCAGACAATGGGTTTGGTTAAAAGCTTACTTCAAAACCAGCAGCCAAGATGAAAACTAACCAGTAATTGAATCTGAACATGAATAAAAGCAATCCCTGAGCTTCTTAATATAGCACATTACACCTTTTAGACTTTTAGGCTATCCTATAGAGCTACAACAGTTTTATTTCTGGAGAAAACGACAGATGGTAAAAATCTATCTCACTGTGACTTTAGGAGAGAGTTTATAAAACATGGCTTGGATTTTCTCCAGCTTTTCTACAAAAGTAAAATTTGTCATTTGATCTATTTTCAGTGATCATATTTCAAACATTCGCATCTTTTAGGAAAAGGAAAACAGGAGAGAAGGTGAGGCCCTCGCCTTGTGAAGCAACACGTGTGAACTCTGCCTTGTTGTGAATGTATGATTATCACACTACACACGCTCACTATGAGCTGCTCTGTTTAATACAGTGCTACCAGACTGCTGCAGAGAGATACACTTCATTATGACTCTCCTTGTCCTCATCTGGATGAGTTATTTGCTTTTTCTGTGGGGGTCAATTTCTTGCTAAAAGATTGCTAAAGACTTTTTATATCGGTTTTTTGCATTCAGTTGCTCACTCACCTCAAGGACCTGTAGGAGAAAAAAAAAATCTGATGACTGATGACCACAGAACGAGCATGCACATAACAGTTGAACTGTCCACTTCACTGCATTTTTTAATAATTTTTTTTTTTTTTTTTTTTTTTGCAATAGTACATTTAGCACTGTTTCCCATTGTCATTTACTATGGCAATAAATAATTATATTGTATTCCTCTGGAATTAACGCAAGACTTAAATGTAAACCTTTGTAAGGAATGATTTTTACACTAAGATGATGCAACATATGGTTATATCACATCTGAGGAGGAAATATTTAGAGCGTGAATAAATGATGGATTTGTTAGATCTGCTACTGAGTGTCTTCAAGTGTAATTACATGATGTAAGATATAAAAAGATTTGTTTTTGATAAGTTTTCTTGACAAGGTTTGTTCTTCCCTCGCTTTCTGTTGTGGTTCAACAATTAAGGTAAAAAGGTATAGCTATCGTAAAAGCAAAAAAATATATATTTTGACATATTTGTATCGTATTTACAATGATTATTTTTAGGTTCCCCCCACCCCCCAGTAAAGTAATTGATAGGAGAACTTCAAGTCTGCAACAACTTCTGACTTTGCAGTTGTGCAGCAGACAGTCGTTGAATCCCATCATAAGGAGGGCAAACAATAAGAAGCTGCCTCTTCACAGCTTGTATGCACAAGCGTAGCCTCATTCTTTAGAGGATTATAAAGCAAAGTCGATTGTCTCAAAAGACTAAATTCATCCAGGCTACAACTTCTGTATTTCTTGTTTTTATTTCTGAATTAAAATTTATCAGCTAATGTTAGAGCACCTCAGAATTTCCTCTGCTGATAACTATGCTGCAAACACTGCTAAAAATACCAACATTCGGTTTAATGAATGTGGTATTCCTGCTTAATTGGCAAGCAGCCCAACCGAAACCCAACAGTTTGTTGTCAAAAGTAAGACTGATGCAGACAAACTGAAGGCTGTTATTACATTAACCTGGTTTTCCTTAAGCTCTTACAGCAGATCACCTCCCTTCCACACTGCATTGATGCAGTAATTCACACAAAAGGAAGCAGAACCAAGCTCTGACTGTATTTAATACAAAGTACATGGATAGACTTTTCAGTACAAAGTCATTTTAGTATTAAAAATTCCTTTCTTCTTGGCTTTAGGCACTGATATATTTTCAGAGAAACTGAGTTTTAAGCTTTACATACTAAACAGATTTTAATTTAGAAATGTTTTAATGAATTAATGTTTTTTAAAAGTGAACAACTGAAATTAACTTCTCAATAATATTCCAAGTCAATGAGAATCAGCAGTAAATAACTAACAGACATCATGCTCCACTGTCACTGTGATCTGGCCATAGAAAAAAGTGGCCTGCCGCTCCTTAGTTAGAGCAGAAAACGGAAGTCTGCTGCCCTCTTGAGGACGAGAAGGGACCTGCAGACTGTGTGTCTTCTCACGAACAGCATCCTGGAACACAGAGGGGGTGTTTTCATGGTGGCGCATGCTACAAGGATACACCTCAGAGTGGCTTTTGAAGTCGGTACTAACAGTAAAAACAGAGGAGGAGAACTTTGTGTTGTCACAGTTCAAATTCTCTGTGCTTGCATGTGTACTGGGATTGGCTGTGGTCAACGTGCCTGGGTCAGTAATTCTGACGTCATCCCCATCTCCTCTGACCTCCCATTCTGTGCTAAACAGGCTGCACAGATGAGCTCTAATTCTGTGCCAGAGTCCCTGAAGAGCCATCTGGAAGCGCTGGCTAAGCAGTGCGTACAACAAAGGATTGACGTCAGAGTTGAGCAACATCAGCCAGTAGGAGAAGGTAATGGCAGAGTCTGGCATGAGGGTGGACTGGCCTGAAATGGCCGCTTCTGTGGCCTGAACCAGAGCCACGCAAATGTAGGGTGTCCAGCAGAAGAGGAAAGCGGAGATGATCAGGACGAGGCGCAGCACTCCATGATGCGGCTGCTGGTGGTTTGGCTCAGGTGGCTGAGAGTTTTTTTGAGCCAGGATGGAAAACAAACCCCTCACTTTGCTTCCCTGCTGTTTTGGAGCTTCCTGAACAACCTGGCAGATATTCTCTTCCTGTCTACTATTTTGAGGCTCAAATTTGTTGTTCTTGTGACATGTAATGCTCCAGGGCCTATGGAGGTTCCTGCAGTTCTGGTGTGATGAATCCCCTACACAAGAGGGGGACCTGCTGCGCTGGACGGAGTCCTGCAGGGAATGAATCCTACGTGCATGGCTGCGTGCCACTCTGATTATGTTCACATAGCAGAAGAGGATCACCACTGCAGGCATGAGATAGATCAGAGCGGCCATGAAGGCCGTGTAGCTGACAGTACTGGCCCAGGTGATTCCACAGTTATACATGGGGACCACATAGCTGACAGAGCTCCAGCCCAGCAGAGGAGGGCTGCAGGTGACCAGAGCCTGGAGCCAGATCCACAGGACCACAGCAGAAGTCCTCCACAGGGTGCAGCGGGAACTGTAGCGCAGGCAGTCCATGATGGAGTAGTAGCGGTCCAGAGCAATAGCAGTCAGTGTGAGCACAGAAGCTGTGCAGTACACAGTGGAGGAGTACCCAACATATAGACAGAGAACCTGGCAGAGGAGACATAGCTAATGGATCAAAGACACTAAAGGTCACCTAAACAAAAAAAACATGATGCGACAGGACAGAAAATGCTTACAGGACAACGCACCCATCCCGTGTTTATGATGGACATAGCAACAAAAGGCATGACTCCAATGCCTACCAGGAGGTCACTGATGGCCAGATTCAGGATCAGGATAGACGTCACTGCATGGAGGGTCTTGGTAGCCGCCACAATAATGATGACCAGAACATTGCCTGCATAAAAACACATCTTAGAGATTCAAACCTTGAGCCAGTGGTTAAAGACTAGTTTAGAAATCATCCCAAATCGTGGAAGCATAATTCTATCTTTTTTTATTACAATGGCAAAAAGACTTATGAACCAAGCCATTTTATTCCTAGATATAAAGAGTTTATTAAATCATAATAAAAACAAAAATGCTATAATTCCTAAGATATTTTTTTCCATTTATAAAATTACAAAATGTAAAAAAGTAAGAACATCTTTAAGCTCTACCTTTTTGTTCTTTTTAAAGTCTTATGGTTAGTGTTTTCTACACACACACACATAAATGCACTGGCCTAGTTTCAGAAAGGGCTGAAAAGAAACCACTTTTCTATCTGAATAACATTCAGAACAGACTAACATTCGGCAGAAAATCACTTAATGTTTCCTTCACAATATGTGGGACACCTTGACAGAGGATGGCCCAGATAAGAAAATGAATCCAAAAACCGCTCTGTCCTCTCATCCAGAGGACGGGCTCACTAACAGTTTTGGCTAAAAATATTGACATTAAAAACTATTTTTGTATACAGAAAGATCAAACATCCTACAAGGTGAACTTTACTGAAAGACTCATCCGCATCACAAAGTCTCATGCAACTGGCACTGATATTTTGAGTCTATTGACAATGAACTTTCAGTAGAACTTATGTTTGAAGTTGTGACTTTTTCTTATTAATGAACAAGATCCAGCAACAATGAAATAGTAAAAATCATATAAAAAGCAACAGCTTAAAAATTTCTGGCACAATTTTAATGTTTCTGTTTCCTAAAATATCTTGGAGCAAAATGATCAAATATTAACATGTTTTCTTCTCTACAGCAATAAAAGTAAAACTGTAACTTAAGTATTCTCAAATTAAAGCGCTGATTTTCTATATAAAAAAAAATAAATCAACTGTGTAAAAATAAAAATGGAAGCAATATTTATATATTATGAACACAAAGTTAGGTTTCCACAGGTTAGTGTCGTACCTAGGACAGCACCCAAACACATGAGCACCAGAAGAGCCTCCAGCAGCAGCCGGCTCTGCTTGGACAACCCGCCCTCAGTCCCTTCCGTTCGGCTCGTGTTGATCCCCGCAGCCGGCAGAGGTAACCTGAAGCCATCCTGATCATCCATACTACTGTAACTATAGAACTGTTGCGTTTACATGTTAAAGAATGGATAAGCATGATATCTTTGAAAAAGCAATTGCTCTCTCTTGTGGCCCCTTTCCGCTTGAGCTAATGACTGTCTTCAGGTAAAGCAGCCTGTTATTTTATGCAAGGGGGAGGAGAATACACACATGCAAACATGAATGTGCTCTTTAACCCTTTTAAGGTTTTAGTTCTCAATGTTTTTTTTAGTAATTAGTCATTTTATGATGAAAGGAAGCAAATAAAGTCAAGTGTGAAAAAAGGTTAGTTTATTTTAATATAAAAAGTATGACTTGATTTAAAAAAGAAAAAAAAAACATTTAGAGCATAGACAATATAGCAAAAACTAGTAAATAGAGAAATATGTTACTTAGTTTGACATTAGAACAAAGTCCATATACAACTTCCTGCCCTGAGCAACAAATGCCTTCTTATACAGCAGTTCTGTCAAAATATATAAAATCTCTGTTCATTTATGATAAGCAATATTTAGATAAAATAACTGACCCTGACTGTCTTAGGGATCTTACTAAAACATAAAATGCCTGCTGACCAGACTGAACCCTGACAGGACTTTGGGTCACACACAACATGCAAAATCTGATGGTCCTTTAAACACACAAACTGTGTATAAGTTCGTTTAGGTTTGACATCGGCTGTGTTGCCATGTCTGCATCCTCTTCTTCTTCAGCTGCAATCTGAGTGGACTTCTTGTGATCCGGAGGTGAGGTGCTGCCGCGTATATTCCCAGATCAATAGGGCAGCGCTCACGTGGACGTTGAGTGAGCGGATGATCCCTTGTTGAGGGATTTCCACACACACGTCCAACATCTGGAGAAGATTGGCAGGAATACCTTCCCGCTCGTTGCTGTCAAAGGGAGAAAAATGTTAGAGAAAAATGTTAAATGTTTTGACATGGGAAAAAGTTTTAGTTTTGGTACTATTTTCAAAACAACAGTAAAAAGAAACATGTTTCTAGTCTTAAATGTAATTCAAACTCTTCTAAAAAACATGAAGTTTCAACAAAAACTTCTAAAATAATTTAATACAATTACATTGCATGATGGCTGAATGACTGACTGTAGTGGAAACGCTTGGAAGACCTCAAACTTGATAAGGCATTTTATAAACAGACCATTTACCTTGTTTTATTCGTCACCCTAAATAAAATCCAGTTCAATCAACTGCATTTAGAATCACAATTAAGAAACCGAGTCAATTTCTGCTAGTAATACTTTCAAAAACCAATATATATTTATTATTCCTCTTCATAATGACGTACCACTTGGTGTTGGTCAATCCCAGAAAACCCCAGTAATACATGTTGAAGTTTCTAATTTTACAAAATCTTTTTTTTTTTATTCCCAGTCAAGCACACCTGTAGTAGTCATTTTTATCAAAACTGAGTTTTTTATGAAGATGATTTATTAGTTTAATTCCAAGAGCAAAACAAACTGTATTAAAGTGAGAATGCTCGCTGCCCCATATTGGCCACGCAAAGTAAACATAAAAGGGTAATAAGCGCCTGGCTTTAATCTCGGCAGTCGCCCCCCCAATGAGGAAACACTTGTTGATGGGTGACATTCATCTGGAAGGAAAGTGGCTGAGACAATAGAGAGGCTGATGGGAAATTAGAGCTAGGCCATGATGTGCAGAGTAGAGCGCAGCTGTGAGAGCATTAAAGAGAGAGTTTACACATGAGGCCCTTACGCCAACACCACAGCTTCCTTGTTTGAACTGAAGAAAACAAACTAACACGCCTAAAGGAGGCGGGGGGTCGATACTGTTCTCCCTCTACCTCACAAGTGCCACTATATGCCACTCATGTTCCAACTGTATGCAGCTGGTACATGAAAGAAAATCTGGTGACCAAACTAGAGGATGTAACAGATTATAGGACTGAAAGACTTTTGTAATCATGCTCATTGTGTAATTTTGAGTAATTCCCATCCTTCGTTTCCCTCAGGAACAGCCAATTAATTATAGACCAGCATGCCCCGACAGGTACACAAGGCAAAGGAGGGGAGCAAACCCCACGGGGGCGACAACTTAACGGGTGAGAGGACACTAAAATAGCCCTGTCAGCTCTTGGCTTCAGCACTAAGAGACCCACAAGGGCGTGCAAGACAGAGACCGGTGACTGCTCTGATGGAAAAAAACAGAACTCTGACCCCTTTTTAAACTGTAATGTTCTTAGTGTCCTCCTACCCCAGAAGTAGCAGAGTTTTTTCAGGGAACTTGAAGTCCTGGAGCTTCTGACTATTAGCAGTCTGCTCCACTCCAACAATACAGTAACCTTCGCTCTTCTTTACCTGGAGGAAATGAGTGAGCTCCACGGGCTTCACCTGAAAATAAAAAAAGAACAAAAAACAGAAGAATGTTGGAGATGAATTAAACCATCAAACAGTAAAGCATCTAGAGAACTTTAAAACAGCACAAAAGTTCAACACAGCAAAAAAAGCTGGTTGCACACAGATACTGACTACAGTAAATCAGGGTTCACACAGTTTAACAATCATTCAGAATGGTTATTACTTTGTATGTGTTATCTCCCTACTGGGATTTCCTCTTTATCTACACTAAGCTTTTCCAAAACATTCACACACCAGGAACTTTTTTCAATTATTTTTTTTACATTTCAACCACAAACTTTCTTTCATTTTATTACAATTCAAACCCCCTTACTGTAAAAATACAACCCAATCCAACTAAGGGTAATTTCTACTCAGTTCACAACAACTGTTTTTAGAAAACCTTAGAGAACAAACCATATCATGAAAAACAATCTTGAACATTCTGGGCTAAGAACAACATGCTATATTTGGAGAAGGTAGCAGCATCAAATTCAAAAGACCTAGAACTAGGGTGAAGGTCAATGCTTCAGCAGGATAACCATAAACAAACATCCAGAGCTGTAATAGTTTAACATCACAGGTAATTTACATGGTTAAGTCAAAGGAAGGATCTAAATCAAACTGAAAATGTGTTGCTAATTTTTAAAACTGTGAACATTCATTTAATATTAAATATTAAATAAATGTTCTTCATTCAATCTGAATGAGTTTGCAGAATTTTACAAAGACACATCTGTTTCTTTAGCTGAGCAAAGCAAATAGAGACATGTATATATATAAAAAATTTAAATGCAGCTCTGATTGCAGTTAAAGGTGGTTTTGCAAAGTTTCAACTCAGTGAAGATGAATAAAAATGATCACTATTAAAATCAGAATTTGCAAAAATAAATAAATAATTAAACCATGCATCATTATCCTTCAATGTGTGTTAGCATATAATCCCACTGAAATCAAAGATTGTGGCTATAGTGGTGGGAGAGCTATTAATACTTTTGATGGGCACTGTACTTTAATCCTCAGCAAATGTTGCTAAGGATAAATTCCACATCTCACCTCTAGCAAAGGAAGCCAAAGCTCAGCTGAAACGCTCAGGGACTGGAAATGTTTGTCATTAAGATGGTGCAGACTGTCCAGAACCAGACCGCTCGCCCCAAATATCTCACATGTTCTGCAGAGACCTGGAACAACAACAGCAACAAGTCAAAAATGTTAATCTGTTTCATGTAATTTCACTCAACAGGACGGTGGGGAACAATTTAAAGGCTACAAAAAGACTTGAGACTGATGCAGAGGTTAGCCTTCTAGCAGGAGACCAACCCGAAATATACAGACAGAGTTCCACTAAAACAGTTTGGATCAAAAATACTCATGCATTAGAATGGCCCAGTCAAAGCCCAGACCCAATATAGCATGTGTGATAAGGTTTGAAAAATTATACTTAAACACAAACCTCCTAAATTAGTGGGCTTGTCAATCAAGGAGGCCACCACCAGCAGGCTGCCGTGCTGTTTGCCCAGCCGAGCTGCCCGCTGAGCCGGAACCAGCTTCAATTCGGGTTCCTGATCGTTGACCCCCGACCTCCAGGGTGTGATCTTCTTCTGCACCTCAGACCAGCGATCCTCTTTATCCTGCTCGCCTGGGAAATATGACATTACACACACACACAGTAAGGATAAAATGGGCTAACCTCATGGAATAGTTACTCCAGCTGAGAAAAACGTCTCTGTACTTCGATCTTGCTGGATCCAATCTCCAGCCTGGAGCTGGCCCAACTCAGGAGCAGAATTCCTCAATGGGATTAACAGATTTTTAGGAAAGGATGACAGCTTTTCAAACTTCCACGGTGGGATCCACTCATCGTCGGCCAACTCTGACAGACTGGGAAAAGTGTGAAATATGGTCTAAAAGACAAACAAAAAAGGGAAACAGTTGATTTGAGTAACTGTGTTTCAGCAGACCTTATGTGTTCGTAGAACAATGAACCCACCTCCATGCTGTAATCCCTTATGGGATGAAAGGCTCCGAAAAAGAAGTGTCCCTGAATCCTCAGCCAGTTCTTATTGGCATTTCTTTGAGGAAAAACAGTAAAAACCGTCTTTGAATAAGCTCATTATGTGCACTGGAACACGTTATTGCAGCAGCTGTTCTAACCCGGTTCTCTGCATGGCCTCGGCCTGGTTCAGACAGGCTGTCACCACAGAAGACAGCCCCTTGAAAGCTTCATCATTCTCTTCCTCCTCCTCTGCGAGGCTCCACACCTTCTTCAATGCCAGTAAAGCATACAGGCGCACGCTGAAGTTGTGGTTGAAACACGACTGCAGGATGACATCCAGAGCTCTACGCAGCTGCCCGAGCTTTTAACAGGAACAATGAAAAACAAAAGCTGTCCACAAATATTTAGGAATGACATTAGAATATAGAAAGCTAAAGAGAGTTACCTTATCCTCAACATGTGGGATGATGACACTGAAGTGAACCAGGACAGACAGGAATGTGCAGATGCTCGTCTTGGTCTTTTCGTGATCCTGTGCAATACAACAGTAAAATATATGGCTCTCTGATGTTTTACTATTATTTGTTCAACCATATAAGTAGAAAATGAGCTCACAAAGTTGAAGCAGCTCCAGAATTTGTCAATATGATGCGGATACTTGACAAGAACAAGAATCATCATCCATTCAATCAGGTACTTCACTGAGGCCTGGTTGCTGCAAAATCCAGCTTCAAAGACGTGGTTCACCAGAGTGGCAACAAATTCCTGCAGGCACAACGTGAAACTCACATTTTATTCTAGAATCTCTTAGTTTCAGAGAAACTGTCAGTAACTCACCTCTTTGAGTTTGGGAAGCAACAGCAGCAGTGTTTGCCATGCTCTGTTTTTGACCCGATGCTGCAGGGAGTTACCATAGGAACGGACTTTGGACTTTGATATGAGGCTGTCCTGTGAAGATGGGGTTGAGAGAAATGGTGTGAACTGCATTGGCTGAATTAGTTCATGCATTTATGGCACAAATGAATCAGTAAAACTGCAATTTCAAATATTACAGAACAAAAACAAAACGCTGTTTTTAATTCATTAAATGGAAAAATCTATCTAAACTAACCTGGCCCAATGTGCCTTCTTTTGTTAAATAACTAATTACTGTGCCTAACCTGAGCTGAGTTTAATTTTACTTGGATTTAGCATTTTATCTTTTTTTGACAGGAAAATGTGTCAAAAAGAAACAGGCACAACAAAATTGGAAATTGACCAGTTCTTTTTCAAAGCACTGTAACAATTTTTTGTAGCCATTTCCTGGTTTATGGAAATCGTAACCCATTTATCTTACTGCTTCTCTTTTCCACTTTGGTGAAAAATGAACTCCTGAATTTCTGCTACAGAAAATAACGATGTCATGTAGTACTAGTTCAGTGTTTTATGTCTCACTTAAAAAATGTTTTACTCAGATTTATTTATTATCAAGAGTATCAATTTGTGTAGCAATTCTTAGATTTGTTTTACTTTAAACTCTACATATAATTATTAAGAAATAAATCATAAAGCTAGATTGGTTTTCTTAGGTTCTTACATATTTCCTCTTAAACTTGTTTCCACAACAACATTATCTTAAAATAAAAAGTAAAACATTTTTGCAGAACATGTTTTTATATTTATATTTCTCAAAAAAAAAGTTAAATATTAAAACAATATTTGAGGTGAAAAAAAGATTTTCAGGTAAACTGATTTGCATGCTGCATTGGTCAATTTTCCCATCTACCCAACGTTCAACTAGTACCTTTCTCAGCAGCTCCATCACTAATTCCTCCATGAGTCTCTGATGCTGCTGATCAGAAGGATCCAGGCGGCTAAGAAATGTCAGCACACATATGCGGGGCAGCTGATCATCCCTGATATCACTGGGAAACAAAAGCAGCACATCAACAACAGTGACTTCTAGTGGTGATCTTGTTAACTCACAGCATCTGGTGAGTTAACAAGCCAGAAGCTAGTTCTCCATAGAGGTAAAACGTTGCCTACCTCGCAACTGCAACATTAGAGGCACACGTTGCACCAAGTTTCTCTACATATATCTGGACATCCAGGACGAGTCTTTGAAAAATGAAAGAAGTAATATTGTTAAAAGAACATTGAGGAACAAGAACAGAAGCCTAGGGAATGTTGCGTGGATTAACCGTTGATCTCTCCTGAACACTGGTCCATAAACACAGGCCTCAGTGACTATATCCAGGTGGTTAAAAACACTAGAGAACACAACAGCAGCCTGATCCCTGCTGCCTGGGTCATTGGGCAGCCAGGTCTGACAGCAGTGCTGAAGTAGCACACCGAAGACACCGCTCTTCGACTGAGACAGCTCCAACAAGTCTGTGAAAATCTAAGCAAAACCATTTAACACCATCATAGATTTGAACTCTGAACATAGAAAGTGGAAGATATCGAGAGGAGAAAAGTTGCTTTGTCTTAGTGTGGATAACCTTTTTCAGTGCAGTCGTGAGAATCGGAGCCTGATCATGTGTCAGCTGCAGGAGTTTGTGCTGGAAGGCCATGGAGATGAAGCCCTTTAGTGCTGGCCAAAAGTCATGAGCGTTTGTGCTAAGCCCCTGTACAAGCTCCCAACTCAGAGTGACCGCCTGCACACAGAGGTCCTCCTGATCCTGTACCAACTACGATCAAAAAAACAGATTATGAGAATGAAGGTTAATCAGCCTCAGAACTTTCTTAGAGTCATCATGTCCTTAAATTTATCATTCTTGCTGGACTGATACTCACTTGTGGCAGCAGCGCGTTCATGAAGTTTAGTACGGGCAGCACAAGGTCACTGGGCAGCAGAGCCAGGGCCTCAATGCTGCAACTCAGAGCAGCTCTGAGGGTCTCGGACACTTGGGAAATTTCTACAGATGCTTTAATCCCTACAGTCCTAATCAGGAAATTTAGGCAAATCCACTGGTCCCGCAAGAAGTTGGCAGCAATGCGTCCCCAGTCCTGTTGCAGGAGGCCTTGAGATTCAAGGTCACTACCCAAAAAAAATTATATATATTTTTTAAAAAATTTAATTATGGCACCGCAATACTAAATATATATATATACATTTTTACATGTAATAATGACATCGCATTATATTGAATATATACATTTTTCAGTTCATTATGGAGTTTCCACAAACCTTGAACTACCTAATAGCTGTGGTTTCATCAAGGATTTGTTAATGTTTCCAAGAGATGACAGACACTGTGAGGAAGTCCTCAAAGTGTAGAAATAATCATTCATGGACTTCAGGGCAGAACCAGTATCTGCACTCATACCAATTCCTCCTTGCTGCAAGAGCTCACACACAGCAGCCAAAGAAGCCATACTGACAGCCTTGGACACCTGATTGGCCACAGATGGGACCTAAGACAAACACAAAACAGTCCTTGCGTAACTTTAGAGCAGCAGATCTGATGATGAGTACATATATTTAAATGTATACCTGTTGGGTTGGCTCAAGCAAAACTGAAAGGCTGTACTTTATGAGTTTGAGGAAAGCAAACTGCTGGATGTCCTTGTGGTAGTGAGATGATGAGCTGCACATAACAACCAGCTGCCTCAGGACACACAGATACAGCTCGGCCCGTTCAACGTCAAAGAGCTGTCAAAGAATAAAGCATGTGCAGACATCTGAGTTCTTGAGCGGTTCTTTGTAATTGGACAGTGATGTAGAATGCTTTTCTTTCTGATTACCTCCTGCAGCTCCCCACACAGCCTCCTCAGGATAAAATCCTGGACTGGGTCAACAAGTTTAAGAAAGGTTTGTTCAATGGCAAACATCACCTCATCCTCTGTGAAACAAACATAAGGCTTAACAAGTGCAAACCAAAATGTCTTATTGTGTTTTTACTTCTATTTATTATGAAGTTCCTATTGTATTTCTTTGACACATTTCACAGTAAAATTTCCACCATTTTAATTTCTTTAGGTTTTTTTTTCTCAGTTCCAGCTTCTTCAGCAATTTGGCCTACTAACTCAGCTTAGTAGTATGCCAAGTATAATGTCAATTTAAAAGAAATGATAATTGATCTTGGTGTAATCAGTCAAAAACTAAATTAATCAAAGCAGAAAAGGTTTACACTGGCAATTTCATTAATCTGGGTAGTATCATGTGGTTTATTCAGACTCCAGTAAGTCTAAATCTGTAAGAACTGAGGGTCGGGCACTTGTATATTTATACACTTATTTACAAAAACAGTTAAGGGGCAAGAATGAATGGTGCCTACTTTTTACTCTTAGTGAGAAATTTTGTGATATTTTACCTGTCGTCACGCTAAGAGAAGTACTTTGCACATTGGAGTGCTAAAAGGTTTTGTAAATCATATAGTGCATTTTTACTTTCCAGTCCATCAAATAAATTGTTGTATTTTCTAGAACACTAAGAAAAAGACAGGAAAGAGCCTTTCAGTCTTCTTTCAATTAATTCAATCTATGTATAAATTGAATTTACAGTATTAAAGTCAACACTTATAGGGGAAGATTTAAGGAGTTTGAACGCAAACCTTCCACTTCTTTTTGCTGACCACATGGCTTCGTCCCAAGCTGCAGCAGTCTAAGCAGGAGCTGCAGACCTTTGTCACTCTTACGGACAGGAAGGTAGATATTGGCGTAGACTCTGCTCAGGGTGTCCAGAAGCGGAGACAGCACTGAACCCAGAATTTTACTGGTTTGTCCTCCCAGTCGCCTCCTCTCCATGTCCACACACAGCAGAAGGGCTCTTGCCAACTTATCAGCCTCTCTAGAGTCAGGTAACCGTTCTGCCTGACCTGTATGACGAAAACTGACTCTGATAAGAATCACATGCAAATACATCACATCTACAGATACAATTCTCTCTGTTTCTATAACACTCCCACACCAGACTCACCTGTGCTTGCTGGAACACGAAGATAAGCAAGTACCTCTTGTTGAACATAGGCTCTTATGCTTTCTTTTTGTGTGGGATCATCGGTGAAATCGCTGTCCAGAATTCTGGACTTGAAACTGCATTCATGTTCCAATAACCAGATGCACAACTTTCACAAGAACATGAAGTGATAATCAGTTGTTGCAACTTTTTTCATACAGTATTTGAATATACTTCAGAGTGCATGTGTGAGTAAGGAGCAAACCTCATTCCATAGCTCTGTCCCCCTACACAAAGACTCATCAGCACGAAAATGCACCAGGAAACTAAATAAGTCATCTACAGTCACTTCACTCTGTAATAAATAAAAAAAAAACAACTTTAAACTTAGTTGGATTTTTCCAAGTACCCAATACAACTAGTACACATAACATGGAAAGCAGTGAAACTTGCTTGTGCGTAATATTTATTAGCACCAGCAAATAGTTACACTTGGTTTCAAATTCAATTTTCAGATTTTTAACCATGTTTTTTCACAATTGACTAAAAATAATGACTTACTATGAAATAGTTACCAGGACAGTAGCAAATTAAAGTAATTTGTTTATTTTTTTTGGATAAGATTTTCTGTCTAACTGGCTCAGCTCCTAAAATGTCAAAACAACCTCTCCTTACCAAAAGTATTTCTTGCGATAGTCATCTTAAACTGTAACAGTATTTTTTTTTAATATGTTTCACATACAACCATAATTATTTGAAGGATATTGCCTTTTATTTTTAACATTCTAGATAATCATCTTCATCTTACCACATCTGTCAGAGAGAGGGCGCTCTTTAGCAAAAAACACTGTGCAGCTCCTCTTAGCAGAACTTGATGAGTGATCATGGTGCAGCGTAGCACCTCCCTGGAATGCAAGGCACAAATACTGTAAAATCAGTCTCATGGCCTAAAATAATGTAGCCAAAGATGACATTACTTACCGTAGAGCAGATAGGCCGCTGATGTTCAGCAAAGGACATGGAGGGAGATGTGAAAAAGCCTGACAGACGAAGAGGAGCGGTACGGCGCACCAGTGCTTGGAGCTGAGCTGCTGAATCAGCTGAAACAAAACAGAACCTGCAGAGCAAACACAACAGTTAGAGATAGATTATGAAACGTGACTCATGGATTCATGAATTTGTTTGCCAGCTGCACCTCTGTCCTCCAATGGCAGGCTTGTGAAGAAGGTGACCAGGAAGGCCTGGAGTTTAACCGCCAGCTCAGGACAGTCTCCTACACTCTGGCCTGGTGATCTATATTTGACAGAGGCTGAGTTAGATAAAACTAACATGAAACTAATGACATAATCTCCAGAACTTGACAAAAACAAATGTAAATCCTCACCTACAGAAAAGGGACGTTTCAGACAGAACATTCATGAAGGAACCCACGACAAACTACAAGAGCAATGCATCAAAAGAAGGATTTAAAATGAAATGAAAGAAAGAAAAGGAAATGATTTTTGTGACATATGATGATTTGAATTGCCTTGCAGCAAATACACTGTGCACCTGAGAAAATGCTGCTGCAAAGGCTGGCTGCTGAAGAATCTGCAGCTGAAGCAGATGGCACACTCCTTCTCTCATTAAGGATTTATTCTCACTGTGGAACATGCGCTGGTACACACACAGCAGCCAGGACGGGTGGAACAGGCCTGACCCTGTAGCACCGGTCAACAAACTCAGAGTTAACTCACTATAGTGTTGATGCATGTTAGTTGTTTTGAAAATCTTTCATGATTATGTCAATAGATTACAGATTGTTTAGAACCTTCAAGAAAGCAACAAAAATTACTGACAAAACATTCCAAGTTTTTATTAGCCTTAGCTCATTAAGAATAGCACACTTCTAGCATTAGACAAAACTTGATACATAAAATAATGAATAAAAAGGTAAGTCATTTGACACAGCATTCAAACAATTAAAACTTACCTTCACTATCATTCACTGTTGCTTGGATTAACGTGTCAATTCTGTTTAAAACTGGTCGAACAACATGAACCTGCAAAGAGGGGCACAGGGGGAGATTGAACAGTTTGTTTTAGAATGTCTCAAAAAGGTTGTGAGGCAACAACTCCGTAGAACTTTCTACCTGATTCTCCTCCAGCGTTTCCATCACCAGAGTGTAGTCCTCCCAGAACTCCCTCAGCGGTTTGCTTTTACTGGGGACCCATTTAAACAATGTCTCTCCTACAAAAGATTTTTTTTTAGCCAACTACATACCATTCTCAAAGATGAGAATACTCTGGGTTGCATCGATTATGTAGAAAAAAAAATGAAAATTGTCAGTTGTCAGAAATAGAGAAAAAAGCTACCTGTTTTGCTGCCATCATAAAAAAAAAGAATGTCACAAAAGGTACACTTGATTTTCTTGTGTTGCAAGGCCAGCCTGTTGTTTTTGCAAATAATTTGTCTATTCAAGTAAAATAGCTTAACTATGTTAGAAAAAAACATTTCTACATTTTTAAAATGCAAAATGTAAACATTACTGCTGAGCTTTAAACACACTGAAAAAAATATATATCTTTACTAAACTGCAGAGACGGAACAAGAAAATTCTGCTTTCTCCAGTGTTGTTATAGGGGATTTAATCAGTGAAAATATTTCATTTTCATTCTGATGCAATTACAAAATGATACACCAAATCTGTATAGACTGTATGTAATGTAATAACTTTATTATCCAAAATATTTTGTCCAAAACCAATGCTAATTAGTTCAAACATTTAAGTGAGGGATTAATAGTTGCAGTAATACTTAGATTATTGCAATGTGACTCCTCCGGTCAGTTTCATCAGTTTTGTAAGTCTTTCTGTTTTGTCTGCTTCCAGACTTTTTCTCCATGATATTTTGAGTGAAAAGCAATAAAAAAACAAATACACCGCATAACTTGTTAGCATGTGATTTTGACAAAATATGAAAATTAAACAAAACTGAATGAGTAAGAACGCTTTTGCACGGCACTCTGTACGTTACCATCCTCTGATGTAGAACGGGAATCAAAGCCCTCCTCTTCGGATAACGCTGCGCATCTTTTCAACAGGTACAGTGCCCTCTTGCGTGACACGCTGTCCCTGTGCGTCAGTCCGTCCTGACAAATTACCCAGAACTGAGGACGCAGACGTGGGTCGGCCTCGCGGCACTCGGAGGAGGGGGCGATGTGAAATTTCAGGAGATGGTCTGACAGGACGGTCAAACACAGCAGCGTCCTCTCTGTGACCACCGCTGTTCGCTCCGTGGAGTGCCAGCTGCAAACATCATCCAGGACGCGCTTGAGGATGAAGTTGGAGCTCGCATCGCTGCAGCAATTGAGCGAAGTTAAAATGATCCTGACCATCACTTTGGATACCAGGTCATCGGGGAGTGATCTGACAGAGGACAGCGCACAGTTTAAAGTGTCGAGTGTGAGTTCTTCGTCCGCTGTAAGAAGAGGCATGAGAGCAGCCAGGACTTCAGCAGCAACCTGCACGCCGAGAGCCCCCGGCGCAAGCGGCTCCTCCTCTGACATCCGCTGTAACGACGGCAGGATGGATGAAACCACTCTAGTCCGTACTTTTTCCCCGCACACACCCACGGAGGCAGCGAGCAATCTGCAGACAGAGGCTGTGCTCTCTCTGCAGCGCGTATCATCACTCGCTTCTGCTGAGAGTCTGCAAAGAAATGGCAGACATTTCGACCAAATGACCGACTCAGTTTTGTCACGAATGCCCCTTTTGTTTACACCTGTCAGTGAAGTCTGAACCGAATCTGAGTCGGTCAGAAACGGTCCGAGAGCTTCGATGAGAGCAGTGAGCGCCTCAACACGCTCCGTCTGCGGCCACGAATCCTCCGGCCAGCAAAGAGATTCAAACAAAATATCGTAATTAGGAGAGCTGCTCAGTACCGCCTGAATCAAAGTGGTAGACATTGTTTATGAGTTAGGCTGATAGTGCCGAGCATGTAAAAGAGACGACAACCGGTTTTTAGAAGACAAATGGCACAGTCTGCACGTTTTCCCAATAAAAATATAAACTTCCGTAAACGTAATCCGGAAATCTCGCGAGAGTGGAATGAAACGTTCGCGTAACTTCACAGCTCACCAAATAAACATTTTCATCTCTCAATTATGTAAAATGCATTTGTGTTCCTTGGCGTTTTAGTTGTATTAAGGCATTCAAAGATATTGAAGCTCGTGTTTTCATCTTGTACTCAATTTTTTTGTACGTGCTTGTATGTAATGAGCTATTCAATTTGATCATTTGTATTTAACCGAGGACTTTTATCACAATGTAGCACACTGATGGATGTCTGCTAGTTATTAGGATTTTTACCCCCCCTCAAAGCTAACGTGACATTTAAAATTAGAATATTACATCAGACCATTAAAATAAACATGAGAAATTTGAGCTTAATAAAGAGTATGTTTAACGTCTGCGTATGTTATTTTCAAAAGGTATGTTAATACAAACGCACGCGTCATCTGAACTTAATTCTAATTTAGTAAATATGACGATACACATATCGTCAAGTGTATAAATTCTTTTCTATGGACTACATGCATTCCAAATGTA
The DNA here is from genome assembly GCF_027474105.1 of Poeciliopsis prolifica. Lineage (NCBI taxonomy): Eukaryota > Metazoa > Chordata > Actinopteri > Cyprinodontiformes > Poeciliidae > Poeciliopsis > Poeciliopsis prolifica. Next base: position 6,951,868 of record NW_026562380.1, read on the forward strand.
TATAACCATTTTAAAGATTTTACCACATATGTGCCGTTCTCTACACTAAGAATATAAAATATGTTGGATGTTGGAATGCTGAATTAAACGTTATTTTTCAATTTTCAATTGCAGAAAGTTACATGTGAAGCATTCAATAACTCTTCCCAGAGAGTCGTCAGTTTTGAGGTAAGATATTGCTAATGATTCAAGATGTTCACTTTAACATAATGGTAATTTTCTAACAACAATCAATTGGTGTTAATGGATTTTACACATATAGTTTAAGCCTGAAATAGTGTGCTGGCCATGGGATTTGAATTTCTTTGTGAACTTACACCTACTGTCCAGTTGGAGGCAGTGTATGGAATGACAAGGATCCTACAGTACACCGACAACGTTTACTTTCAAACTGCTGTCTGTATTGCAAGGAAAACTAGGCATGCATCATGAAACAGAAATTCAAAAATTCTTGTATAATTTCATACCATGAGTATTTTTTTTATTTTTACCGTTTTTTTTTAAATGCGCTTTTTACAATTTAACGTAGAGTATTTGCAATGCAAGGCTGTTTTTAATAACAATTTGGCATTATGTAAATGTGTGTGTGTTTCATAACAGAACATAAATCAAAGTGGCTCATATTAGCTAAAGACTTCACTTTGTACAAATAACCAAGGTTGTAACAAAATTGAGAGGGAAAACCAACAAAGGCTTTTTGTTCTGGGAAGAGTTACATAATACAAAAATGCTTTGGATCCATACAACAACAAAAAAAAAAAAGAAAAGAAAGAAAATGTACTGGTCACAAAAATAGTGCTTCACCAATAGCACATTTGTATTGCAATTATGGCAGAAGACAGGACAGACTGGAGAAACTTTGGATTAAGGCTCTGCCCTCTGTGAAAGGTTAAATGTTGCACTTTTGAAGATAGTTGTTAAAAACTGAATGGAGACTAACAAAAATCTATGCCAAACAGCATATCATAAAAAAAAAAAGTACAAAAGTTCTACATCAAATCTGATTACAATATTAGACAAAAAAAAAAATCAACATGAGTGGGCTGTTAGTGTCAAATGTACAATTGCAATGGATGGATTAAAAAAAACATGGAATTCTACACAGTTTAAAGAAAGACTTAAAGAAATGTTCATATGGTGGTCTTTACAAAAGACAATAAAAAAAAATCCATGTTTTTAATAAATGATTGATATGCACGTCAATAAAACAAGTGCAATATGTACAAAATAAACATCATGAATAAATATGGGCGGTTTATTAGTTGAAATATCGTCGTTTTAGTTTCCCGCCATTAAAATCACATCTTAACAGAATTTCTATATCTTGCCTCCAATATGAAATACAAATATCCCTCATGACACAAAACCTAGTCAGAATGCCTCAAGCTCCACTGCTCTCTAAATGAAGGAACACTTTAGGCATATCCCTCATGATCTCAGAGTATGAATTCCAGGAACTGTTCATCACTTAAAGTGTCCAGAGAGAGGCAGTTAGGCGACCTGTGGCCATAGAAGGAGGGTTTGGCTTGGCAGTGCAGATAGGGGTAATAACTGGGATCTGCTGATGTCTTTGTGCCTTGTGTGACGTCTGGGAACTCGGAGGTGTAGCTGTGGGACGAAACGGATGGCAAGGCCATTTCAGAGGGTGGGCATAGACGGACATCGCTTAGTCTGTGGTGATTGGGGAAAGTCCGCGGTCTGGACTTCAGGATCGATGAGAAAGAAGAAGAAACTGATGTTAATAAATAAAAGAAATACAATCTAACACAATCTTAAAGTGTGTTGGGTTATAAAATTTCAGAGTAACTGATTTTTACCATGTTCTTGATAGACAACGAAGTATCTTGATCAGCATGTTGAGGCTGCCTTTTGTATTCTGTGGAGCCCACATGATTTAAATTGTCAATATTGGTAATGACGAAAGTGGACCGGATTTCAGAATAAAAGCCGCTACTTTTACAAAATGTGGAGGAAGACAGTTTCTTCTCTTTACCTTTGCTTTTCTCCACCTGTCGCAGTAACTGAGTCTCTGCACAGCGTCCTGTAAAACCCACAGACACTCCATCAAGAAGATCGGCCAGCTGGGAAATTTTGCGCCGCTCATCAACAAGAGCCTCCTCTGGACTACCAACACTGGTCTTGATTGCTAGAAGACAGCATACATTTTAAGCAGGCAAAATCATTTTTCACAATCACAAATCCAGAAAAAAAAGTTTTAAATTTAATAGTAAGGTCTAATAGACATTAGAAAAATAATTCTAGAAAACAAAACAGTACAGTGCTTTGAAAATTCATTAGTCCGCAAACAGAATTCTGTCTTTTCTTTACTGTTGCAGTTGAACTTTTCAGGTCATTAAATCAACTTATTTTATTAGAAGCATTTCTCAAATGATAATTGATTTACTAAAAAGGTATAAAAGCCATCAGAACCAACTTGGCCACATGTGAAATTTAATGCTCCTTAAACATAACTGGTTGTGCCATTTTTTAAGATATATGGGATGCTGGGTGGCTCCGATGAGGCATTAATGCACACTTGGAGAAATTTTGGAAAGCTAGTCTGGGAATTCATTCATCATTGTTTCATGTTTCCTCTATTTGAAGATAAGAGTTCTCATTGTTATTTTCTGATATTCCAAATATTTAGCCTTAGATATAAATGACTTTCATCTGTTTTTGAATTTCTCCTAACTGGGATATGATTTGTTATATATTTTAGCCTAATTCATGATGTCAGACTAGTTCTACACTAGTGATTTCTTAGTTTGACAGGTCTGGCAGTAATCTGATATGGATTAGGTTAGTAGAATGGGATTAGAAATTGTGCTTCGTTATAATTAATTTACGATTCAACCTTTCCACAAAAGACCAAGTTGGTCTAGATAGCTCCTCAACCCCACTTATAAAAGAAATAATCATTGAAAACTACATTATGAAACACTAACATGTGACCAAGAGCAAAAACAGAAACAAAAAGAAACTGCAAATTCTTTTTGAAAACCTTTTCCAGTATTTAATGTAAAAACAAATCCCACCTCCATCTTGTTGCTCTTCTCTTCGATCTTTACAGCCTACGTCAGACTCAGAGATGGAGGAGCTGTCCTGGCTGGTTGCTGAGCTCAAACATTTCTCCCCATGTTGAAGACCCTCTTCCCCCATGGAGGCCATCTCTGTGCTGATGCTGTGCTGGCGGGCGTCGGCTTCAATGCCGGAGCTGCCAGTGGAGCGTCGAGACAGACCAGGGCTGCTCTCACTGCCCGGCGGATCCAAATCCAGGTCGTCACTGATGTAGGACTCTCTGTAGCGCCTTTTCTCTAAAGATTAACACAAGCGACACATAAAGTTGTAAAGCCAAACATTTAATATGTGCTTAAGAGTCCTTCAGTGGAACAATTTTTATTCATGACAAATTTTACTACCAGTAAGAGTGGCAAATTTGGTTCTATTGAGTGTCTTCTTAAGCCTCCTGGTACTGTTTGGCTGTACTCTCATGAGCAGAGATAAGAGGGACTGCAGACGTTAGCTAGTGTGGTATTGGACATTCATATTTTGGTATATTTGGAGTTTCAACTATTTAAATATAAAATTCACTTGGCAGGTTTATTTATAGATTGAGGGAAAGTTAAATGCTGTTAAATTGTCAAACAGATGTGGGCACTATTTGTGTTCATAGTGTAGAGGTCCTAAGTACTGAGGTCTGTACAGCGGCTCTAACAAACAGCGCTAATCCCACACTTTCTTCTCTTTACCTTTGCTTTCCTCCACCTGTCGCAGGTGTTTGAGGGCTGGCTGCTGGCTGAGGTAACCCTGGTGGCTGTTGCTCAGATGCAAGAGGAGGTGTCGAGAACGGAACGACGAGCCTGTGTAGTAAACCAGCTTCCTGGCTGATGGCAAGCCATCTGGCTGGATCTCAAATTTCTTCCCCTAAATGAGACAATGTAAAATTAACTAGCAATGTACATTAAATAATTACAAAGTGTCCTCTTACTCTCAAGAGGGAACTAGAATGTGCAAACGAGAAGCGTCCGTACCAGGAAAGTTAGACGGCCGACATTTGACCAAGGGAAGTCGTACAGCAGCTGTCGTATGTTGTTCTCTTCCTATGGAGATAAAGCAGACATTTATTTAACTTTTTGATTGTGGAATATGTAATCTGCTTTGATATCTTTTAGAACACCTAATAATTAAGTAATTTTTTTATTTTGGTGCCATCTGGACCTGAATAAGACCAAGAGATTCTCCAGATATCTCACGGTCTGTTGGCTTCAAGAATCAGTCAGGCCTGGTGGCTGATCGCTAATCCCTCGACCCCCACTTAAATGGCCCCTGATTGACAGATCAAACAACTGACAGGCACAGCAGGCGGCTATCTCATAACGGACTGCTTAGTGGCAATCCCACACATTCCTCGCACAGCTATTCGGGGAGGTTTATTAGGTCTACCGATACAAAGGAGAACGTCTTGGAGCTAACACAGAATCGGTTTTCTGTGTACACATATGCTGACGTACAAACTGTGCATTAATAACACGCACCTGATAAACCTGCATTCCTCGCAGGGTGAGACCAAGCAGTGCTGTTCCTTTCTCCTCCTTTTTGTCCTGAACGAAAGAATGATGAGATGTCAGAGAGGCATCCGAGCTGCTCAGATAAGATAACTCTTTCTCAGCCAAACCTCCCTCTTAGGTCATAGAAAGAAGCAGAGCTGATGCTAAAAGAACATTTCAAACTGCAGTCTATTGTGCAATAAATAGATCAGGTTTCAAAATATGACTCCGTAGATGAGTTGCGTCAAATGTGGAAGATGACATACTGGGAACACAATTACTAATGTAACGGCATGAACCTTTTACTGTTCAAATGAACAGGATTTCCTGAAATTAGTCAAACTTTCCTGGCAATTGCTACAACATTCTGAAAATGTTAGATTCAAATAATCCATGTATGTTATTAAAAATAATGATAAAAAAAACTTGATAATTGCAACAAACAAATTTAAATCACAATTACACAACAAGTCTGGACTGGATTATCTGGAAAACATTTTTTCATATTTGTCTAGAATGACAAAAATCTAATTTCATCCTCAAAACTCCATGGGAAATTTGAACTGAAACTTCAACCCAGTTGTTCAATAATTCAGAGTTACACCCATAAATCACAAAGATTCCCTTTGAAGCACCAAGATGAAGTGTCCTGACCTTTTGAAGCCTGTAAAATGTTACGGGGACATCCTCCAGTTGGCACGAGTCTCTGATGAAGGAGAAAATGGCATCACGAGTGGACATGCCCCACAGCTCCTGGTGCACTTTGGGCCCATGACAGAGAAGGTACTTCACCCCACGTTTAGCTATAATCTTCAGAAGGAAGGTGGGACATACACAGCTGACATTTAGTGCCTTGCAAAAGTATTCAGACCTCTTGAGCTTCTTCAGACTTTGCCAAACATCTTTGACCAAACAACCAAAATACAATATGCTACTTTGATTTTTATTTATTCAAAAGAATGGTGTGAATCATACATCATTTTTCTTTCACTTTACAGTTTCGCAATGCATTTTGTGATAGCTTATCAAATTCTATTCTATTAAAATACATTACAAAGTGTACCTGTAACATAGAAAAAAATGAAGGTTTTGTAAAACGTTCCATTTTTACTTGTAAAAATTCATATTTTACAAGTATTCACAAAAAAAAAATATTCAAAATGTTAAAGGGGAAAATATCAGTATCACACAGAAGGGTTTTTTCTGTGTTCTGGCAAATGTTAGTACATACCCAGGGGGGAAAGTAGTCCTTAGGTTCAAAATAGGAGGTGACCTCCATGCCCTCCCTCTGCATCGGGCAGTCACCGAGGTCAGCCTGAAGAGCGTAACCTGCCAGCTGGAAGTACACTTCCTCCTGCTGACGACATTCAGAGCGCCGGACCCGCTCCCGCAGGTCAGAGTAGTAGAGATGCCGCGCTTTTTTCTCACTGAAGCCAGGAAAACAAAAACAGTCCCCCCCAAAACAATTCAGATATCAGTCACAAAAATGACACGTGGATGAAAAATACGGAAAAGAAAAAAAGTCATGAGCAGAAGTGGAGGGATGGGGAGCAGGTATGTTTGGACATACCTAAAAAGTCTTCCATTTTCAACATAGAATTGCACTTTAAGGAAGAGCAGTAAAGGGATTTGTCTCTTGAGTGTTCCCTGTGGGAAAAAAAGAGGAAATATTACAATAGGGTTGCATGTCTCCACATAAAAAAAAAAAAAAAAAAAAAAACAGCATCTATAATGCCTTGCCAAATATTTTCCATTTGGTTGGATTCCAATCACAAATATTGGTTGCCATTACAATTTAAGTAAGATGACAATAACAACCAGTGCATAGTTGTGACACTGAAAAACGTGGTGCACACCAGAGCATGCTGTTCCATATGCTTGCTGCTTGCCCTCCGTGGATTGATGCAAGACTTGTGGTTTTGTCTCACATTAAATTGCTTTCTCGCCAATAAATGTACAATTTCTGGAGATTAACAATTGTGATTCCGTTGCATTCTTCCACATTCTGTCACTCAAAGTAGACAGCGACGTCAGGGTAAGCCTGCAGTTGTTTGACAAACTTTCCATTTTTAGATGATAGACTGAATGGTGCTTCGTTAGATGTTCCAAGCTTGTGTTGTTTTATAACCAAACCCTACTTCTCCGTATCGTTGTTCCAGGCATATCTGCTGTATTCCCTGATCTTCATAATGCTGCTGATCTCTTAACAAACCTCTGGGGCTGATAGCTGTTCATTTTCACACAGGTAAACACTATCCACTTCAAATACAGCTAGGTGATTTCTTGCACTTATTTATAAAGTATGCAACTGTAACCCACACTGTTTATATATATTATTTAAATATACATTCTTTCCATTCCAGTTAGGTACTACTTTGTTCTGTGAATTTTGTGTTTGCAGTGTGACAAAAATGTGTAACATTTTTAGTCATATACTGACTTATGAAAAGCAACGATATGTCCTGATTAACTGTAAGGGATGATTTAGTAAGCAAGTAGGCTCAACAGAAAAAGGGCAAAAAAAGTCATTAAAATTTACTGTGTTCGATGCTTTACCTTTCCTGAATCTTGCCTCCACTCTTTGGAAAAGTACTTGGCCAGTTTCTCTTCCATGTCTAAAAATATGTGTTCATTGTCTAGGATGAAAATGGAAAAAAACAATATAAAAAAAAAGGAGACAAAGAACAACACAAATGACATGGGCTATAAAAATCTACTCCCGCTCTAACTAGAGTCATCATAGTGATAGAAGAGCAGCCTGATATGACACATTTGAGATAATCTTCCCAGGAAGCTGCAACCAAAGTGGTAATTTATGTGGCATCATCGTCTGCCAGGTTCTGAGTCATAACTTGGACAATATTTTTTTTTCGTTTTTGTTCAACCGTGTGCAGCCAAAACACGTCCGTCAAGTTATTTCACAACTTGTTCATTTAACCTCCCATCTCCTCATTTCCACCCTGACTCACTCAGACTCCCTTGCCTCATATTCCTCATCGAGGCCCTTTGAGTAACAGCTGAATGAGGCTGTCTGTGTCATGACAAATCCATCCCCGACTCCCACCCTCCTCTTCCCATCATCATCATCAACCCGTCCCACCTCAGTGAAGCAGAGGAATGCAAGCATGCATTCCAGGATTAATTAAGTTAATATTGCAGGAATCCAGGCCTGCGTGATCGATGGACCAACACCACAAAAACAAAAGGCTGTTTGTTGAAGTGGTGAGCCGTACAAGATTACCGGGGCATTTCCACGCATTTGTAAAACGGGAACGGTGGAAAACAGAAAGTTCAGGATTTTGCTCTGCGGCTAAACTGGATTACACAGTTACATTACGCAAACGTGGAGAGCAGAGTGGCATTTCTTGCTTGAGCAAAACTACTTCATTGCGGACGGGCTGTTTCTAAAGTTGCAAACAACTGACAGTGGAGCAAACTATTGTCGCATAGTGTGAACAGGAGTAAATCAGGCTTTGAAATACTTTTGTAGGATTCTGGTGTCAACAGGAAACTTACCTCTGACCACTGTGAGACCAAAGAAGCTCAGATCTTTAATTCCAAGAATCTCCGCAATACTGTTAAAAACATCTTGTCCGGTAGACTTTAGCTGAAGTCGGTGAATAAGAAAAATAAAACAGAATTCTGTATTTACCATAAATTCACACTGAACATATCACTGTGAAGACACGGGCTGGTCATTGGTATCAAGGTACGCCAAACTTTTAGAAGTTAAAAACTTTGTAAATGGTTATTTTTTTAATATACCATTCCTATAGGTTTGTAATGAGATGCATTAGAAAGTGCTGGATTGATCATAATTTTCTCTTTATGCCAATTAGGTTGTTTAAACATATTTCTGCACACAAAAAATTATGTAAAACTATAAACAGACTCCAGGTTAAAAAGTATACTGGTCTGTGCCTTAAACATGTTTTTATAAGAACTAACATTACTATAACTCTAATAATCCAGTGTCCCATTTCACTCAAAATATTTGTAGCATTTTTGTTTTTAATAAACTTATTTAGATTGCATTCATCAGCGCTAGGTTATCCTGCAGTAATTTCAGATTTAAAGGAAGCACAGCTTGTAATCTGTACCACCTTTAGTTTGTATTCTGTCCTGAGAGACTGAGTCAACAGTATGGTGGGTGTGACTCTCCTACAGTGTCAGGCCAGATTTGCTTCAGAGGAGTGGGGAGATCGAGATAACTCTCCTCTAGCAAAACTGATTGTGAAAAAGCTCTCAATTTTACCCAAAACAAACTGGCTAATGAAAATGTTAACTTAGTAAGTAAAGCTTTACTCATGTAACACCCTTCAGAGAAATTAAAATCCACAAGAATCTGAGAAATAAAGCAATTACAAGGAATAAACTTAAATAACCAAGAACCAACTAAACATATTCTTAAAGACACAAGTTCTCAGTTTTTAAATGGGACTGACATTAGATTTTGGTTTAAGGACCAGAAGCCACAAGTTGAGTTTTTGATGTAGATAACAGGTATTGATTAAATTTAGGGTCTGTTTATTTAATGCTTTTGCTTAAGTGTATACATCACTAGATGTGATAACATACAAAGATTTGCAATAATCAATGTTTTATATTAGAAGTTGTAGAATATATTGTAGCTTTAAAAATCTATTAGCACCTGTTCTTCCTATTAAATGTATTACTTTACAACAGGCTATCATACCTTGAGAATAGCAAACCAGCCCATGCCTATCACTGTGATAAAAACATAAAAAACAACATAAAACATATGGAGATTTAGATTCAAAGCTCCATTGAGCACCCACCCCGATAGTGACATCCAGCTGGCTTTTGTTGGGAAGGAGAACACAAACGGTTCTCTCATGCTTGGTAGGTGTTGACATGTCTCATATGGGTCTGTGACAAGTTCTGTGTCTGAAATGAACTGTTTCGCAATCGTTTCCTCTTCTTTTGGCTTTTGCTTTTTATGTGTTCAAGTCAAGTTCAGCCATATTGCATCTGGTAAAAAAAAAATCAAAAATAGCATGACAATTACAGAAGCTATAGAATAAAGAAAAATAGATTATGTAGTCCAGAAACTGTTAGATGTTAAAAAAAAGGCAGCTGAATTCAGAAAACGATCAAGTCAAGTGTGATTTGATATACTAATTTGGCATCACACGTCATGTTCCACACTAATGTTGAAGCAGTCTACAAATTGTCAAACAATCAAATAATCCAATTTTTATTTTAGCTAGAACAAAATTATTCTGCATACTTCTGCCACATGTAAAAGGCAGTTGGAGGAAAACTGGAATATTGTGCAATGCTCTTTTAATATCTTGTCTTACAAATATGTTTGTTGTCTATGAAATGATGTCCACAAAGAAAGAGCAATAGAGATTGTGTTGTGCTGCAGTTTCCCATCTATGCAACAGGAAACTACCATTTAACCATAAATGTTTACATTTGCCATAAGTAAAAATCATCTCAGAAAGAAAGCTTTAAAAAGCCAGTTTGTATGTAAATAATTTATCTATATTTCACATGTAAATATGACAGTTTTCTATATTTTTTCAATAACAATTTGTGGAATTTCATTGTAACAGAAAAAGAACTTGAGATAATTAAAAAATGAACATTTCAAAACATAAAAAACCTACAAACAAAAAAAAAATGCTATGGATATTGAAAAAAAAATTGTACTTATGATAATCCTGATATGACTTAGATTTACTGTGATTGTTCCCAAGAAAAATAAATAAATAAATAAATAAATAAATCAGTCTAAAACCAGTCTAATTATCCAACAAGCTTTTTTGTTGAATTGGGTCAAATAAATCCAACAAACTGGAATTTAACATGGGACTCAACAAATCTTAAACTATCTGTAAAAGAAGCCAAACCACACACGCGTAAAATAAATTCTTCACACCTGAATATCTTAGATTCCTTGCACAAGCTGCATTTTATCCTGATAATCGTTTCTAGACTGGAAATGTTGGAACAACTATGTTTGTAGTGAACCCAACATGAAATCAGAAGTGATCATTTGAAGTTGTTCTTTCAACAACTAGGGTTCATATATTTTGCCTCGTGGGAGCCCAACTGGTACGTCTAAGAATCATTTAATCAGGTTAATTACTGCTGTGCCTTGACTCTGATCCACTTAAGCCCCACTCTGACCAAGAAAATGAAGCAAAAACAGAACAGGGACCTGAAGGAAAAAAAACAAAAACAAAAAAAACACATCACTTCCAAAACTAATGGTTCCTCTTGTGTAAAGATCTATAGATAACTGCAGTTAATTAAGTTGTATTTATTTATTTATGTCTGTTTGACACAAAACACCTCAGGAATTGAGTTTACAGGAAGATACAAGACAAGATTAATCTACAGAAGAAAAAAAGAAAACACTAAAAAGAGGTGTTGCCAGTGAGAACAAGTTGTGTGAACTACCAGAGCAAGTTTTCTTGGCTTTTAGGGTCCAACTGAATATGATTTATCAACAAGTTGAAACAAGACCTTGCTGATGACTGGGTGTCGACACAAACAGACATTAAAAAAACCTGAAATTCCAGGAGCATGAACTCAAGGAAGTCATACTGAACTTTAACATTGGAAAAAAAATGCCAAAGTTGCAACACTAAATTCATTTCCACACTGAAAATCAACTTTAACATACTTTTTTTTGTTGTTTTACTTGAGGTAAAATCACTCTAAACTAAACATACGGCTCTGCTACTTGAACTGACTCAACGTTTAAATCCAAGGTCGAGAGGTTTCTTCGGGAAGGCACCAGCTGTTGGAAACTCTGTTATTAAATTGCAAAAAGAAAGAAAGAACAAAAAATCTGATATCAAGACAGACCACATTTATATATTGGATTGCATTACATTATGTCTGAAAAAAGAATAAACCTTTGCCGTTACTCCATTTAGCTGCAAAATAAGTAAGAAGTAAATAAAAGTCCAAACTGCTCAAATCTGGCATCACATGAGAACTGCCATCTGTATGCTTTAATTCCCCTCCAAGACTGCTATAATCCTGACCTTAGAGCACACTGCTGCTGCTGGCCCGGGCAAAAACAACAATATGCAACCTCTCTCAGGTTTGAGGAATACCCCACTGCAACCCATAAAAGCCCCACTGGAAAATATAAAAGGGGACATTAGCATAAACAGGGGAACACCATGTACATTCATCCCACTTTAAAACAATAGAGTGAGCCAGATTTTCAGCTTGAGGGGAGCGGGTCGGCATATGAGTCCTGACAGGCGTTCAGAGTTTGCAACTTTGCAACACAGTTTGTACTGAGTGACTCAAATATTGTGTTTTATTTAAGGAAATACTTGAAGGCAACTGACGCAACATCCATAAAGGTTTCTACCAAAGTTATTTACTCGTTTTACTAGTTAAATCACGAATCATAAATCTGGAAGGTAAAAAACAAAAACCCAAAAACAACATCATTCTGTAATATATATATTTTTTATATATTACATGTATAAAAAAAAGTTCGGTTACTCAGATACTGCAACAAGTGTGGTACAAATAGTTTAACGAATAACTTACTCTTACAGCAATTACTGTCAGAGGCGAAGGAGCTCAGTTGTCCACTTGCAGGTATTTTCACGGCTTGATAAAAACGTTTTTAATCAAAGAAATGATGAGCAAAAAAAAAAAAAAAAAAAAAAACTACAACACTTGTACTTCTTCAACGTTGTACTCCACCTTCCATGTGTTTGCCTGCGTTTAACCACTCTGGAGCCCAAACGTTTGAGCGACACCATCTGGGATTATTTATGGGGGTGTTGAATGGTTCTTTCAGAAACTTTTCTTCGCGTATGTTACGATATAAATTCCCCCGCCTCCCCTTTTAGGACATTTTCGGTGAAAGTAGCTCATAAACAATATGTTAGTTAATGGGCAAGGTTCAACTCATTAATGTTTGAAAGAAGCAGTTTTTCCTCTCCCCCTCCGACTTGGGTGGTTTGTGAGCTGCGCTAATTAGAGGCCCTGACTCTGCAGGAGCAACAGGGGCATGTGTTACGCAATTAATGTAAGTTAGGCCATTATTTAAACATTTAAGAGAAGGAGTGTGCTGAGTAAAATCCACTTCATCCTGTCAAAATTCATCACGAAATAAGTAAATAATATGACCAAAAAAAAAAAAAAAACTTTAGCCAGCACTTCATCCGATCAGATCTAATTTAGTTAATACTGCCACCTTCAGGATCTTTTGTGTCATTGCAAATGCAGGGAAGGAATACAAGGCTTGGAGCGCCTGACTTTCTTCATAATTACCAACACAAACGTCAACTAGGCACTGAGACTTTTACGGTCCAGAGAACTATTTTTGTCCACAGTTCAGCTAAATACAACTCACTTATATCTGAGCTTTATTATGTGTAAAAAAATACACGTTTGACAGCCCTTTAATTCTGGTTTTAAAAGAAAAACTTGCAACATGCTCACTGATATTTTCTTTTATAGGATGTTAAAATGCGTGAAAAAAAAAAGACAGACCCAACCTAATGTCAAGAAAAAATGGATGTAAAAATATTACTGGTACTTTTGGTGTCCTTTTCAATTCAATTGTATGACACAAATTGAGACATGGAGGGATTTCATGAGAGATGCAGCTTGATAAATATAGAAGAGTTGTAGAAATCCACAATTCAGATAAAGAAACATTTAACAGGAAATGTACTAGTTGAGCATGCTACAAATTCTGGCTTTACCGAGGAGAAAAAGCTACAAGTTTGATACTAGCCATGTTGGGACCAAACAAAAATGTGAAAGTTACTATGCCCTGATGAGACCAACATTAAACTTTTTGACAAGAGTGAAAAAAAACTGACAGAAAACTAATACTGTAACCCACTGTAAATACACACACACGGCCACACATGCAAATGCACTAATTTATGTTGGTCTAACAACAACTCCTAATAAGTTATGTAGTTTTCAGTTGTAACAAATGTGAAAAACTTCACGGGGCATTATTAAGTTTACAAAGTAATTAAAATTTCAGAACTGTGATTAAAAAGAGCACATTTATTCATTACAATGTTCTTTTTAGGATTTCATAAAATCAAAAAGCCACACTTTAAAATGTGTTTGATAAAATTGTATTGGCAGGCATTGTAACATAATTTCAAAAAACATTTTGTTTTTGCTGTAATTTACCAAAGTCTTTGAAATGTCAGTATTTTTTTCAAAAATGAACATAAAGACAGACAAGTTAGGTTATCTACTGTACAGTGTACATTTTAATGGTAGAGTACAATGATATATATAAACAACTGTTCAAAAAACAAATCACCAGATACTTTCATTATGTGCTTTTTTTTCCCTGTATGATCGTTACTTTGAATCTGTATAATGACATGCCACCATGTTAAAGGCAAAGCTTTAGTCTCCCAACGCCAGGCTGGGTACATGTTCAGAATGCTCCACATAAAGTATCAAGAACAAAGCCAAAGCTGAAAAAATCTGAGCAATAATCCTATTTCAGATGAAACCTTTGCCTTTAAAAGTGATGGGAAATCATTGATAGAAAAGTAACTTTTTATTTATTTATTTTACAAATGATGTTTTCAGTAAAAAAGCTTGTAAAATGTACTTGGTGCAAAAAATGCAATGTCTCAAAATTGGTGGAAAAACATTTGCAATGTAGAGCACAGTATGTGCACAACTGACTTGGGACAGGTCACCAAAAACAGCCATTATGTAGCAGCTACATTTCCAGTTCAGCATTTAAAATGTCTCAGTTAGCTTAAAGTAAAATAGCTCAAATAAAAACATAGCACATAAATACTAAAATATACTTTAATGGGAGAAATTAATTCTTAAACAAAAAAAAAAGTTAAAAAATTAAGGTAGAAAAATAAAAATGGTAAACTCCACATCTACTGATTCCAGTATAAACATAAAAAAAACATGATCTTTCCTAAAATGTGCTTGAATGGTAATTAAGTGTATTTTAAAAGGAGATCATCTAAATCCCACAACCAGAAGAAAATTCAAACAAAACAATATATAGTAGCAGTGAGGTATCAGCACCACATTCCTTTTGTCCAGCCAAGTGTTTGATTCCAATTCTGTTCTACTGAAAGTATTTGAGGCCAGCAACGAGGAAGAACTTCTCCAGAAAGATCTCAGAATCCAGGACGGCGATGTGCGCTGCGCGGCCAATGAGGGAGTTGGCTGTGTTGGGCAGGGCATGAATGACATCATACCTGACTAAATTACAGTCCTTGTTCTGAAGTACTGGCAGCAACAGGTTTTCAATCATCTCAGCATACACGGGCCCTGGTGTTCACAGGAGAGACATATAAGGCTACTTTCCAGACATAAATAAAAAAAGTGCTTTTGTGTAATATTTAAACTTCAAATTTCCATCAGCTATTGGCCATTATAATTAAGGAAAAAAAATCAGATTCATGTGTAATGATTTTATTTTTAAATGACTCATTTGTATTTTAACTACAAAAGAGGCAATGGCTTAAAAAATTTCCTCCCATCAAAAAAAAAAAAAAAAACTATGGCAATACTTCTTCAGTCTTGCTTCATGTGGATCTTTGTGATTACGTGCAACTCTCTAAAGAGAAAAATGAAAAAAAGTGCACAGTGGCTTTGATCTTGGATCAACTCACCTGTTTGTTTGTCTTTTAATGCCGTTTTGCACATCTCTATTCGAGCAGAATGATAGGGAACATAGCGATCCTGCAGTGACCCCACCAGCACCACATTCCTAAAGTACTGCAGACCTTAAAAGGCAGGTGGTGAGGCAAGTTAGAACTATAATGTCATTCTGCATTTGAAATGTACAGCTACAAATAGCAAAGCTAACCAGATTTTTTGCTGAGTTTGTACAGAAACGTTTGGCGAGGATCAGAGTGATCCCGACACGTCAGCTGCAAGAGAGATCCAGATTTTTTCCATTTCTGCATGAACCAAAGGCCTGAAACAGAAAAACATTTACATTTTAGAGCTCATTGGTTTTATCTGTGACATAAAATTAGCTGAACCAAATGGCCACTAATGTGTTTCTTATGTTTACCTGTGTTGACAAGAGCAGAGCTGTTGTACAGTGTGCCCAGATGAGGTCCTGAGAGGGAAAGAAATGTGTGCAGCTTGCTCAGGTAGCATTTAAACCTGGGTCTGGTTAACACTGAGCGAACTATGAGGTTCCCCAAAGAATGCCCCACAAAGCTGGAAAGTAACAACATGGAAGGTCATTGGTCAGCGATAATGTGGTTAATTCATGAATAATTAACTTATCAAAATGAGCAGAATATCATGACAAGCTGTATTCATTAATAAAATATTTTGATAGAAGTTTGGGACTGAGCAGCTTACCTTATCTTTGACACAGTGAGATTGTAAAGCTGAATGTACTGGATGATTTCATCCAGCAGGCGGTCTGTCATTGACTCAAAGTCAGCAAATGTGTCATTCTGGAAATAGAAATGGTGAGAGAAACAAGAAGACGGAAGCTGTCAAAACTGTTTTAATTGGAAGCCCCCCCTCAACAAAACCTGAGTAAAAATTCTGTTGATCCGCTGTGATCAATGATCAGCAGGCCAAGTGCTCAAAAATTAATTTCATATTTGTTAAATGGATCGAAACTAAAGAACTACCACCACTCCACATGGTCAGTTCAATAAAATAGACATCACATAAAAAGTTAGAAACATAGATGATAATGGATTAATCTTGCAAGTTTTAAATTTTGTCAAACTCAAATCCCATACATCGGTAGCATATTTTTGATTCTTTATCTGCTTAACAGATAAAGAAATGGATGACCTAAAATGAATGGGACAGGCAAGGAAATTTTAACCAGTGGATCTCTATTCATGATGGCAAGCAAAGATTTCATAATCTGAATACCTGATTTCTTTCAGACATTAGGAAGTCTATCCGAGCACCAGGCAAACCAAGCTCCAGGTAAGTTTTCACTAGCCTCAAGTCTGCACTGTTACCTGCCGTGACACAAGAAAAGCAGCGACTTTAAAAATGGCTGACTAATTTTACTAAAATATCGGAGATTCTGATGGAAGGTCACTCACCGTCCAGACCGTGTACACACACAATGAGATGGATGCCTTCCTCACAGCTCTCATCCTCCTCCAAGCTGAAATAGGGAACAGTGGAGGCCAATTCAGGGACCTCACTGTACAGAAAACCAGGGAGCTTTAACTGCTTCATTTCCTCTTTAGCTTTGATGAATCTGTATTTGTGGAATGGAATGCATTAATTATTTATTAATTAGGTATAAAACACACAGAAAATATATGCACTGAAAATGTTATGTTTCAGAGATGACTCACGCTTTCATCTGTGGCGTGGGTGCGCATTCGTACCAGTGCAGACTGGATGATGTGGAGGAGGAATAGGGAGACTTACTTAAACTATACCTAGTACTGCAGGAGGGCAGGTTGGAGCATAAAGGAGCTTTTGATGAACCTCTAGTTTCATGGAGTTGAGCAGCACTAAGTTGCTCAAACAGTTGGCGTGGCTCTTGAGGCGCAGCAACCTCAGCTGGATCATCATCGGTAACACCGTTCACAAAATCATAGCCGTCGCTTTCCTCGTAGTAACCGTTCTCAATCATCTCATGTTCTGTTTGATCCTCATCCTCCTCGACCTGTGCTTCTGCCTGAATACCAAGAGTAATGGCAGATGTTTCTACAGGGCTGATCTCAGACACGTCTGTGCTGGAGCATGAGCCAAAGTAATTCTCTACCATCCCACGCTTCACCAGATCAGTGCTACTTGTGGCAGAGTTACTTGAAGGGCAAGCTGTGTGAGGATCACTCCGGGATTCCTTAGATGTCCCCAGTCCACTGGCTTCCTCCACTCCAATTTCTGAACTTCCTGCAGATTTTACATCTGCTGGAAGTTGAAAATCACCAGCAATTGTGTCAAGGTTGCAGGTTACATCAGTTACTTGAGTAACATCTCCGGAGAACACGACACTCTGCTCTTGCACCAGAACACTAGATTTTCTTCCCCTGGAGCTTTTAGAAGAACCTTCACCCTCATCATCTGAGGGCAGAGAGTTGATGGAAGTAAGTGAAGACTGGACTCCGCTTAAAGCACTTGTATTTTCTGGACACAGAATTTCTCCAGTGCCGCTAGGTCGTTGCGTTGTATTTTGCTGGACAGGGAGCGGAGCGAGAATTTGGACTGTTTTTTCTGTGTGTGAAGCAGTGAAACCTGATTCAGTGAAGCCTGGCCCTGCTTGTAGTCCTTGAGCCAGCTGAGTGGCAAAGGAGCTGGGCTCACTCTCAATGCCGGAGTCCGAGAGGCGAGATGAGGCACAAGGGACCCCTACATCTTGGAACCTGATGCAGTCGCTCTTCACCTGCACTGTGACTGCACAGGCCTGACTATGTTGCGCTGCAGTTTTACTTGGCCTTTCAAAAACAGATTCCAGGGCCGACTGCTGCGAATCACACACATTCGTCTTGGTGATCTTGGGAATATTACTGCTATGACCTGAAACAGTTTGATTTGGCAGAAGAATGTTTTCTTTATCAGCTTGGATGACATCCTTATTACTTGGTTTTGACTCATTTTCCATTAAGCCAGGAGAGCACTGTTGCTGTTGTTGGCCAAAGCGGTCTTCATGAACACCTTTATGAACTTGTTTACTTGTCATAATAGCCCCAGAACCAGCCTGAGGTCTGCTTTTTGAGTCCAAAGTAGAAGGATTTTTATAAACGTCTTTATTATAAGCAGCAGTAGTTCTATTGTAGCTCGTGACAAAGTCATCAGCAGTGTTTCCCATATTTGTTGACATGCCACTAAAATCAAAAACAGAGCTTACATTAGTCCGTGAATAGCTACTTGAGTGAAGCTGCAAGGTATCTTGGTCCTCGTCTTGGTTAACAGAGCCCTCCTCTTCTTTGTACTTTGTGCTAATATTGCTGTGGGGTACTTTAAGGTTTTTATAACCCACTAAAACCACAGAGTCCTTGGAACCCTGTCTGGTCAACTTTTTGGAGTTCTCAGTTTTTGAGTTTTTCTTCAGTTTTACTGATTTGCCTTTGGACTTCGGTGGTGGATCAAAATTTTCTGGCCAGGCATTATCAAGCAGAGCACTCCGTGACTCTGGTATTGTACTGGCTGATGCGCTGCAGTCCTTTGAGTTAACCTTGTCAGTTTTACTGGAAACTGAGGGAATTCTTGAATTGTGCATGCCCAGCCATGGTCCATCCCGATCTTAAGGAAAAAAAAAACTGATTCAATTGAACACAGACATAAAAAATGAGTGCAACAATATATTTTGTAATAAACTATGAATCATAAATACTGTGTTACTGACCTTCAGTGATAGATTCAAGGTATCTATCCTCAAAGATGATTGGCAAAGAACTAACGTCCCCATCAAGGTCTGCACATTCCACTGGTAGTGGAGGCAAACAGAGAAAGTAACTGGAGCTTTTTATGGCATTAGTCATCTGTTGGTGGCTGTGAGCACTGATGGATAAAAAAACCCAGAAAGAAAAGAAGTTATTTTATTCATTTTATTGAATGAATAAAATGTTACCACAGCCAAATCAAAGCAATCCATAAACGATAAGACAAAGTCTGCAGAACAACTTACTGTAGTTCCTGATATGCCAGTGCAGATTGCCTTGGATGTTCAAGACAAAAGAAAGCCTCTGCAAACCGTCTGACCTGTAAAAAAAGTAACGTTAAAAACAAGCTGTGTTAGTACTATTTCAGAGGTTTATTTTGAATTTTGAATTATTTAAATAGCTGCATGTTCGTTTTTTGATGAATAATTTGACTGTGATTTTTGCAATGCATTTGTATTCCATTGTTCATTTTTTTTGGCTTGTTTTTAACTCATTTTGCATAACTTTTTTCCATAAAAATAAAATAAAAAATAAAACTATAAGAATAAATTCTATTCATTTTAGAACCAGTTGTCAGAAAAAAACAAACAAAATCATCTTTGTAAATTAGTCATGACTATTGGTTTTTGTTAAGCAGGAGAAGTAATTTTGTTCTTGAGAAACCAAGTTATCCTTTACTAATTTGTGGGGAATACATTACCATCAGTAGGGACAGAGTGACACTTATGTTGTGTGCAGCATAAATAGGATGAAAAAGTCTGCATTTACACCATGGCTGGATGGCGATGCTAAGCTGGAGCTAGTTTTCTGTAGTGGGTAAACACATTTGCTTTTGTGCTTCTTTTACAGTGTCTAAACAAAGTTTGTGAAAGAACAAAAACATATTTTTTGCAAAATGGACTATGTTGGTGGAGAGTGTGTGTTTAACCGGTTAAGTGTATCCAGATGTTTACATTTATGACCAACTGACATGCCGGACTCACTCTTAGTGTGTGGTGCTCCATTGCTAGTAGGGCAGCAACGTGTTCCTGCAGGGACACAACTTCCAGGAACTGTCCCCAGAGAGCCATGAGCAGAGAGCACAGCTGCGCCAGGTTCATATTAACAAGTTCTGCAAGCTCGTCAGGTGACTCCGCCTTTAACTAAAAATATAAGAATAAAAGTTAAACAATTGAAAAGTGAACATATTTTTCTTAACAAGACAGTAAGGACCAGGATGTCAAACAATTCAGCATTAAAATGAGGAATGTTTGTCACAACCTTATTGAATCAGTTTATTGCAAAACTCTGCAACAAACTGGGTTTTCCAACTGTACAGAATTAAGGAATTAACTCTGTATAGTTAATTCAGATAATCACAAAGTCTGCAGAACTTTGTAATGGGAAATATATCTAAAAGAAAAAATACTTGTATTACCATTTTAATAACTGGAGAAAAATTTAAATAGCTCAGATTCTGATGACAAAATATTTCCTGTTGGCAGAAGCTGACATCACGCCGTCATAGTTTAGTGCCACACCTTGAATCACAAAGCAAAAGCTTCTCACCTACTAAAAAAAGCTATTCTTCATATTATCACTTCATTATAACTAATACTCACACCAAGATTTGACAAAATGTCAACACTACAAACAGCAAAACACTATCCTGTCAAGCAAATAAATGCTAACTGACAAAGATCATAAAGCAAAAAAGTGAAGGAAATCTGACCTTTACTTGTTCACACAACTCTGTAAGACGTGCCTCCAAGTCAAGTTGTTCTGAGCAGGAGGAAGTAAAAAAAAAAAAAAGAAATACTGTTATTTAACTGTACAGAAAATGACAGAAAACGAATGTGAAAGCTGAAAAGGTTGTTGTGCCAGATAGAACAGATGTTGGAAGGTATTTTCTATAAGAAATGACCAGACAAAGCTGAGAATTTTGATAGAAAAGAAGCATCAATAAACTTTTTTGCCCTTGGTCTTTAAGCACTTTAAGCATAAAAACCAGTAATAAAAGTGAAGAAGAAAAGTAGCTGAAGAATTTTTCTCTGGAAAGTGGATCAAAGGTGCTGTTTTCTTGATGGAAGAAACTGGAGTGAAGAGAAGGAGGGAGAGAAAGGCAGGCTGATTCGATGAGCTGAAAGGGTCAGGACATACCTATGTAGACGTGCCTTTGCCCTCGAGGATATGGTCTTCTGAGTACTCTCTCATATAGCGCCTGCATGCTGGGCTTGGCTAGTAAGATTGCACATATAGGCATGTTTAACCTTCATTAATGATCAGATTAATAATTTGTCCACTCATGGGGATTAGCTATGGTAACTATGGTTAGGTGTGCTTTGGTTTTGGTTTTAGTCCACTTGTCTAATGAGTGCAGGTGTTTTATAAGCTTAATTAGTTCCCAAAATTGCTATGTGAATAAAAAAAAACTTGTTTCAGGAGTTTCTACAAGAGTTTAATATGGTTATGTGACAGGGCAAGGTGAGTTTACAACTACAAACACATTTTAAAATGGTAAAAGCAAAGCATCAAAACAAAAAAATAAAACAAAAAGATGAAAACAGGGTAATGCTTAATCTTGTGTCCCATTTACACCCATAGGTTAAATCTGATTCAACACCCCTAAAGTCAGAAATACAACTTTGAATTCTGGGGTTTCTTCAACATCTGACCTCTAAATGAAATGTTTATTCATACTTCTTTCTGCATATTAGGAAAGAACCAGGTGGACAAACAGTATTGTCCACCTGGTTCACAAGTTGTTGCTAAAGGGCATAAATGTCCAAAACCCAAATACGTATGCTATCAGTTAATATTGTCATTAGCACAGGACATCCAGAGAGTAGCTGTTAAATCACAGGTTTTCTGAAGTGGGCTAAATAATTAAGTGATTCAACTTCCAAGGTAAATGGGACAGCATGAGCATTACCCATTTTCCTGTGTTTAAAGGAAAACAAAAACATGCAAAACTAAAAGTCACAACAACGCCATTATATAATTCATATAGTAACATTTAATACCTAGTTCCATTCGGTGTGAGGAGGGCAGGTCCTTGGTTATGGAGGTAAAATAATCAAAGAGGCCCCGGTAGACTATTAGGAGGATGGAGCAGAGGTTATGGTGCATGCTGAAGGCATGTTGCAGACAGCTGTCTGATACCAGAAATGTCCTCCCCTGGTGAAAGACAAAAAAAACAACAACAATCTGAAACATAAACCTCAACCTATTTGTAAGCACGATTACTCTTGCCAAACACATATTGTTGCTTTAGGAACTAAAGCAAAGTACTTATAATACTTTATAAGTTCAGAAAAATTACCAGTATATCTATTTTCTTAGGTTAAAAAAAAATAAATAAATAATATTCTATATTTTGGTAATACAAATGCTAAATTTATTCTGTCTTTAATGCTAATTTCTTTAGAATAATAAAACAATCAATGAGTTATTCACAAGCTGAGCATTAATGATCCACCTGGGATTAAAGAGGAGTGCCGCCTTTGTTCTGCCTAAATGACTGTTAGAGTTACAGAACAAAATCTCAGGGGAAGATTTGGATGGCTGACTTAGCTGTGAGAATCAAATCACTTATGTCCAACAGTGAAAGTGCTCCAATTTTTTTTCTCCTCTCTTCTTCCATCTTATCCATCAACAATCTGACACATACCTGCACGCTTCTACAGCTAAGAATGCAACTAAACATTACCTGAGGAGTAGAATTGTAAAAGTGTTACACTAACACACCCTAAATCAATTCATTGGGCTGCATCGTGTACTTTATTGACCATTCAACATCACCATCCTGCACCATCAAAGTATTCCAATTCTCTTATTTTACTGATTGTTTAATGGATAGGAGTTCCAAAACTAATACGCCAACAGCTTAATAAATGTAGTAGCATCCACAACTTATATAAAGTAGTTTTTTTTTTTTGTTTTTTTTATGATAACTTACATCTGGTGACACCTGCTTCACATAGCTGCTGCCAAACACAACATTCTCAAGAAGTGGGATGATAGAATCTTTGCTCTGTGCGGGAGCATTTCGGTTCAGCCATGTGTTTTTCACAGGTCGAGGAAAACTAAAGAAACAAAGCCAGAGTTGTGATTAGGATAGTAAATACTGATAACACTTTTTTTTAATAGGCATGCACAAATATTTCTGCTCATCAAACCTGATTAGGGGTTGATGAAGTGCCACAAGGGAGGCATGGATGGCTACAGAGATGACAGATAGATGGAAGTAGTCAAACATGACATTGATGTGTTGGTGGATGCCCCGCTGAAGGCTAAAGTGCAAATGAAGTACGCGACTGCTAATATTCTGCAGAGAATTTGGATCTTCTGGTCTGAAGGGATAATGATAAAAGATAAAGGAAAAGGTTTTAGCAGTGTGTAATTTATGTTGGCACTTCTGTTAGAACCACACTGTCATACACCTACATATAATCGCCATCTGTGAAATACAAATCCAGGCAGAGCTGGAAATCCATTTCATTGAGGGACTCTTCCACCTGAGAACAAAAAACAGTCAAATCAGAAACCTCATTACACAAAACAGGGTTTGTGTGGATGTAAAAAGAAGTAAATGGAAAGCAGAATAGACAATCAATAAATAGAGAAAAAAAACATATCTCTTTATAATTATTAAACAAGAAGCAGTGGAATAGCAGAAAATGTATTTGCAATAACAAGTTAAAGGAACACTCCTCTTTCCAAATCGTACCCTTTTCTCATCCAGAAGCATCATCACTTTGAAGAGAAGAACATCATTGACAACAATCTCTTCGTTCTTATACAGGATTTGGAAAGTTTTGCTGCAGATGACGTCATCCTGGATTGTAGCAGGAAACGCCAAATCTGAGCCTAGAAAGAAACCATCATTAAATACATGCGGATAATAGAGAAAATCTTAATTGCAAAATTGTACATTTAAATTTAAGTTTGTTTTAAATGATGGCAGATACATTTTGTATAGTTATTCCACTATGGTAAAAGAATAGTTGAAAGAGGACAGACATTTAATAACTGCCATATTATGCTTTAGCAATTCTGTAACTCATCAGATGAGTTGGACTCAAACATGCAAGCATTAGGAATAACCAAATAAACACAGTGTTTTGTTAAAAAATTGCAAATTTTTCCAAACAAGACACAAAATAAAGCAAAAAACAAAACAAAAATAACACATTGCAGTCATAAGAGTACACAAAAACTAACTTAAAGTGGCAGCAGAAACTAATTTCTAATTGTATGTTTGTTTAAAACCAGGTCTCTCTCTTGAATGATGTAGATGATGTACCTGAATTACTGCATAAAACTGCAAACTATGGGCAAACTAAATTATGTTAAAAATGTTTTGGGAATTGAAGGGGCAAAATAACTCCTTTGTGCACATATGACTTTACCTCCTGGATGAAGGAGACTGGTCTCAACTTTGTGTGGGACACGAGGAGGCACCTTAAGACTGCCACGCATCTGGTAAAACCTGGAGAGGATTTAGATATTTTGAAATGATCACAAGAAGGAAAGCAATAAAACTGCATCATTGTAGTGACCTGTAAAAGGACACTACACCTCTCATAAATTAATAATGAGCACTTCTTTTGCAGTCACTCAAGCTGTTAAAGCTGTGATGAGTCACAAGCTGCTGGAAAGAGCTTTATCAGAAAAGACCAAGGTATCAGTACACAACTGCTGTGAAAAGAAACATCTGAATATTGAATATTTCAACAAGAGCAGCTTAAACACTGGTCGACATTTTGCCCCTCTAGGTTTCTATGAAATCAGGTAAAAGTATTTTAATAACACATCCCAGTCTTGCCTTTCCTGGCAGAGAACTATGAAAGACGAGGCATATGTATTTATTTTTTTTAATATCAAAAAGTATTTATTGTCCTACAAGTCTTCATCAATGCATAAATAGAAATAGACTGTAGAAGTCAGGGATCAAACCAAAGAGATGATTAGCTCACAGTTTGAATCAAATCCAGCCCACAAATGTGTAAACAATATTTTGTTACACAATACAGTCTGTACTCTACACATATAGGATCCTAGTAAATACAGTTACAAATTATATCTGTCAAATATGCCTATTCTTTTACTCGAAACAATGTTATTATATCATTAGAAGTACTAAAGGTAATCTTAAAAATTAGCAATAGTTCTGCTGTGAAATAAAGATTACTTAAATTTATTTTGATTAATGTTTCCTCAATCAAACTGAGCCTAAAGTAAATGTGTGGAGCATTTATCTTCCCACAGGATTTATTTTCAATTTTTGTTTAGATCCATCAAGCCATGATTGGTAGCCTTTTAGACAGAGCACGTCACAATAAATTTCAGATAAGCTGGACATGGAAATGCGGTTACAATCATTTGTATTTAACAGTTAGAGGTTATTGTTCTATCGAAAGACATTTATTCTCGAGTCTTTGGGATTTCGGGTGAAAGTATGAAGTATATAATTTGTTGTTTTTCTTGGCAAGATTATCATCAGAAAATGTCTTAAAAAAGGCACAGGGTTTAAAAGCTTTACAAAAGCTCCAAATTGAATGCATTTGGCTTGCAGCATTCACCTAGTAGTTGTGTTGGGTGAAGAGGATCGCATTCACATCATAAACAAACTGTACTGGAGTTCATTGGAACTGTACCAAGACCACTTCCTCCAACCGGTCTTCCTATTCACAACACTGACCTCTCATCATCTCTGGCATCTCTTTAAAATGGGAGTTCAACAACAATTTATGACAAAAAAAAAAACTATTCATCTCTATCCTCAACCTGCCTAAGAGATCTGCAAGATCTCAGAAAAAACATCACTCATGCCTCAAATATTGACTTTAACCTCCCTCTATCGTCTCCATTATAAAACTTTTATCTAAACAGCAAAATGATGTCTTAAGTGCTGCTTGAAATGTTTTATAAAAGAGGGCAAATTCTGTCTTTGCTAAGAACATTTGAGTCTGCTGAAATGCCTGGAGGTCCAAGAGAGTCTGCCATCTGTCCTAGATTGGCTTGGTCAATTACAGAACACAATCTGTTCCCCTTCTGAAACAAACCACAACGCGTTCGTTTTTGCAAATTAAAGTACACAAGAAAATTAATCACAAATGCCTTCAACAGAGCACTGGGTAAAGCATTTTATAGGTAAAACATCAAAGAACTACCATTGAGCCAAGTCTTAATAAAAAAAGAGAACAATCTTAAGCATCCTGGAAGACAGCAAGAGAAACTCACCCTCTCTGGAACAGGTCCACATTGTAGAACTTGTGGAGCTCTACAGAGAACTCCACTGTGGCCTGAACTTCAGTCATCTTGGTCAATATAGGCAGAGGTGCCAAACATTATCTCGGATACGTCTGTGCTCCTGGAAGGAAATTTTATTATATAGACTAATTAATCCTAAGAAGCTCTGGAGGAAACTTAGCAGAAATAGTTCAAAGACTGGAATTACAGTTAAGGTATTGTTAATTATATGTTATATGTATGTCATAAAACATAATTATAAAGTATGTTACATGACATTTTAATGTTCTTATTGTACCAAATACAATGCAGCCACAATTTGTCCATAATGTCTTGTATTTATTATTTCACAAATACTTGACTCAATACTAATTGAGCTCACTGTGTTTTACTGAGACAAGCATCATAGACACATGCACAATGATATTATTAGTGCTTATAGTCATGCCAACACTAAAAACCAACACTAAAAACCAACACTAAAAACCAACAATGCAACATTAATAAAAAACCATTTTTTAATGTAGATTTATAAATTTAATATGGCATAATAGGCGCTTCAGTGGGGTACAGATGATTTATCTTGTTGCTTAAAATATATGACTATATATAAACAAACTCAAATTTAAATCAAAATCTAATCAAGCCAACTGCAGAATAATGCAATTGAAAAACATCTAACTGCTAAACTGTTGCAGTAAATGTGTATTCATATCCAAACTCAGAAGATGCTATAGATTGGTAAACAGATAGCTGGCAGATATTAATAGACAAAAACAACAACAGAGAGAAAAACTGTAGTTGATCAAAAGAGTGTAACACGTTTATAACAGCTAAGTAGCAGGGACTTAAAGATCTGTTTGCACAGAGCTGACAATTGAAAATATCTGTTCATCCGGACGTTATTATAATTTAGTGCTGCTGAAACTTAAGAGCAACCAATTCCCCTACCCAAAAGGTCAATAGCAAACCACATACAAATACGACAGCACAACCATCTTTAGAAACTGCTATTCAAATACATGCAAAAAGGGTTGGAAACTTTTCAGCAGCAGCTTAGTTGTAATCATTTTAAGCTTGCAGGGTTTTTTTTTTGTGTGTGTGTGTGTGTGTCTGTGTGTCCGTTTTGTTTTTCAGTAAAGAGAAATTCCGTCTTGCACTTAGAGCTCAAGCAAGGGCACATAAAAAAATACAAAAACTGCACACATATAGTCAATATGTTAAGACGTAAGGCCTTAGTCAATCAGCGGGGCAGTTCCTCTTTTTCACCAGTCTGAAGAGTAGCTAACATTGACGAGTTTAATTACGCAGAGCGAGAAATCTTAAGACACGTAGTAAGTTTGATTCCATTCCGAATATGAGTGGGGGTGACAAGTCTCCAAACCCTGGTGGGCAGAATCTCTGCACCGGTATGGTTTCACTTTTTGAGGTAACAAACGACAGAAAGGCCAACAAAACAGAGGTTCGACACAACAAAGATGAAAGAAATTAAAAAGGACGAAAATAATTCCATTTTGGTTGCCAGTCTGCAACCACGGTTAGCCGCACACTGAGCAGTTGTCACTGGGAAACATTACAGACAAGCTAACGCTACTCACCATTGCGTCGGCAAGCTAACATTAGCTCGCTAACCAACGTTAGCTCCGATTTCACTTCTGCTGTCGTCCTTTAACTTGTGGCTACAGACTGAAAACGCCTCTCTTCGCTCTATTTCACTTACTTATTCGGTAAAACTGACTTGACATTGACCGCTAAAATGGGATAAAAAGAAGAGCGGCCATGTAGCCGTCAGACAGAGCTGTGCTTGCTATGCAAATTCAGCTAGCAGTGCTCAATCTGAGGAGTTGACGGCAGCTGCTGCTCCCTGAACACTTAACTGCGCTTAACCGCACATTACACAGGGCCAGCTGACAAAACTGCTCCTGTGATTGGACTGTCAGGACCAACGACTACAAGTACAACAGAGTCAGAAACAATACAAATAATTATTATAATAATAGAAATAATAATTATTCCTAAAAAATGTTGATGCTTCCTATGTTGCTTCTTTAGTCCTACAGGTTATTGAGATAACCTAACATATAACATACATCAAAAAAGTCTTTTTGAGATATTAGTAATTTCGCTTTTATATTTAACACGTGAAAGAATTTCAATTTAGAGGTCATCTGCGATCTTTTTTCTTTTTTTTTAAAGGACTCTAAAAATCCTATTTAGAGTTTCGCAGACAATAGTGGAACACACTAAAACATGCAAAAATTACAATTTTTTGTACAGTTGTAACCATTACACAATCACCCCCAGTTCATTATAAGTAGAGACATAGTTGACGTTACCATCATACAATAACTTGCAATTAAGTATCGGCAAAGATTAATGCAATTTTCACAGGCGGGACATTATTGTCAACAGCTGCTGAAAGTAACTAAAAAAGTTACTATTAATGTAACTTAGCTACTTTCCAAATCAAGTAATCAGTAACCTAAGTTACTTTTTCAAGGAGTAATCAGTAATCCGATTAAAGCTACTTTTTTAAAGTAACTATGCCATCACTAATGTTAATTATATGTAATTAACATGTAAAGTTAAATGAAACTTCAGTATTGATTAAACTGGACAGCAATTACTTCACTCTAGTTCAGAATTTATAATGCATTAAGTTTACATATACCAGAGATTAGTGAAAACACAGATTCAGATTAAAATAACCGTCATTTAAATTTGTTGAAATAAAAGGAAATATTTTAATGCTTCTTTCTGTCATTGGGACTGTATTGAGAAAAATATGGGAACTTCAAGTTAGAGACTACTCAAATCTGGATTGAATTACACTAGAGAAATTTTGAAAATAGGGTTTTGATTTATGAAACCTTTATTATATTTGTGAAAACAAATAAAGCGTATCACAGAAGTGATGGGTTGCCTAGGAAACTCCTCATGTCCCAGCCAATCTTGTTGGTACTATTGGAGAGACATAATTTAATCAATTAAACTAAATTAAGAACAGTGGGATGTTGGGAGGAATTCGATGGAGTCAGATTAGTGCAGCAGTTTCGGATGATTAATCATAAAATTTACATGAAGCAATTACCACAAAACATTTCTTTAAAATCTGGATCTCATCAGCATGTACTTCTTACTATCAACCAAAAGTGGGGAAAAGCCTCTAAGCTTGACACACCCTGGCATAAATTTTGTCTGACATTGGGCTTTTTCTTTTTTGACTGCATTGGAACAATGCAAACTGAATACTCTCCAACCCAGGAGAAAGGAAGGAATTTTATTCCAAAAATGAAGAAAAATAAAGTCATCCTAGATTAATCCCCTGCTTATCATTACAGTTACAAACTGCGGTATAGACTCATAAACAATGAGACCAAGGAGGGCACTGGAATGCAGAGTTGACATTGGGGAAACTGTTTACTTACTAAAACCAACTGCACTGTGTGATCTGAAGTTTTTCACTTTCACTTACAGTGTGACATTGCAAGATTATGTTCACTCCTGGAAGTGTGACTAAAAATAACCAAATACCTATTGCTACATTCCAATTCAATCTGTGAAATAGGTGAATTCCCAAGGTAAGCAATTACTCTAATAGTCACTGACTCAGCTGCACGTCCGTTTATTGATGCAGATCAGGCATTAAAGCAATAATTAAATGGCAATTCCACTCTGCATGAAACTGTCTCTGTCTCATAAAGTGATACAAGCAGTTTGTTTCTGATTCTGTATTTCAGAAACCCCCCGCTGTTCTCTTGCTGCTGCCACTGTTGCTACTGCTGCTACTGCTGCTTTGTCATTCCACAGTGTTTTTGCACTGGACCTTTCAGGGTAAGTAATCTGTGGTGCTTAGCACTCACACAGAGATATTAAAAAAAGATGACTCATAAAAACACAAAACAAAACCTTTTCTTTAAGAAAGACTTTTTTGTTTTGCTGTAATACAAACCATCAAGTTTTATTTTAAACATGACCAATGAGTCATTTGGTGATTTAGGTTGTTTTATGTTTTCAAGTCTGCAAGTTTGTTGTAACACAAAGATGTATGTTTGCATTGTTTTGCCTTTCCTCATTTGGTTTCTCTCCTGTGCTGCTGTGCTTGTCAATATTTTATGTTCCACATACTGTGGTTTGTGTTAACCTTATTTTAAAATGCACTGACATGTACAACTGTAGCAAATGTGGAATAATAAAATATAAGTCCTGAGCCAAACTGCTGAGCAGAATCGGGCTTTCTTTCAAAGCAGCACAGGCTCCTGGAAAATGGAAGAATAGCTCTTTTCCTGGCGATTTATTCACACTTAATTAAAGTCTTTAGATTCCAATTCTGACATTTAGTAAAAACAAGTTAATCTTGAGAGCTTAAGTCCTGTTGCAAGAATCACAAACACTCAGAGAGATAGCCCAATATTTATTCAAGGCAGTGGCACAGCTTTCCAAACACAGAACTTTTGTTCCCTCACCACAAGATGCACAGACTTACCCTGACTACTAACACACTGCTTTTGCTTTTTTCTCCCCGTTTTATAGCTGTGAGGATTCCACCTCAAGCTGGCGCTCATGTGAAGGAGGGGTTCTCAAATGAGCGGCTAGGAAAATAATTGCAATCACGGAACATGATTTCGAGTACTACTGGAGGTCCCAAAAAAGTAGGTATTCCACTGCATATGGAAAATTCGGCTTAAAAAAAACAATTCAATAATGATGGTGCCAAGTAAAATAAAAGACAAGATGTATGCTTGAGTTTTATGCTCCAGGATCTAATGATTCAACCATTGTTGTTCCACATTGCTGAGCTGGAAGGAGACAAGCAGTTAGGAAGCTTGCAGTACCATCTCTTCATGATGGCCCTTATGAAATAGAGGCTGGCTTTCCCTTCAGAATAAACACAAGGTTTACTGCAGTGAGTGGGTTTTTTGTTTGTTTTTTTGTGTGGGTGATGACTGACATCTAGTGGTTGAGTTGTTTTAAACACCACTTACCCTGTCCGAGGTGCTGAACATCAAAGACTGGCCTTATCTGAACTGCACAACAATGCTGGCATCTTAACAACTGTGTAAATGATCTGTAGATCTAAAACGCAATAGGTGCTTTAGAGTCAGAGTCCATCTTTTCTTATGTAAATCAGTTTGTCTATGGGGAACACCACTGGAATTTACCATTGTGGCAGTACAGTCATGTTTGGTTCTCAGAATATTCCAGTACACCAAAAAAATCAGTCACTGTGATGGCACAGCTCAAGAAGGAGCCAGCTACAATTGCAAACACATACACAGCAAAACTGGGCAACTGTGAAAAGATAATTTCTGGATAAAAAGTAACCAACATACCATATATGACCATATTTAGGGAGAATATCCTACTAAGAAATAAATGAAAAAAGAAAAAGAGCATAAAGAAATGATTCTAATTATATTTTTCTCCGGGGGAAGTTTCATACACCCTCTGACGACTTAGAATTTAAGTAATTTAAACTTCAATCATTTATTATTCAATAACAAATTAACTTCAATAATTCATGTCTACTTGTAGAAAGTTGCTCAGAGATGTTTTGGTTTGATCCAGGGCCATGAGGCATTTTTTCATTCCAGTCAACAAAACAGCAAAGAAATGAAAGAATATCTTCCTTTCTTTCTCTGTTTATGTTCATTTTCCTCTCTACTTCTTTTTCCTTTTCTTAACACTTAGACACTGTTTGAAAAATATGCCTCTGCAGACATTTCATTGTGATGTTGTTTTTCTAAGTTTTCATGTAGTTTGAACTCCTCTCACTGCTGACCCAGGACAGAGGCTGGATATGTTCTTCCTGCCACACTAAGAGCAAAAGAATCCTGACAAGGGTCAGAAACAAATGTTTGATTATTGGATATTGATGTAACGGTAAATAATTGATAGTACAGGAATACATTTAAGTAGTGTTCAAAAAGTTTTGTTCTTCAAAATTTTAACAGTAAAAATCAATTGGACATGAAATTAAATGAATGAACAAACTGCTCTCAGTCTGGTTGTAGCAGAGGTTAAATTGCCCGCTGACGGTGCTCATTGGTGCTTACTGCAGGGTGGCCCCTTTCCTGTGAAGGCCTCCTCCAATCTCCTTTCTCTTTCCAGTCTCTATATGAATATGCATGAGCCCCTGACAACCCTGGGACCTTGCACCTTCTAGCAGGAAAGCTGCAGTGGACTTAGCTGCCTTGTTTTGACGGGGGCTCCTTCTAGCCAACAAATCTTGAGGAAAGGACTCCAACGTTCACCCTTTTCTGCTCCTGGGAAGATCATGGCTGGGTTTGCAGGCATTAAAGAGTCTTTTCTGGTGGTGATCCTGCAGCTTGTTCTCCTTTGCTTCTCTCAAGTAAGACCTTTAACATGCTTCTGTCCATATGATTCTGTCTTAATCTTTAGATTGATTCTACAGAGAAGCAAATGAGTATTCTCTATTTGCATGCAAAATATATGTTTTGAAAACTTTTGTGATTCAGATTATTTTATGAAACTGAAGTATTTGACAATCTACTGACAATTTACTTTGTATTTCCTTCAGAAACTTTATTTTCTTGTAAAGTCTAGTATTCTAATAGAAACATAGCTCAATCTCTAAAAGAAGCCAACTTTTCCAGTCTAGGCAGGTGTGCTGATTTCAACTCGCATCATGCAATGAAGTGGTGCACCTGTTCTTTCTTTTACATGAACTGTACGGTTGCATGTTGGTCTAAGAAAGGACAAATTTAGTAGAAACTTCAAACAATAATCATCATATAACCTTCCTATTTTTCTAAAATAACCATTTCACACAGAGGAATCAAGGTCCACCTGGCCCACCTGGACCCCCAGGAGTCCCAGGAGTTGATGGCATAGCTGTGAGTTGTTTTAGCTTTGTAAAAATATCCATCTTTAGATTCAAATGCTAACAATGTTTGCGATTAGCTTTTGTTGACCAATAAAATTGCATGCAATTTCTTTCAGGGTGAACGGGGGTTAGATGGCCAGGACGGTTTTCCTGTAACTATGAAATTTAATCAATTTCCAGTCTCTTGCTGTTTCTTACAATTACTGGTGAATCATTTGTGGGATTTTTAATCTCATAGGGGCCTGATGGGGATGCAGGTAAACCCGGTTCTTCAGGATTACCCGGAATTCCTGGGAATGATGTGAGTAGTCTTTGTTTCATGTTTCATATAGTAGCTGCTCGCCATGTTAATGGTCATGACGAGGTCAGCTTGCAATCTTTGAGCTGGTTCTGTGGGTGGAACTGCACAGAACTGCACCAAAGAGCTCATGTTTCACACTAGTTTTGTAGAGACCTAGGAAGCATTGTATGTGTACAGGGGGTTATTAAGGGAAAATAGGTGCAAAAAATGTAAGGAATTTATATAACAGGATTAACAAAGTCAGAGCAGAATCAGGCCTCGGTATAATTAAGTTAGAGGGCAAGGTTATGATTGCAAGAGCCAATAAATCACACATTTTAGCTTTTGAAGGAATTATAAAAATGACTGTATTATAATTTACCTTAATATAATGGTTATATTTTACATGCTTTATTAAACCCACAATTTAAAGGAAAATGAACATTTCTATCAAGAGCCTGTGTTCAGAATACCTATCAGGATTCTGAAAACAATAGCTGCTCTATTGGGACACAGTTAGTGTCTCTGGTTGAGAATCCTCAAACTGGTGTGGAATGACTTCTTTCAGTTCGTTTGTTTAAAGAGACCCAGAACGGAATGCTGCTCCCAACTGAACAGTCTGAGAGTTTAGATGTCTGACTTAGGGTAGATAATTTTCTATATACGCTATTTAAAATTGAAAACAAATGCAGTGTATGATCAAAGGAAAATCTTCTGTTGTATGTAAATGTTTGGCTGTGTTTTGTCATCTCACACATACATTAAGATTTTGATGAAATTTGAAAAAGACATGCTTATGTGGCATATAGATTTCTACCTATATGCATTGAAAACACTGATACTAATTTGCTTCAAAATGTGTAACTTTATCTGAATGTGTTTCTATTACAGGGTTTAACTGGCCCTGTCGGAGACCCTGGGCCTGATGGTCCCCCAGGACAGAAAGTGAGTGAGCCTTTACTTTAGCACTTCGGAGGCTGTCAGTGAAACTGTGCCAAGCGCTGTTTTGGCTTGGCAGCAAGAGTCGCAGCGCATAAACCAATTCCTCTTGACAAATGAGACATAATCCTGCAAGCCTAAGTAATCCCTGTGGGGCATGAAGCTCCAACATTGCTCCTCATTAGGCTTAATATTGCTGGGTCAAGTATGCCCAGCCCCAGTCATATGATTGTGCCGGTGGAATGTTAATTCTGACTGTCTGCAAGCTCGCACAGCTTAATTTTACTCGCTCAGTATTTCTGTTTGTCTCACTTCCTATGGTATTTCTGAATAAAATGTGTTTATCTCTTTTCTTCAGGGTGAACCTGGAAAGTCCGGACCTCGTGGAGCTGCTGTGAGTAAACATGGCAGTCCAAGAGTCATTATATCTTGACATATTCCAGTTTAAGTGTCTTATACAAACCTTGTTTTCATACTGACAATTTCCTCCAGGGTGTTGGGTCTGATGGATCTCCGGTAAGTAACCCCTTATCAATATCAAAACAAACACTTGCAATGAACAAAAATAACAATATTATAAAGCTAATACATGAAATGTACCTTTAAACAGGGACCACCTGGGCCTGGAGGACTTCTGGGTGAATTGGGAAAAGTTGGACCTCCTGTAAGTAAAAAACAAGAATTTGTTTCTTTTTGGGGTTTTAAATCCAACAATGGCATCCAGACCCCCAATAAACATGAAATCTATGTTATTTAGAAGCAAAATATAATTTAATAAGTGGAATGCCGATGATTATTCTTTGTTGTTGTAATTGGTATGGTTTGATAATTTATTACTATTTAAAAACACCTCTCACCTCTGCATAAGAATTCCGGTGTATCTAGACTAAATATCTGCACAGAAATGTCAAATAAAGATCCAAATAACCCGACTTAGATCTACTTCCTGGACATTGCACTGCAGCATCTGAAGCCTTATGCATATAATGAGCAAAATTATTGCAACACGTTTCACCTCAAATGTAAGTTAAACTGGAGTACTTTTCATATTGATTTCAGATAAAGTTAAATATCTTGCATTAAAACAGAATTTGAGGAGTCATGTAAAACAAGGCGAAACCACACAAGGATGTAATTCGTTCTGTGGAGTACTTAAAATATTTATGCTAACAGACTATAGCTGACAGCACATTTTGTACGCTATGCAACACAAACTAGATTGCAAAAAGATATTCTTCACCATTGCATCTGTTTTAAAATGCAGTGAAAATAGCATTAAAAAATACTGTCATATTTTTTCCTGTCAGATTAATTACACATTCAGTCATTTATTTACCCCATAAAATTGAGGTGAAAGCTGAAAATAGTTTTGTACGGTACTTTGAAATAACCTCAATTTTTTATTACAGCTTCAACTTTTGGATGTAATTTTCATTAATATATTTGCTAGAATAAGTTATTGTACTAGCACTGGCTAGTAGATTCAGTGCTGTGGAACTGAAAACCTCTGTTTTTCTCAATGTCTTTTAATTGACAGAGTCTGTGGATTACACACAAAACCTATAAGTACAATTAAACAATTTTCTGAATGGTGAAATGATATAAATCAGAACACTCAATTGTCATAGAAACACTTTAAGGAGGTTCAGATAGATTTAAAATGCTTAGCTATTATGAAGTATGAACAAAATAGTGCGAAATAGTTCAAACCGAAAACCACATTGTGAGCAATAATGCTTTTTAGGATTTCTTCAGCTGTGGAATCTTCAGAATGATTATTAATCTAATCTATAGTTTGTTTTAATGCATTTATGTTTTTGCATAGGGAGCAATGGGCGTGAGAGGGCCGCAAGGACCCCGTGGACCATCAGGACCCAGAGTAAGTGAGAAAACATGATTAATTTGAATACGTTCCATACACTAAATTCAGTAATGCGGTTTTAAAAAAATGAAACTTGCTTCCTATTTTGATTCAATACACAGTAACGTATTTCAAGTTATTATTACAAGATCATGATTACATTTAATCAAAAACTCAATTTCACAAAATATTGAAATTATACATAAGACCAATAAGGAGTAATCTGAGTATAACTCAAGTATTAAGCTCATAGCATGTTCACTATGAACATACTAATTTCTAGGCAAATGCTTTGGTGTTTAAATGTATTTTGCTGAGAAAACTGAATATGGAGTTTTTACTAGCTCTAAGCCATAATCATCAAAACTGGTCATAAAAACTAAATTACAGTAGTCAGAGTGTAATAATAATAATAATATGTAATATATGTGTTTCACCTTTCAAATTGAATTACTGAAATATATAAACTTTCGTAGGATGTTTGAGTTTATATAGAGTAATTGCATAGTTTTTTTTAAGGGAAGACGGAAGATGCATCAATTAGTTTTTCATTATGGCAGATTTTATCTCTACTGCGGCAAAAAAGCTGAATGTGTTCAGTAAAAAGTCACAAATAACAAGCAAGGTCCCTGTTGTCTCTTGTCTTTATTTGACAACATTTATGATCTGTTTCCATCATCATAAGATATCAGTGTTTCATGAATACATATGTTGAAACTCTTTTATGTTCCAGCTGGTGTTATCCCACTGGTGTTATCCCACATCTGGTTGTTTATAATGCACTGATTATGTTAATAGTGTCAATGTAATAACTTTATTTTTTTTCCCACTTTCAGGGTGCAGCTGGGATGCTTGGTTCTTCCGACCTGGTAGAGAATTGATTCATACAAAAACATGTAGAGGTGATTTCTTTGCACCTGGTGCCAGGCGTAGCGACTGATTGACTTATTTTGGTATTTAGTGTCCAAACTCTTGTCCACCTGGTACTCCAGGGCATCCTGGTCTACCTGGTATGAAGGTGAGGTTGTTTGCTTCACTTCTAAAATCAATCCATCAAAAATTATTACCAGTTTAATTGATCTTTCTGGGATGTTTCCAGGGTCACAAAGGTGTGAAAGGTGAAGCAGGAGAACCTGGGAAACAAGGACACAAGGTAAAAAGTTATGTTTACTTCAGAGAAAAGGTTCAAATTTATCACTATTTACAAATTAATCAAAATTACATCAGAAAATGCAAATTCTTGAAAAAAGTGTCAGTTAGTGTTGCTCTACGTAAAAACACAAAACAAAACCTGCATTAAAGACCTGTTTACAACTTTTTAGAAACCTTTTACAGATGCTCCTTTGTTTAAAATTTGTGTAATTCCTCTGAGTTTTTGCAATTCGGAAAACTTATTTGAAATGATGTGCAAGCAAGGCAGTGCTCACCTGTTAACATTCCTGTGCACCATATAAATGGAAATGAGTCTGGTTCCATCTTCTGTTATCTCCCTCATGCTGGAATATAATTTACTGTCATTCGACTCTCCCTCTCAGATGCAATTTTCATACTTGCTTGTCACATATACAAAGATATGCTGAATATGTACAGCAACCAAGAAAACACACCAGCTGTTTAAGTGTGTAGGGATATTATTCAAATGGCGAATCATTTTGAGATGTATTTACTGTGTTGTGAAAAACTGATTGCCCTGTTTTTGTCACAAATAAACGTTTCAGATCATTAAGTAAATTTTAATATGCCAAGTTAATGACCGGAGTAAATGTGAAATGCAGTGTTTATGCAATGATTTTGTCTGTCCAGTAAAAGAAAAAAAAAATCTGAAAAACTAATTATGAAATCAATTAAACAGAACCTGTCTGACAACATAAAGTTAACTAAAATATTGTAGAAAAGCAACATGTCATGATATTCAATTGTTCGGAAGTCCTTACAAGCCATTCATAAGGTTTTGGAACTCCAGTGAACCACAGCGAGAAGTGGTGCATCTCCAATTATGCATCGAAGGGTCATGCAAAAAGTCAGAAAGAAGATTTTCATATTGACTGTCAAACATGAGAAAGTAGTGAGAAGGACAATGATCCAGAGAACACCAGCAAGTCTTGCTGGAGGATATAGATGAAACCAGACAAAGGTCTAAAGCACTGCTGCTGGCCACTCTTACCTCAATTAAACTCTGTGTTTAAGGTTTCATAATAGCAAACTATCCACTAGGCCACTCCAAAACTTTGAGTTTTGGTGGGGTACCGAAAGGTTTACATAGATAGATAAGATAAGTACCGTAACTGATTTCAAGAATAGAACAGAAAAGAACAGAACAGAAAATTGCCCATGTTTCACTAAAATACAACTCAAAATAATAACAGTTTTAACTGTTGTTCTGGGTTGTTTTTGAGTCTTCTTGATTGGCCATTTGCGCTCTCCTGGAAACGGTCACCATTGTTTCATAATTTCTCTATTTGTGTTAAATGGGTCTCACTGTGCATTGCTAGTGTCCCAAATGTTTAGAAACTGCTTCCTTATGCTTTGCACACTAATAAATGTGAGTGACTTTGTTTCTCATCTATTCTATAACTTGTTTCAAGTGTCAAGAGTTGTTTTATAGCTCCATTAACCAACTTTATGTTACCAGACAGATTCTGCTGAAGTGATTCCGTCTTTTTAGGTCCGGCTATAATGACACCTGGGAAAGATGAATAAGCTGCATTGAATTTTGCTTATTAAGCTAAATTATTATTATTATTATGATTATTATCATTATTAAATTCAAATATGGATATTACAGTAAATTCATGATAATACAAGGGGTGCAATTTCTGTTTTACATATTTCCTTTTTCTTTTTTTGGAACCATTATTTGAGACATTGATTTTTAATTTACTCAAGTTGTCTGCCTCATTGTAATTTTTTGTGTGTAAAAAAAAAAGATGTTTGTAGCAGTATTGTTAACAACATTTTAAGTATATGTTAATTTAAAAAAATATTTTTTTTAAAACAATTAAAAGCTGATTCCAATCATTTCTAAGTGTTGCTGTGTACAGTCGTTATTTAAGGGTTTCAGAGCCATTTCCCTTTTATTCTACCTCACACTGTAGAAACAGATAGGACACATCATTCCCAATAAACACAAGGGTCAATATGTAGGAACTTAGGACAACAGTCTCTAACCTTTCAATGATAGTTTGATTTCTACCAGTTAAAATTCTACCAGTTAAAATTCACTCCTCCTCCTGCTGTTTTTTTTTTCCATTTTTTTAAACATCCTTCTTATCCCAACATTTGCATATAAAAGCAAAAAATGTTTTTAACAAAAGAACATGAGAAAAACTCCAGGCATGAAGCACAATCTCTCCAAATGTGCTCCCTATTCTGATGCAGGATTGGAATTATTTGTAATGATTATTTTCCTTTGGAACAATTTGTCTTACAATTTGTATTTAAATGCTTTTTCACTCATGCAATCCATTAAGAAATGTGCATGAAACTTTTATTTAGAGTGGCAGCCTCTCTGTATAATTGACACACAGCAAATAAGGTCATTTCGCTGGAAAAGAGTCTGATGGAACGTCAGTCCTAATCAGACTGGAGGACTCACTCTTAGTTAGGGCTGCTGGTCATTGTTTCGTCTCATTAAGGTCATTCTGTTTTTTGTCTGTTGTTTTTTTTCCCCTTCGTTTGTTTGCTCAGGGTGAGGAAGGAGACCAGGGAGGTCCAGGAGACGTTGGTTCCCAGGGTCCAACGGTGAGATAATGTCTCTATTACATGATATTAGGTTGTATTTACTTTTAGAATCAGAGTTCAATCTTATAACTGCGTCATCCTCATCCTCTTCCTTCTGTTTCATGCAACTGTTATTTTAGGGACCACAGGGAATCCGTGGAGCCACAGGAATGATGGGCCCCAAGGGAGAGATAGTAAGTTTTTTGAATTGCAATTAGGGTAGTTGTGCTCATCAACTTCCCTAATTACTTCTAATTACATAATTACCTTCATTTATGAAAAAAATAAATTGTTGTTTTACCGCAGGGAGCTCGAGGTCCTGATGGAGATCCAGGTCCACAGGGAGTTGCGGGGGCGACTGTAAGCTCATGAGTCAGAACATGTCTATGTACGTGTTTGTGTCAGCTGTGTATTATATGTTTTGACCTCTTATTTCAGGGAGACAGGGGTCAAAGAGGAGTAATGGGGGAACCTGGGATTAAAGGTGAAATGGTTAGTGGATAAACCTCAACATCACAGACAAATAAATCAGGGGTATAAGACAGTTCTGGAAACCTAGGTGTTGTTTGTCTTTTAGGGTGTTTTAGGGCCACGGGGAATCACAGGGCTTCCAGGTCCAAAAGGAGAAGCTGTAAGTCTATGATAATTGCTGAATAATCCTTCACTAGTCTCAGATATTTTGTCCGAAGTGTCACATATTTTAATGTATTCTCTTTACACTCAGGGATTACCTGGTGTTGACGGCCGTGATGGCATTCCTGGGTTGCCGGGTGCAAAGGTGGAGAGTGATTTGCTCTGTTTCACTGATCGTTTTTCATGTCTCAGTCATTCATATTAAGGCATTGCTTAGAACTTTGTTTAACATTCAGAAGCGGAGGCAGTTAAGACTTTTTCCCCTCCATGTTTCTCTGCAGGGAAACATCGGCAAGCCAGGAGTTCCTGGAGATATTGGACTTCAGGGGCTTCCTGTGAGTATGACCCTTGACCTCAAACTGTTCTGGCTGACTGTAATTGGACTGAAACTGAGTGAACTTTTTTGGTGCACTTTAAAGCATCGAAGATCATGGTTTCTGCACAGCAGGACTCAGTTTGCTTCCTGCCTTGGAGTGACTTAAATCTCCCTAATAAATGCTTTTGCTTCTTACATTTTTGAATAGCAGAGGTTTCAGAGTCTCTGAGATGATACAGAAAAATAGTCAGTGCCTTTTGATTTGTCTGATACAAGGAAATAATGGCTATCAGTTCATAACACAGCTGACAGAAACAACCTGATTAATGATTTTAATTAGCATCTCTTTGCAAAAGCAGTGAAATGTAATTCTTTTCAGAAGTTTAAGTAATTTTTTTTTTTACTTGGATTTTTATATTGACTGTCAAACATGAGAAAGTAGTAAGAAGGTCTAAGTGTGTATTCAGAACAAATTCACAACTAATGGTGTGAATTTGTTTGGAACCCCATTTACTACAATGCCATTTAATATAATCTACTGCAAATATTTTACAAAACATTTTGAAGGCCAAAAGAGACACCAAACATAGGTTATTTTTCATTTAATGTCATCTGTTATGTGATATACTATTCATCTCTCTTATTAGGCTAAAATTAAATTTTGGAAAATTTCACAACATGCTTTTTTTCAGGGTTTGCCTGGAACACCTGGACTAAAAGGCTTGAGTGGGCCGAAGGTTAATTGCTCTATCAATTAATATCAATGATCACTTTTTTTTGTCATCAAAAAGATGAATGCTGATTTCTTTATTTCCAATCAGGGAGATTCTGGGAAGCCTGGGTTTCCAGGGACATTGGGATCTGCTGGAAAACAAGTAAGTGTGAACAGAAAGATTCTGAAACTTCAGCATGGTTAGAGTC
Organism: Poeciliopsis prolifica; assembly: GCF_027474105.1. Taxonomy (NCBI): domain Eukaryota; kingdom Metazoa; phylum Chordata; class Actinopteri; order Cyprinodontiformes; family Poeciliidae; genus Poeciliopsis; species Poeciliopsis prolifica. Next base: position 6,993,516 of record NW_026562380.1, read on the forward strand.
TTTTTTGCATAATTTTACTGTTACACCACAGGGTGAAAGGGGAGAACAGGGAGAAGTGGGACCCATCGGACCCATCGGGGAGCCTGTGAGTGTTTCTTCCTGATTCAGCTTTAAGCATTTTGTCAAGGACTTGATGAAATCAGAAGAGCTTCTTTGGACTGAAAACCTTTTGCCTACTTATTGTTTTATTGATCACACTTGCATGTTTCAGATCATAACATGTTTAGTTTAGTTTGAGATCATAACAATGTTCTCAAAATACATGTTTTAAACTAAACATACATAACAATGTGTTTAGTTTAAAACACATGTTTTCACCAGGGTGCTTTTTATAACCCAAATTAATAGAAAAAGCAGTTTTCCAATGAAGATTTGTTTTATTAAGAGCAAAAAAAGTTATCCAAACTAAACCCCCCTTGAATCACAAATTAATTTGGTTCAGACTGGGACAGTCAACAAATCTCTTGGATAAAATCCAAATAAAATAAATTCAGTAACAGATAAGACAGACAGTGATGTTTATCAATGGTCACCAAGCCAAAGCTAGCCTATCAAAACTTAGTTCAAAACCCCATGCAGGACATCACAAAAAAAAAAAAAAAAAACACGTAAAGACGAAATTAGGTGAGCTATGTCCATATTGAACATAGCTCGCTCATAGGACTACAGTATAAAAGTGCCTTACAATTACAGTAAGAACCATACATACACTTGTGTGACATTTAAAACATGGCATAAATAATTTAAGATCAGTGTTCAAGTTCAGTGCTCATTAATGTTTGTGATTCAACAGTAGTAAAGAAAGTGTGTAAAAAAGGTCATCTATTAAGCTTGAATTTAATTAGGGTGAAGAACAATCTTCTTCAGAAAATCCATCAACTCAAAGTATCGACTAAAAATCTAACTGAAAATCTGTGGCCTGATCTTAAACATGTTCATGTTCAAAGCCATCTAATGCAGCTGAATAGAAACAAATCAACAAACAGTAACGGGCCAAAGATCCTTCACAGTAAAGTAAGAGTAATCGTTATTGGAAATATACATCATCTTGGTTATCTGCTCTGGTGATCAAGGTCTAAAATGTTTTAATGTTTGATTATCTGAAAAGTTTAAATGGGACAAAAATACAGCCAAATCTTTGGACATATTAGTGGATTTCATTTTGACCTGGCTATAGTAAAACAGAATGGAGTGGAGCTAATACATATGATTTTTTCTCATGCATTGAACTTAAGTTCCCTTGACCTCTTCATTGTGTTTTCATTTTACTCTTAGGGCAATCCTGGAGAGCAAGGTCCTGTAGGTCCAGCTGGCAAGCCAGGTGCAAGGGTAAGTCATAAAATACAAATAGAAGAACATGAATGCATATCTAGATTGATAAAATGTAATAAATTCTACATCAGCTTAATGTGTATATATGTGGCTTCGTCTTGACTTTTCAACATTCTTGCAACATTCTTCAATAAAAAGGACTATACAATAACTGATGCTAAATAAAAAACATAGAAAGACTCTTAACACTGTGAGAGCATTTATCTCACACATTCCTGGTACCTTAAATCAGGGATGTCAAACTCCTGTCCTCAAGGGCCGGTGTCCTGCAACTTTTAGATGTGCCTCTGCTGCACCACACCTGAATAGAATAATTAGGTCATTAGCAAGGCTCTGGAGAACAAGGGGGAGGTAATTAAGCCATTTCATTCCAGTGTTTTGTACCTGTGGCACATCGAAAAACTGCAGGACAGTGGCCCTTGAGAACTGGAGTTTGACACCCCTGCCTTAAATGAAGGAAGTTTACAAGAGGAAAATGTTGGGAGTCTGTCATTGTTTCTCTGGAATTTCTAGGAGAATACTCTAAGACTGGATCTCACTTGAGGTCTATTTTCACAGTAAGGGGAGACTAAGCAGCAGGCTGAAAGAGCTCTCTGTCTCCTCTGCATTCCTCTGTTGCTGGGAGATCAAAGGCTGAGCGACACAGAAACATACCTGAGAAAATCCTGATTCCATAGTTTAAAATAATGTTCACCCTGGGCTCCTGTAACTGACACAAAAACAAACTTCACCCTTATGTTGGGTTGTTGAAGCAGTTTCAGCATGAATGATGGTTCGTCATAATAATCCAGCCATTTATTGCAATATTTCAAATCCTGCTGATGTCTTTCTGTTCATTAGATGTTTATGTTTTATTTCTTTGTTTGTTTTATTTTTTTAATTAAAGGGACCGAAAGGTGATCCTGGTCTTCCTGGTCTTCCAGGGCCTCCAGGCCTGCCTGGGGTGAAGGGAGAAAGGGTATGACATGAAGAAATATTTGCATAACACCAGTTGATGAATCACAACATATACAAACATAAACAAAGCCTTATGTTTTGAATTTTCACTTTTGCATTTTGGTTGGTCTGTGTGTTAATTACAGGGTGAGCGTGGAGAAGCAGGACCCAAAGGAGAACAAGTACAAAACACATCAATGCCAGCAATAAGGTGTTTGAAAAATAAAAGTGGTCTGTTTTACATAAATTAATACACAGGCTTTGTTTTGATAGGGGGCTCAAGGTGATGAGGGAAATCCTGGAGAGAGAGGGGAACTTGTAAGTGCTTACCTGACTGCTAACAACAATCAGAATTTATTTATTTCTTTAGTTGCACCAGAGCACATTATTAAATTTCAATGATGTCTTAGGGAGATGCTGGGGAATCTGGACCAAAAGGACAGGTGGGTCCCTGTTTCTATAAATGCCAATAAAGCTTAGCACTTTTGTAATATTTGTATGGTGATTAAATAATTTACTCACAGGCTGGTATTCCTGGTGAACCTGGCAAAAGGGGTCCTGAAGGAAGTCGAGGCCAGCCTGGCATTGAGGGCCCACCTGGCACACCTGGACCACGAGGCATGCAGGGAAACAGAGGTCCACGTGGGATCCGGGGGTCTCAAGGGCCTGCGGTAGGTCAGAAACAGAAAACACAAGTAATCTAGAAAATAACCTAAAACATGATTATGTGTCAGCCCCCTCAGAAAAGTGTCAAAGACCACAGTGTTGAAGCCTGGACGATGTCTGAGTTTCATTCTTCCTCATTGCTTTTCTGATTCTGAATTAAACTTTATGGTTATCCTATTTATCTAATAAAATAGTTTTTATCTTAAATATGATCAAATGAAAATTTCAACTATCATTTTTAAGATGTTTATGCATCTTTAAGAAGGGTGCCAGTAAATGTGGAGGATGAAATAAGGAATTTTCCTCTGTAGAAACAATTTTTGGATTTAATTATGTTTTTTACTTTTAAACCAGGGGTTACTAAACATAATATTAAGATGTCAGAGGTTGATATCCAGATAAGGGTGATTTAGTGAACAGATGATTTTTTATTACATTTGCTCACAAGAGAAGAATTAAGAAAATCACAATCTGTATCACCACTTGTAACCTAAAGCTACTTTTACTTTTCACAGAAAATCTTAATGAGCATTAATTAAAAAGAAAAATTTAAACTTGATCTCCTTAATTAATTTTACAGGCCTCAACAAACGAGCCTAAAGTGAAATGAGATTTACAGATACCCAAAGACGTTTATATAACTTCAGAGGAAACACGACACTGTTTGCCTCCAATGAAGCTCCATTAAACTAGTTTTAAGCTACTGCTGCTCCCTGTTCATTAAATGCATCACATCTAAGAAGCTCCACCAATTTCAGTCTATAAAAACATCAATCAACACTTTTCTGAGTTTGATACAAATCAAATTAAGTTGGAACCAGCAGGTCAAACATACATTAAAACCAGAAAAGAGCGAAGAGTTGAACTTATAGAACAATATTTGAAGAATAGTTCCAATCTCCTCAATGATTCACAAAAAAATTGGAACTCTGGCACCTTCTGTAAAGTACCTGTGACATGATGAACAGTGTTTGGGAATTATCGCTCCTATCGGTCCACTTTCATCCTTCACCAGAATATAAAACTAGAAATAAAACGTCAGGATAGAAGTCCTTTTCACATCTGGAAAAGAACTGGGGCAAATTCTGAACACGTACAATCAGGTAGTTTGAAACAACAGGGATTATGTCAAACTTTGCTTAAAGTGAATCGACTCTTGTTTGGCTTTACAAACCAAACAAAAAACCTGCATGCCTTCTTACCAGAATCAGCTAAAAAGTGTAAAATCACATTAAATGTTTTGTTTTCAACAGTTCTACCTCAAATGCAGGGACAAAAAGAATTCCTTTTATTTTATTAATGAGAAATATAATTCATTTTCTTCACCCATTTTGTCTTTCGGCTAAAGCAAATGAGCAAATGGCATCATGGAGTTTATGTGTCAGGCACTGAGATGAAAGCTATTAAAATATTTTTTCTTTATAGGGCAAGGAGCCAAGCGATCAGCACATCAAGCAAGTCTGCATGCGAGTTATGCAAGGTAAGAAAAGAAAAGAAAAGAAAAGCAAAGCTTTTGACCCCATTTATTGTTCCCTTGTGTCCCATTTCATGGCTGTAATGTTTCTCATTACCACCTTAAAGTGTTGTTTCATTGATCAGGGCTGTCGCTGGATGGTCTGTGGTTAAAAAACCAGAGGGTCCTATAACAAAAACATAAAATAAGCTTCAGTCTTTGTTCATGTGATGGATGAAAGCATCCTTCTCTGAGCCCTTCGAAATGTTTCACTGAAGTCACAACATCTGCTCTCTTCACTCTTCTGTTCTTATATCTTCACAACTCATCTCCTGCTCTCATGACTTTTTTATACCCGCCATGTTGAAAAATTAATCTCACCTCCAGGAGACCTACTCTTCCCCGCTCCGAGCAAAGTCAGCCTGGACAGGAAATCTTAAGAAAAGGAGCAGTCTAGCTGCTTCTGTGGCATGAAAATTCTTCAGACACAAGAAAACTGAAATCTAGATAAAAAGATAAAAGCTACAGGAGATTAATTTTAGTTTGTTGGCACTGTGGGCTTAAAGTTTCTGTTTTGTATAGCTGTAAATGAAAAGCATTATTTCTGTTTGGCTCAGCTTAGTGAAGCTTTTAAAAAAAAAGAAAGAAAAAAAAAGCTAAACAACAGAAGGCACCCAAGGGATATTATGACCAAGGTTTCACCTCACTTAAATTCAGTGTTCAAGACATGCAGAAGACATTACATAATCTCTGCAACATGATTCCTTTGAGCTGTCAGAAATGAGCCATGTGAGCTTCCTGCATTATTTATTACAATATGTTATGTGTTTAGAGATTCCTTCATAGGTATGAGCTGTGAATGAGCTTTCATGCTGATAATCGTCTTCTTTCTTTTGTTCCTCAATAGAGCAGCTTGCACAGTTAGCTGCTAGTCTAAGGAGGCCAGAGTCTGGCGTTGCAGGTTTACCTGGAAAACCTGGCCCTCCTGGGCCTCCAGGTCCCCCAGGAGACAACGGTTTTCCAGGGCAAGCTGGAGCAAGGGGCCTTCCAGGACTCAAAGGACCACCAGGGTCAATGGGAAACAAAGGTCCCAAAGGTACTAAATGTTTTGGCTGTGTTCTCTTTTAAAGGGTCAAACTTGGTCAGATGAGACAGGAGACAGTGGAACAACTTGTACAACTGCTTTCACTAATCTGTTGCAGGTGACATGGGAGACAGAGGTTCCAGAGGGCCCACTGTACGAGGACCTAAAGGCCAATCAGGACCTCCTGGGGTTCCAGGTGAGTATATATTTATGACGTTGCAGTTCAGGTCTCTCAGGTTGGATCTTTGAATGTTGATCTGATGTCTTTCCCCAGATTCTTAATTAGATTTAGATCTGGACTTTGACTGGGCCGGTTTTAGCATATGAATATGCTTTGATCCAAATCATGCCATTGTAACTCTGGCATCTATTAGGGCAGTTGTCCTGCCAGAGGGTGGACAGACCTGCTACCTCACCAGGATTCAGGACTGCCCTATATTTGGTTGTGTCCATCTTCCCAGCAAAGCTGACCAGTCTCTCTTTCCCTTCTGAGGAATGATACTGACACTATTTAATGTTTCAGAGGACTAGAAAGTATTGCTGTCCTCCACATAAAATCTTCCATATAGGTGAAAAAATTTGGTTTTGCACTTTAGATCAGACTTTTAATGACTTGCATATTAGTCGTCCAGAGTTTTGAGTGTGGGCCTCAACAGGTCCTCCAGAGTTACCAGGAGCCTCTTGGCTGCCTCTCTGCTCAATGCTCTCTTGGTGGGTTGGGTTACCATCCTGTTTACATTTTTATACAATGATAGTGAAAACATTTGGAAATTAGGGATGAATTAATGTGAAAATTTTGGCTGATATTAATCTCCGATTTTAAAGCTGATATCATGGCCTATAGCCAAAATGTACCAAAATATATGTGATATATATTTCACTTCTTTATGCATAACATCACCCTCCAGAACCAAATGGCAACGAGCTTTATCTATTGGATCAATACTGATATTTTAAAAGATGACAAATATCGTCTGAATCCATTGTTAGTGCTGATATAGTTTTCCTTCACAAATTCGTACTACTTTGTGATATTCTATCACATTAAAACTCAGTACAACGAATGTAATTTTGTAGAGCTATGCCAAATGTTTAGGATTCTATGCTGCTATACTTTTGCATAGCAGCACAGAATCCTAAACATCATTAAAAAAAACAAATTAATTGATGGCATAAAAACATTTGGACCAGGTACAAATTAATAGTCTCTTTAAAGTTGAACCTGCAAGTATAATTCACCCATTTTGTAATCACAGGAGAGCCAGGGAAACCTGGGTATGGTCAAGATGGTCAGGATGGGCAGAGGGGACCTCCTGGCGTTCCAGGACAGCCTGGCGTGCCTGGTCCTCCTGGTCCAGCTGGCCCGAATGGCTATTGTGACCCGTCAGCCTGCAACCTCCAGGCAGGAGCTGTCCAGCAGTCTCTGGATGTGAAGGGACCTGCAGGGAACTAAGAGCCACTCTGGCAGAGACACAAAGACTGCTGGATTATCTCCCCGAGCACACAGCATTTGTCACGCTGTCCTCCCAGGGGCCGTCGTTGCTGTGGTGGTGTCTTTGATACAATAACCTCTTTGTGTGAGCATGTTTCCTGCCAATAACATCTCCATCAAAAGGAGTCATCATCTTTGAGTTGTGAAAAAAAAGGGCTTATTTCATTGTGCTTGTATGGATGAGAAAAGCACCATATTGTTTATCCCATTTTCCTTTTATCCCATCCTCTCTTTATGCGCCCCATTTTGAGTTTTCTTTTCCACTTTCTCACAGAACAGCTCATAGAATCCCCCCAATGCCAATCAGTCTATTGTGATTTTGCATTATTTTCTCTTATGATGTTGTCTTTGTCAAAGGACGATCAAGGGCAAATCTGTTAAAGTCCAAAAGTCTTACTTCCTGTCCGACTGCTTTATGAGAAAATAAAACAGAAAGAGGCTGAAAATCTCTTAAAGTCACACTGACGTTAGTACATTTTGTAAATTTGTAAAAACATTGTTAAATGTGGTTAATTATATTTCCTACAAAAAAAAACTCCTGATGTGAGACTTTGCTTCACTGTACAGAATAACAGGATGCATCTGTTCATGAATAAGAATAGATTTTGCCAGTGAGAAAAATGTGCAATAGTCTAACAAATCAATATCACATGAAGTTTTTTTTTTTAATATATATTTATTTGGTACAATGATAATCTTTATGTTTTCAGAAGCATCTCAAAATGCATTTAAAATGAAGAATACAGATACAATTTAAATAAAATAGTTCTGAGATAATACAAAAATTGTCATCAGCAAACCTGTCTTTGAAAGGCAAACATGAATCTGTTTGCCAATTCACAAACATGAATCTGTGAATCGTTTCTCTTAAAGTGGGCTTTATTTCTCATCATCTCCTTAATTATAGCATAACACAGACCTTACACCTTGTAACGCTACACACGCCTCTGTGTCCTGTTTTGGGACTGGCATGGTGAGTTCATGAATAATGGCTCAGGTTTATGTGTATTGTGTTTTGATTTCCTGCAACAGTTCAAAATCATGCAAGTAAGGTTGATTGATGCTTCAAAATGTACTTTAACACTGAATGAGTATGTCTCTTATGATGTCATTTATTTCATTTGTCTAAGACTGTGTGCGCGTATGTGTTGATAATAACCTTGACCTACAGCTGTAGGTTATATAGCTAGATGTTTTCCCATCCTTCAGGGATATTACAGTTTTATTGTTTTGTGGCTTTATGGCTTTCAGTTCACTTCATAGAATGGACAGATTAAAACATGTGGAATAGAGAACCCATCTTAAAGAGCATACATCATAAGTTTTATTCTTTTTGGTTGTGTTCCAGCCTGTAATAATATTATTTCTTTACATGAATGAGAAATTTGTAGAAAGCATAAATATACAAGGCAGCCCAGAATGTAGCTGTAGCTAAAAACAACCAGTGAGATTGATTATGTTGCATTTAGAACAACAAACTCGGGAATTGCTACAATGAAACAACAGCCACTAATGGCAAAAGAAGTAATGGCAAATGTGAAACTGCAGTTTGAATTAATAAATCTATTACTTAAAATGCTATAACAACTGGGAGACATAACCCAGAAAAAAAACTGTCTGAGCACACTATCTTTGAGACTTAACAAACTGGCACCATATGTTTGATTTAGAAGCACTTTGTTCAAAGTCTTCCTGTAATACACTGCAATGGTGAATGGCCATTCGTAACAAAATCTCTCGAAAAACATCTGACAGCATTTGAATATCAGATAGAAATTCTGTTCCACTTTAAACATTGTCTCAGAACATCTACAAATGTGTTGTAATATTGGATGACACATCAAAATAATAAAAAAAAACACGCAAGATTTATTTCCACAAACATTTACTTTGGAACAGCATAGACTGTGTTATGTCCGCTTCATTCAGGGTTAAGTTGATTCTTCCTTTTTAATCCAAGTTTCCAATTGTTTCATTAACTTGGGGCAAAAGGTTTTCTCACCAGTCTTTTTTCTTCACTTGTTCACTCCTAAATTATTTTTGCAAAAAAATTATTGTTGTTCTGTGTTGCCATTAAGCAGCAACACTATATTTTTTAAATAAAGAAAACAACCTATTCTATAATTAGTGTGGTATAACTGTTGAAGGTGCCTTTACAGATGGTATATCAATATTGAGTTATGATAATGTTTACCTGTTTTTCATGGATATGACTTGTGAGTCTTTGTGATGAAAATGTGTTTAAAAATTATTTATCTGATTTGAAACACAAGATAATGAGTCATGAATGTTTCTCACAAATTTCAGATATTAAACTTAATCTTATGCAGCATGTAGAAGTTTTGGATCACAGATGTGAAAATGAACAGTGTTAAAATGAGTTTGTCTATCTAGATGTCTATTTTAATTCAAATACTGCAAAAAAAAGACTAAATGATTCTAATACAACAACAACCAAGTCTCTACTAAGTTCCCCCAAAATATTATTCAATTAATATATCAAACAACGGTAAAAAATAGACACATTTTAAAGCATTCAGGCTTTGTTTTTGTTCTGTTTATGCCACAAGGAAACCACAGATAATATATACTTAAGAGCCTCAAACACATTTTAGGCCACATAAAGGTGTAAATAAGATAGACTTTCTGAAGGAACAACTAAAATAAAACCCAGGGCAAAATATAAAGCACTTGAGAACATTTATTGCACACAGAAAGGCAGATGGCATTAATAGATGCACTGTAAATGAAAGATTCTGCAAAGAGTAAAATACAACCTCTGATACCTGGTAACCACAGTTACTTTCTTTTGTTAATCAGTGAACTCACACTGACATTGACATAAATCCAACAGTTTTTTCTTGCATAAACACATGAGAGTTTTCCCATTTTTCCCAGGGAATATTTCAGCTAATTTTTTTTCCTGATCACATAGACATGCGATAAACCAAGAATGAGGTAGTTATTTAACTGAACAAAAACTTAAAAAAAAAGAAAAAAAAAGTTAAAGTCACACAGCATGACACAAACTTATGCGAGAGGAAAGGGGCGTTTCAGCGAGAGCAGCAGGTAGGCGCTTTTAATCTTGAGGGTCCTCGCTGCGAGGCTGATCCATATTTTCCCTCATTACAAGCTTGCTCACAAGATTAGATTACACGTGGCAACAGGATCACCTTACATTACAGCTAAACACAAGCAATGATGAAATACGTGGACATCTGAGGTTCATTATCTTGAGCAAATTTTACATTATTTAGCAAGCTTTTGTTTAGATACATTCTCAAAGGAAGCTGCTCCTTTGATTTTGCCTCCATCAGACAATTTCCACTTAGAATAAATTGAGCTTAACTTGGTGTGATGGATAATAGCATGAATTTGTAGCGAAGTGAGCTGTGACATTAACGTCCTCCCTTCTTATCACACTGTTTGGATAAATGGAAGTAGCAAAGTGGAGCATATTAATGACAATTCATGCTAAATTCAATAGGCAGTGGGAGTTGCTCTCAGCAGTACACTGCAGAAAAAAGTTTAGATGACATTAATCTGCTGGTGCTGTCTCATTTGAATCTCATCAAGATCAGCATAATTGTCTCTGGTGGGAGCCCATAAACTAAATATGAAAATTACAAAGATGAAAGGACAAGATTAGGTAGAAGGAAGGGGAATTCAAGTGCCCCAAAACCCAAAGATGGGTTTCCCTTGTAGATTAAAAGGTGGATGGAAATCCAAACACGTCCAGCAGGGGTCTCCTTTTACTCACAAATAAAATCAGCTTGACACTTTATTTCTAAAATTAGACTCCCTTCCACTGATAAAACCAAGCTGACATCATAAAAAAATAATTGTTCTGCAGCATTTGAGTTATGTGTGACTGGAAGAGAAAAACATAACGTCAATGACTTGAGACAAGTAAAAGCAAAGACAGAAAAAAGGAATTAAAAGGATCTCATATGAAATAAAAACACACAAAAGAGCACTAACCTTTTTAACATTTAATTGAAGCCAAACTAAAAAATAAAAAATAAAAAAATAAAGCTTTTCAGTCAAACCCCTCATTAAAAATAACTGAAAATGACAGCTTAATATTAATCATATACATTCAACAATGTCGTTACCACTTTGCTGTTTAATATGTGTTGACTAACAGAATTTAAGTAAAATAAGCAAGTTAGCAACTTCAATCTTTGCTAATGGGATATAAATTCAAATCAAGGGATGAGAGGAAGAAAGTGTTTGCAGATGATCAAAGGAGTTTCTAGAAATTAGAGTGGTCTGTTTGGATACTATCATCTCAAACCATAAAAAAACAAAACAAACAAACAAAAAAATTAGCATTAAACTAATTCAGAAAAAAAACAAAAATAAATAAATACAGCAAAACAAAAGCCTTAAAGCAATCAAAAGCCAGACAATTTATGGTGACACACAGTGCTTGTTAGTAACTGGAAAACCTGGATGTAGAAGCAGCTGAGACAGTTCAAGTACATTCACGAGTAAAACGTCTCCTCCAAACCGAAAATAACCGTCCGTTAGCTGTGGTGTGGTAGTCCGATTTCCTTTGTAGTCATAAAGTTAAATTATTCACCCTCAAACCAGAGGAATCATCATTCGTGACACTGTGTAAACGGCATATGTGAATAATAATCTCAGATGCAACACATTTTTGTGCAGTTGCAGCAATGTATGATTGACAAGTGATAACCTTGAAGTGTCGTTACAGAGACAGCCGGCTTTTAAAGTTATATTGTCAGGTCCCTTTTCAAGACTAGAAGAGTTAGACTTAGAAGAAAAAGTTAAAATAAAGCATATGAAAGATACTTACAGTTGAAAACAAAGTACAGAGTAAATGAGGAGCTACATTAATTGAAAACAGACATTATTTCAAAGTACATTCTTTTTTGCGGAAGAATCTGCCTTTAAAGGGATCGTAGGGGCTGATTTGAAAAAGGCCATCTCAGTGTTTATAAAAAAGTGAATGGAATACCTTCGAGTGGTTGAAGGCTAACTGCTAATAAGATGAGATTTCTGCAAATCAGAACTGAATAACTTCTGGGAACCTAATGTTAAATTTGTCGCCCTCTTATTTCAACAAATTCAGTTTTCGTATTTCAAAGTTATAATGATTACCTGCAAGCTTTCATTCACTTGATCAGCCGTGACTCAACAGTCTGCCAGGAGCGGATTGAGGATTTGGATAGCGTGTCGCGCTGTGATTTGTGCAACAGCATTGGTGAGAATAGGTTCCTTTTAAGGTCTCTCAGTTCTTTGGAAAACAAAGTGGCAGAGTCAAAATCAGTGGCCAACCTTTGCATTGTTATGTTGTTTGGGGTGACAGTGTTGGGAGTTTGCTCTGCAGTCGGTAGGCCATTGGTTTGATTCCCACTTCACCTGCCTCTGTCTTTGTGTCCTTGGGCAAGACACTTCACCTGTCTTGTCAGAAGGGCTGATAGTACAAAATGCCATCCTTGCTTTCTGTCAGACTGCCCCAGGGCTGCTGTTGTGCTTGCCATGAATGAAAATGACTGATTTCATTGTAAAATGTCTGTGAAAGGGTTGGAAAATGCTGGAAAGTCTGATGTCACTTTATTAACGTTTGTGTAGAAACATGAAGGAGTTTTGGCTATAAAAATCACCACAGATTTTTTTCTTGTGGAAGTGGAAACATGTATTATTTGCTAATCTAGCATTGAAAGCAATGAATGGAAACATATTCAGCCGAGTTGTCAAGGAAACTGCTCTGGATATTTTTCAAACTGGTGTTTTTCCTGTTGTCTTTTGGATTCCAATGAAAAACATTGTGATGCTTATGCTGGGCCAGCAGGTGGCAAGAATGTTGACATTCTGACTAAAGACTCTTTTTTTAGTCCAAACGTAAGTTGTTCCAGCTTACGTTTTATTTGAGTGTTTTGAAACCTTTTCTCTCATTCATTCAAAACATTTTCAGTTCACATCTTGCATTTACATTTTGGAAACCACTTGAAAAATAAAATTTTTTGCTACTAGCCTCAACCACTCTCAGGATTTATAATTTATTCATAAAAATATTACACCTTACTTCATCAGGTAATGAGAAATATCTCTAAGAAAACCAAATTCAAAAACAAGTCCCAAAAATAGTTTAATGTAATAACATAAATCTGTCCTTAATTCTTTGCTTGTATTCAAAATGTGTATGTGCGTTTAAAAAAAATGCTTTGGCAACTTAATAAGTGCTAAGTAATGACTTACAGAAAATGGGAAGCGGTCTTCAGCTATAGTTTAACCATAGATTCTTAAGAAAAAACACAAACACCTCATCAATTCAAAGAAACAGAAACATTGAAACTTATCAGCAACTAAAACTTGTATTACCTCATGTCTTTATAATTTAATTACTAACAAAATGACATGTTTTCCATGCTACATGTATAGCTGACTAGTATGATCTTTTAAATACATTCTTAAGGAGCACACTTAAAATAAATAATTTCCATATCAGACAAACTGGCTGCTTTAGTTACAGAGGAAGTCATTTTACTTACATTTGCTGAAAAATACGTACATTCACTCAGTTGATCTTTCTCTCTCTCTCACACATAAACAGCTAAAAATTAGACTTACCTACAGCCAGTTTAACCGAGTAAGAATTGAAGAGTGCATCGACAAGCCCGTTAAAGAGGCAAACAAATAATTATTAAGGTTATTCAGCCTGGGCTGAACCTGATGAAACAGTTATCTCTAGGTCTTGAAAGACAACTTCTTTTGATAAGGAATGCATTGCATCACAGTAAGAATTGGAAAGACAAGAAAAGTACTTCAAAGTACAGCACTGCAAAAGGTTTTCAGCTGCATTCAAAACAAAACACAACAGCACACCTAGAAAAAGAAAAACACCCACAGCACCCAAATGTTATTGTGAAGTGAACAAAAGAGGTCAGTTTTGAGTCCATTTGATACAGCAGAACTGTAGAAGCTGTCAGACACAGTGAGGTCATTCTTTTTTTTTTGCTCTGTGGCTGCAGCTTGGAGATCATGGATGACAAACGTCCTCGGAGCACACCATACCATTTGACACTCCTGCTCTCTGCTTACAAGGTAGGAAGAATGCAGTCATTCGGGTCACAAGTCCCTGGAGGTCCGCGAGGCCCAGGAGAGCCAGGGGGGCCTTGTGAAGGGATCCCAGGTGGCCCTTGAGAGAGAATGTTGTTAATTACTGAAATAGGCTACACCTTATCAGTGCTAGGAAGAGCTTTCCATTGACAGCTAATCTGAAGTGTGGCAAAATCATGATTTCCTTCATACAAACCGTAATTATCTAATTATATGCAGCGAGTAATCAGAAGTACCATGTTCTGCTTAGAAATGCTCTGCGTGTAAACTGCAAGCAGAGCATTTCTAAGGATTTAGGAGGGCAGGAGAGGGCACAAAGCCATAAAGACTCTGACATTTTACTGGCACTTGAAAGACATGGCCTCAAATCACCCCCACAAAAGCAGATCAGGAGATTCTTAAGAAGGAAAGAAGAAGCAGAAGAACTGACTTAGCCTCAAAACTCCTCAGACAAGCCTGATGTTATCACACTGCCTCATGTTCGTGAAATGTCAAACTTCGGAGTCTGAGGTTTCCTGGATCAGAGCCAGTTTTTGTGTGCTAGCCACACTTTTACTCAGGGAAATTAGGGTAAATGATAGGAAGGTCCACACATCAGAAGCCCTTTCTAAAGTTTGATTATTTCCAAGCTGTTTAAATGATAAAGTGAGATATGAACAACATGAAGTTAGGTCTTTGATCAAGATGGAGCGCTTGTAAATCTCAAAGTCATAAAATATCAGAATCATGGTTTTACCTCAGCAGAACAAGATGCTTTGAAATCCAATTGAAATTGTAGGGACATAATTTAATTTAATTTAATTTAATATCAGTCTGATATTAATGCAGTGATATCAGACTGACTAATAATCACAAAAAGGACAATAATTATTTTTGATGATCTTAAAATCTCTGAAAAACCATAGACAGAAAGAAAGAGGAGAAGAAAAAGGAGCTGAAAGGAATGAAGTCTGTAAGGAAGAAACAATGTAAAGACAGGACCATAAAGAAGGAAGGAATGGAGGATGGAAGAAAAAAAGGACATAAGAGAGGAAACAGCAAGCAAACAAAAGAACAAATGAAGGACAGAATGATGAAATGAAGGAAGAGGAATCAACAAAGAAGTTCTGAAGAAAGAAACAACCTGAGGACAACATGGACAGAATAAACAAGATAACAAATGAGAAAGAAAGGACTGAAGGAAGGACCAATGGAAAATAAACAAATATGGAAAGGAGCAAAGGAAGGAAGGCTAGGAGGACATTCGGACGGACAACAAATAAAACTATGACGCAACAAAACTAAATAAATGCAGTGTGGTATTTCACCGCACTTAAAATTTTCTGAATTTTCACCCATAAACAAACCATTGCTTTCATTAATCATAATACAGTATCAAACTGTGACTTTTTAAATGACTCAAATTGATTTAGAGGGAAAGAAATCCTGATTAAATCTCTTATAGTGATCAGTTTGTTATATTGTCTTACCCTCAGTACAAATACCTTTCGCTTTTCTGATTTAACACAAGCAATTGGATTAGACCAATTATATGTCATGCATACTTGTGTAAAAATGGTAATATTCTGAAAACAATACTATTTACTCAATGTTTTTTTTGACATGCCTAGTTGGACTGTTTGCTTTTAATACCTGTAATTTGTCATAATCCTTTTATTTACAAAGAAGGAAAAGTTTCACTGGTTTGTTTGGAAATGAAGTCATGGATCATTATGTTCCGAAGTGACTTTGGAAATGTTCACAACATCTGTGTCACAGTGCCTGTGACTTTTCATTTACGGTCTTTTTCGCACTGTTTATATTCTGGTCATCAGATACTGTGGCCAGCGTTAACACTGTCTTTTAAACAGATCTCGATAAGCCTAAAAAAAGAGACCTCCTTTGCTTCAGGCCTCCCAAAGGACTCTCCATTACATCACTCAGAGCAGTGACAGCTCAACAAAGGCCTGCTCACTTTGAACAAAGAGACCTGCTTGGCCTTTACTTCAGTGTGATAACACAGCTTGCCCCTTCCATCACTGCCACAGCCGTCCACAGCTTAACCGCTCACACAAACAAAGTGATTTGGTAACTGTTAACACAGACTGTAGGAGAAAAGAGGTGTGTGTTAAATCTCTGCACTTGGGCAGCAGGGTTAAAACTACAAATTAGCAACTCCAAACAAATGTTTCACTTGTGGACATAAGAACAAAGACTACAGATAGAACATGTGGTCATGTTAACTTAATCTTTTTCAGTTTAATGCACTGGAGTCATCTTTGCTCCTATATTAATCTTTCCACTTTCAAAGCACAGACCTTGCAGCCCAACATGAGAATTTTTAGTTCTCAGCATTTGAACTGATACAACAGCTGGGTGAATCTCCAGCATGGAGCGGATCCCAGCCTTTAGACTCCAAGGGAAACCAGCTCTGAGCAGATGCCAAGGATACCGGATATCTTTGATCAAGATGGCAAGGTGGAAGAAATTTTGGCTGAAAGAAAAAAATCTTCTGCTGTCGTCTACAGGAAACTTGTAAATCTAAAGGTATGGAAGAAACCCCCCCCGACCCCAACAAAAAAAAAACAAAAAAAACAGAAGTCTGTGGACCTGTATTCACATCAGTCAGTTTGAAGAACTTTCAGATTTTTTTCCAAGACACAACTACGGCTTAAGTCTAACCCCCACCAGTTATGCCGCAGGTGCATCCCATAACCGAGCACCTCTAGAGATGATTTCTTTCAACAGCTGTGATTTATCCTCTCCAGCAGAGCTACAGCCAACTTTCCTTTGCCCCCGCACATACATTATGCACAGATTGCATGAGTGACTTCAAGTTCAATGATAAACTCCTGCTGTCACGGGCTTGAAGTAAGTGAAGTAATCCCACTTCTCAAACCAGCAGGAGGATATGCCAACACCATGGCTTGGTCTTTTTGTTCAGGGAGATGGCACGATAGGATTTTAGTTTTCAGAACAGATGCCATTTTCCATTACTGCAGAAATTTCTCTTCTCTGGGGGGCATTTCTTTTTTTATTTTTTTGTCAAAGCAGCATGAGGGTTTAACAAAAAGAATGCAGTCTGGGGGCTGCATTTTTGCCACCAAGATGAAGATAACAAATGATGGCTTAAAAAGCTGTGAGGTGTTAGTTTGACATAAGTCTAATGCATTTCCTTCCTTTCAGCAACTATGTAAGAAAACTGATTTTAAAAAAATAGCAAATGTGGAAGGGAAATAGCTGTCAGTGCAATAACCGGTCAATCTGACCTAAAGATGGCAGCTCAGAAAAGTGCTCTTACATTTTTCTCCACATATTTTACTTTATGTAAGTGCTGAAATGACCATAAAATAGCTGTCAGGGAAAATTCAAACTCTGATAGAGGGAAATTGTAAATATTATGATTTTATTTATTTGTTTTTAGGATGATTGGTAATAGTTTGGCTATGTCAATATCCTGGGTCTATGACTGCTTTTAATTTTTAATGTAAAAATTAATCAACATTACAGATAACGGCCTGTCCTGTTTAACTTAAATTATTAATGCCAGTATGAAGAACATCATGTTCACCTGTTTTTCTAAGGATTAATGAAAAATATTCTGATTGCAAAAAACAAACTCTTATGTTGCACTTGCCAAAACCAAATGATTAATACAGGTAGATAAAAAGAAAATTAACTGCAGCACCATCATGTCACAAAGTTCAAATCTTTAATTTCAGCAAATTTCTGTAGTGAGGCAAAAATTATCAGATGTTTTTTTTTTTTTTTTTTTCCACAATTACTGGCACTGGCACTGTTCTTATTACTTTTAATTGGCTTGTTTGCCAATAGTACAATGCTTAATCTTCTTCTGTAACATTTTACTTCATTAAGGGAGATCGATCTTATGGCCATTTATAACTTGGTTTATTACCCTTCTGAGAAACAATATATTTTAGTTTTCTGGCAAATGGCAAGAACAATTTATTTAAAATATAGTGGTATTTCAGAGAGGTAACAATGAGGTACTTGATGCCCAAAGTATCATTCATATATATGACCTTTATGGACATTATACCTTAAAAATCGAGGAGTGTTTTTGCCATACTTATCATCTAGCTCAGTGTGAGTGGGCACAACTTCGCTATAAGTCCATGTCCTTATTTGTCACAGTTTTGTTTTTCACAAAAATTGTTGAGAGTTGCCAACTGTTGCAAACGTTTTAAACAAGTGGGGCGTTAGTGGTGGGCAAGGGGAAGGGAAGAGGTCAGGTTTTTCAATACAATCAGCATTCAAATCAAAAGGCCTTCTATGTTTCTTTCTCACCTGGTGGCCCAGTGGGTCCTGGATCTCCTGGTAAGCCCAGACCAAACTGTCCTCGTTCTCCTTTCTGACCCCGGTATCCTGAGGAGACACACATATACAATAACCCGAATAAATACTAAAAAAACTATCATTTATATAATGTACGCAGTACAGTTAGAAAAATTAGAACAAATGCCACAGCATGTTAAAGTGTCAACATGGCAACACATTGTGCAACCTTTTTATCTGGCAAGGAACCAAGACATTGTATCATCTTAAATACTGCTAGCAGGACAAAAATGTCAGACATCTGTTGAGTCCTGTGTTTGTCTGAGGGACACAGCTTCAGTCTATAAATGTTGACAGCCGAGAACCCCTTTTTTCAGTGTTACAACTTTAAATAATAAAAGATGTGCTGACATATTGTCAAAACAGAAATCCTCAAACAATTCAACAGCAGGTTAGTTCCTTGAAGAGCGTCATGGACAATGACAGGATCACAAGAACATGTCTTTCAAGACTTGAGAGGAGAGTAAAGAGGATTATTTCAACCAGTCATCAAATATGTGGGTCTCTGCAGGTGCTCTGATTTTGGAGAGAGGTGGGCGAATAAAAAACAAGCAAAAACAAAAATACACACACAAAAACTGTTAAAATTAGAAAAATCCCTGTTGACCATCTAAATTGTGCTTGTCTCTTTTTAATGACTCTACAGCATTGACCACTTTTATTGGAAACAGTAGATGTTTAAGAAGCAATAAAATTACACCATCTTTTAATATGGTGTAATTGTCTTTAGTGTGATGTCACACATCAGAAAAACCCAATATTTACCCAATAATTTCTTCAGAAGCAAGAAATTCCATGTTGATAAAAAAAAAACCCTTTGTTTATTTGTAAAATAAATATAGTTGGCCTGAGTCAAAGCAAAATGAAATGATGCACTCCAAGTTTATCTTGCCACCAAGTACAGTGAGAAGGATGGTGAGGGAGGAAAAACAAGAAAACTGAAATATTTTTTAATTTAATTATGCTTCTTTAATGAAAGATGACTTTGATATTGAAAGAATATCTGTAGCTAGCTACTTCTTAAAGATATCTTTACATCTTTTAAAAAATAGTGGTAATAACTGTAGAAGACACTTATTGTTTGTTAAACAAATAAATTCTTCACAAACCCATGCAAAATATGTGGAGATGCACAGGGAAACTGGATGGTGACTGGATTCAGATGATTTTCAGCTTGATCTATCTTTTGCCTGGTGACTGTGGTCATTTTGGTAGTTATATGCATTGCTCAAAAATCCAATGCTAAGACCCTCCTCCTGGATCTGATTGGTTGGTGACCGGGAGCAGTGTACTCATGCAGATGGCAGAGGGAATAATACAGAGAAGTTTGAATTTTTTTTCATAGGTTGTTTGTCTCATATTATGCTGTCACAACATAGTGACAGATTTAACAAATATTCAAAAAAAAAATATTTTCTTTATAAACGTTACCTACGGCTACGGCAGCTTTAATAAAAAAGCTTTTTGGCAGTTCTTGCTGCCATTGATAGTGCAGGCAGGCTTGACTTGACAAGCTCTCTGCCTTTAATAAATTAAATCATCCTTTGAAAAATGACTTTTTGTTTTTACTCAGATGTTTTTTATCTGGTATTAAAATTGTTTGATCATCTCATGCAATTACCTGAAACAAAATGCAAAACTAAAAGAAATCTCTAAGGGGAAACATACTTTTTCATAGCACTCTAATAATAAAACCATGTGTTACAGCAGCTCTTTTCTGACTCACACAGATGTTGTATATGCTTTGAATATACATAAAAATACATTCCAAGAAAGCTAGATAAAACTATTTTGAATGCTGTTATATTGTGCTTAAACATAAATAATAATTTGATTTCTATGAGGTTTGAAAATTGACCAAATTTCAGACCAGTGCATTTCCACAAGCGTGTTAAGACAAAGTTGAAAAAACCCTCCAAAAAAACATTAAAGGCAGACCAGGCAATGTTGGTGTTAATAGCAAAAAACACACAATCATCCTTTAAAAGCTTTTCTCTGCATGCAAAGTGGGTAAGTCTTCACAGCTAAGAACAGCTGCATACCAAGTAAAAAGGCAAGGGGCCACAACAATATTTCCCCATGAGGCACTTAAAGTAATGGAGTCTCACGACCAGCAGTTGCATAGAGTGCGTCAGAAGCATTGACAGGAGTATCAAGCATCTCGCTGCCTGGCCCAAAGGGGAAACGCTTCAACGCTTACATGTCAGAGAAAATCTCAGAAGAAAAGGCTCATGAATGCTCCAAAACGGAATCTCAAAGAAAGCGGGGCTGTCCACACATCCCTGCAATAATGAGAGTTCTTCTAACACTCACAGAGCCGGGGGCATTCATTCAGGGAGGAGACGTTGCATGGAGAAAAGTGGACTGTACCTTAAGCAAAATGAAAAAAATTTACTGAATAGCACACAAAGCAATAAGCTTGGGTGCCACCTTGGATTGGTGCACCATGATGAAATCGAAAGTGTCACACTGGGCTTGGTTGAAAACAAATTGTTTCCAGGACCACTAATGGACAAAGTACAAAAAAATGGAGATATTGACATATAATACTGTTTCATTGTTGATTGACAAGACTGCACCTGTACACCTCCATGTACCCGATCAAAAACAGAATTGACAGCAACAACCATGAATTCATGCTAACATGCTTAGCGCATAAATTCATGCGCTACAAATGTATAACACACACCTATTCATGAGGAGATTCTCTATCAAAAACACTCTGAAAAATCAGAGCAACTCCAAAACAGAATGCACTGACTAAAACTTAAAAAAAATATAAAAAAAACAAAAAAAACAAAAAACTTTTTTTCAGTAGGTATAAATAAGCATACAAGGAGTAAATTACAAAGTTAAAACAAAAGCAACAACAAAAGAAACTAAATAAAGAGTTAATTATACAATGACACTGGAGATTTTTCTTGTGGTACTAAAAAGTAAAAAAAAAACAAAAAAACAATTAATAAAATTATAGAAAATCACCAGCTTACAAAACTAGAGTACAATAAAAGAATAACTGCTTTTTGGCACGTGTCCTCAAGAGCACATGGTCTAACAGCTGGAGACCTCCTCGCCTGTGCAATCAAACCACAAAGAAGAAACAAATAAAAGAAAGACAATGATTTCAAGAGGGTTATTTTTCTCCATAAACAATTCATTTTGCCACAATAGGGAAGTCAAATTGGATATTCCAGAGGAGCATGGTCTCCAGTGGAGGATGACGAGAAATAATGAGGAAATATTACCCCAAACTCCCTCACCAGCTGAGTGGAGTCACAAGTCAACAAAGAAAAAAAAAATCAAGAAGTTGTTGAATTCTTGATGCATCAAGGGAAATAACTTTTCTCTTTATTTTCAATAAATATTTATTGCAAAGCTGCACTTTAAATGGCCTATAAAACACACTTTAAAAGCATAAAAAACACAAACAAGCAAACAAAATCCAAGACATGTAATGCCTGTGGCAAATATTTAAAGCTGAGTAGTTGCTTACATTAACTACAGTGGAAACCAGATATTTACATGCGCTTTATAAAAAGCACATATTTCCTCATTGAAATATATCAGTCCAAATGTTTCCTGTTTTACTTCAATTAGGACTGACAAAATTATTATTTTTTTCTTATTACTATCACTTTCTTCGCCTCAGCCATGCCGCTTCTCGTGTGGCATCATTGGGAAATCTAAAGAAATCCTCCAAAATATCAGAAAAGTAGTTGTGAACCTGAATTATCTGAATAATTATCAAACAATTATGCAAGTTTAAACTCCCTGGGACTTCCAAGCCACCATAATGTTCAGGAAGGAAATGGGTTCTGTGTCCCACATATGACTGTGTTTTGATTGACATGTGCATATCAACAAAAGCAAAAGAGCTTGTTAAGGTGCTAGCTGAAGCAGGTAATCAACAAAGAAACAAATCCTGTATCAGCATGGGCTGAAAGGCCGTTTAGCAAAGACATTAATTTGAAAACAACTTAAAAATGCAGGTTACAGACAGGGAGAAAGAGCTTCTTTTTCAAAGACCTGCCCTGTGTTATGACAAAATTAAATTTGAAGTGTTCCACCGTAATGACCGTCGGTTCAAGCCTGAGGAAATTATTGTAACTGTGAAGGATGGAAGTACGGCATTACGCTGTGCTCATCTTATGCTTCTGAACTGTTGTGCTTTGGAAAATGTAGTTATATTGAATTAATATTTTATAAGGTCCTTTTGCAGATTAAAAGTACCTTTTGAAAACAACAACCTGTAAGCAAGTGTTACACACGCTTTCACTAAGCCCACATTTCTGAATTAAAAATGCTTTTTTTTAGTAGTGTAATGTCTTATACTAATCTCAAATGTCATGTTTTCACTATCTGTAAATAGAAAAATTATTTCAAAAGTGTGCCTACTTTTTATGTGTTTGTAAACATCTGGTTCCAGCTGTACTTTATTCATGAATGAAACGAGCATTAGAAGATATAGCTTTGAGTTAAAATATATGTATGGTCTTGAACAATGTGAGGTAGATACAAAAGTTTAAAAAGAAAGGCTAATGCAGCAGTGATTTAATGTGCACCAACACATGAAGCACTCCTTCTCTTTCAAAGCTTTACCAAAGTTCTGCTGAGGACACAAAATAAATCTAAGCATGTTGGAGGTACAAAGCCTGACCAGCAAACCGTTAGTGTTGTGTGAGCAGTCAGAGAGTCAGGATTAGTCCTATAATGAATGTCCACCCTCCAACTCAACTACGTTCCTTTTGTATTTCAGAAGCTTTCTCTCCTTGAGTGAGGTATCAATAATGGAGCTCTTTTCTGTCCACACTGATAACATTTTCTCTTATTCACAGCCAATTCTTCGTTTGTCTTCATATTTCCCAGAGAGCTGCAGTGCACCACACTCCTGGCCTTTCCTCTGCTCCCAGCCCCTCAGTCTGCATTGATATATGGGTCTATGCAAGAGAAAAATACTCATGAATCCATACAGAGTAGAACTGTCAGCCTGACCCCATTCCAAGCAGTCTACAGCAGTTCAGATCAACTCTTCTCATAACAAAAACATGCATAAGTGAGTAGCCTTCATAAGATGGAAAACAGGGCGTTTTTACAACGGTAATTCCTCCGTCTTTCAAGCGCAGTCTTGACAAAACTGCAGAGTACAGTTGCCTGCTTAAAGTTTCAGCTTATTTATTCATTCATTTTTAAAGCTCTGTATATATATATATATATATATATATATATATATATATATATATATATATACATTTTGTCATGCCATATATATATATATATATATATATATATATATATATATATATATATATATATATATATATATATATATGACAAAATGTGAGAAACTTTAGGAAATATATATATATATATATATATTTCCTAAAGTTTCTCACATTTTGTCATGCCATGACAAAATGTGTTTACTTGTTTGGGATTAAATGTATAGATAGATAACTAACATAACTGCATAATTGTGAAATGAAATGGAATTATATTGGGTTTTCCAAATGTTCTCCATTTGTACTGAACAAGAAACATCCTCATAGCAAACTGTTTTAGACTCGAGTATTTTCTTTTTTGGCTTTGCTATGTACCCTAAATGACTTTTGGCAAACTGTGAACTGGACTTCTTATAGTTTTGTTTTACCAATGGCTTTCTTCGTGGAACGCTTTCATAAAGCCCAGGTTTGTGGAGTGCATGACTAATAATTTTCTTATCAAAAGATACTTCGCTCTGAGCTGTGCAGCTCTTTCTGAGTTACAATGGGGCTCTTGGCTGCGCCTTTGATTATTGATCTTCTCCCAACCTGTCAGTTTAGGTCCAGTCCTTGAAAACTACTATCATAAAACTTTTACATGGTCACCTTCTCCAGCACACCTGAATCAAAAGAATGTCTCACTACCAGGCATCTGCAGAGTTGAACAACATGCTGATAAGGGAAGACAGTCAAGTGATTCAGACTTTATGGAGCAGAGACACATCTCAGCTGTTGCTCTCAAGGTCTGGACTGGATGGCTGTGTCTCGGTAGACTTTGCTTCAAATCCTAATCTTAAACTTGTTCACAGCGTTCTCTTGGACCTTTCTGGTGTGTTGCCTAGTTTTCATTACGCTGTTCTCTAGGAGTTTAGAAAACCGTTGCATTTATATTAAAATTATGTTAAACACAAGAGGATGCTTGTTTTGAAATAGGAAAACTGTGAAGATAATTGATTAGGCTTTTTTCCAAAAATTAGAGTTGTGGGATAAGGATACAACCTTATGCAACCATTTTCAGATTTAATATTTTTTGTAAACATGAAACTGTGAATTATTTCCTTTCGCTCTGATTTTCTTTTTTTTTTTCTGGAACATAATTATTCACTACTTTTTGTTGATTTATTACCAAAAAAGGCAAGAGAAATGCACCAAGTTTCAGTGACTGTAAGATGGGAAAATGTGGAAAAGTTCCAGGCACTTGAGTCAGTATTAATATGTTAAAACATCAACAGGTAACCCAAGCCATTTATGGTTATTTTAAATTTTTTTGAGTTGGTGGTTAAGTCAAGCCTTTAAACTCATAGTATGAAGCTACTACCTTGAGGTCCAGGTGGCCCAGGCTCTCCTGGGACCCCTGGGGATCCATCCTTGCCCGGGGGTCCAGGAGGTCCTTGGAAAGGTGAAGCTAAGATGCCGGCAGGCGTCTTCTGTTGCGTGGCGGTGCCAGACACTTTCTCTGCAGGGCAGGAAAATATTTTCAAAAAGGCTGTATGAGTAAAAACTTGGAAAATGACATACAGCGTAGATGTTAGAGTGAACAAGAACACATCAACTAAATTAAATGTCAGACTATTTTTTACCTTCAAAAATCCTCATTATTTCACTTTGGATAAAGATTTTGAGTTCTTCTGTAAAGCTGGGATCATCCTGTGTGAAGGGAGAATAAATGATCACTTACTGAAGCATTTTAATTCGGGCAAGAAAGACGGAAAATCCAATTAAGACACAACACAAGCTAAACCTTCATTTCGAGCCAAATGGAGGCAGAGAACATACAGCGAAGATTAACGTTATCATGGCATAACAATTAAGGGATACTCGTCATGTATTTATGCTCCACAAAGTCCGCCAACGGACATTATTGAAACCAAAAATTGTCAAAAGAAAGAACAACAGAGGAGAGTAAAACCTTTAAAATATTTCTTTAAGACCTCTTCCAATCTCAACTCAAGATCGGAACTCAGCAAGAAATGAAACATATTCAGGAAGGAATATTAAATTTGATTCTATAACTCTCTAAAGTGGTATTACTTTATGTTCAGCTCTGCAGTGATGCACCCCGTGCCACAAAGGAATTGTGTTAGCTCTGTGTGCCTCTAAAATATTGCGAGCTTTATGAAGATGCATAATATAAATATAATATCCAGAAATATTTTCGCAGTCAGAAAGTCTATAAGCCACTTGTAAAAGAATAGCATAGTTACGACTGCCTGAGTGTATGGACTTCAAGGTAGGTCAGCAGTAATCATTTTGGAAGAAGAATTAATTCCTTTTAAGGGTGCAACATGTAAATCTTGCTCTGTTCAGGACTTACTTTTGACTGTGCAAATTGAGATAAGCAAAACAATACATGCTCATTTGATTATTGTTCTCAGAATCTGCATTGGCAAATGCCTGAAACTTTGTGACAGGCTTCCTATTTTGCATAATTTTTTGTGATTTTTTAAAATTTTTTATTACCTAATGTATGTTCCAGGGTTTCCTCACGTTTTGTGAAAATGGAAAAAGATAGGGCTGCCCTATACAGCATAATGAGAATTGCAGGACAAAATTAAGCATTTGTTTTTCTGATGATCTCTCTGCTACTGAACCAGTTCAACACATTGTAGTATACTTTCGCCATGTGCGAACATGTTTATTTTGGGTCTGGATTTGTAATATGGAAATCAATAAACAATAGATAGCCTGATCTCTGACCATAACAAATATGTGCTTTGATAGTATTCGATTTGCAGCTAAATCCTGCTAAAGTTGGTTGTTATATGATTCCCGTATGTGAGATCCAATTCCCAAGGAAAATAAAATGTGCACATGGGGAATAATCTCCACCTTTTGGACAAACAGTTTATCTTAAAATCAGAAATCCTTGGGATGGACACTCCAAGCAGGGCTCCAGGAATACCTGGCCCTCCCCAGCATCCCTAACCCTAATTGTGGCTCCAGGAGGGGTCCCCAACGACCTGCATCCAGGTGAGAAAACATTGTTTCCTTTTATGTTCCCTATAGTAATGGGTCATTAGGTTGAGCTTTGTCTGTACTTCATCTTGGGGTCTTGTTCAGGGATAAAGGAAAAAACACAGTGGGAGATTGATAAGCAAATCGGTGTGGCGTCTGCAATGATATAATTGCTGGACTGATCTGTCATGGTAAAGAGAGCGCAACACTTTAAATCTGATTGTTCACCCAGCCCTGCCAGTGACCCCCAATAGAGCAATCAGTTAGACTGTTTGTGGCACAAATAGATTAGCATTTCAAATTGAAACTTTCAGACTGAAGACCAATTTATGGAAGGATACAAAATAGTCCTCTCCCCATCTTTTTAACTTCATATCTTGGCATGCTGTTTATTGGGATCTAAGACTAAAGGGAGTTTTGATAAAATTGCAATTTCAGTGTGTCACCCTTCTACCAACTGTGCCCCTGCTTCGTCCCCCCAAGAAGGAAAAATAAAAATAAAAATAAATAAATATAAACATGTCAGGCTCTTTCTAAGTCACCTAAAATAAAATAAAAAAGTGTTCCAGTTTATTGTTTTTGTTTATTTTGTTTAGCTTGTCAATACCCCAACAGTGTCTCCAAAACATTTTGGCTATCCTCCTTTCTGCAGTTCAAGCTGTGTTAAAGCTACAGCTGCTCTGTAGGGCACACAGAGGCAACAGAGCCAAAGTGAGTGCTAACACTATGAATGCTCTGGCACATCCTTTTAACAAAGAAGAGCTGTTTTGTCCAAAAACATCAACACATTTTCCACTAGTTGATTTAAAAAAAAAAAGAATGCTGCCAAAGCTCCTCAGAAGCCAGTCTGACAGCTCTGCGGCCAAGCCCCCTTCTGCCCCCCACTGTCTTTGAACTAAATTCAGAAAATATTTCAGACGAATGAATGGATGCGAAATACAGCCTGGGAAAATGTTCAAGTTTACAGATAATTTCTAATAATCCATTCATTAATAACATCTTTGACTGTGAAGTTGTTCTGCTGCGGTAAACGACTAAAACAACTTTACTTCTCTGCATACAGTGCATGTTCTTCCACTCAAGGAACTCTCAGTCTCAAGTTTATGTCAGTCAGGAGAACAGTTCTCAACTGCACTGCTTTCCAGGGCAGCATTCATAACAATAACACACAACAGGCTCCAATGTTGTATTGTTGCATTCAAAACAGCTTTTCATCATTGTGAATGTTATATAAGTACAGTGAGCGTAAAAACGTCTGTGACAGATGGAGGTGTTTTCTCCGCTCTGCATAGCTCTTGGCACGCCCACATATCTCTGTCTTTCCCTCTGTTTCCGACTCTCTCCTGCTTTGACCTTCTGTTACGCCTAGATGATCGGGAGTGGGAAGCGCTGAGCAGAGAACGAACAGCGAGCTCCCTCGCTCAGCTTTGTTTGATGTTTTATGCAAAAAGCTGTAGATACATTGCTTTCCATCCAGGCAGGAAGAACTAAGCTAGTTACACAAACTGCCACATCCTGTCAGATGATTTAAATTATACGAGAAGAAAGAACTTTAATGTGGAAGCGTTTGCAATTGTGCTACTTACCAGGAGTTTTACGCTCCCCAGCTGTCCAGGGGGGCCAGGATCTCCTTTTTCACCTGGCGGCCCCATCGGTCCAACCATGCCAGGGTCACCCATGCGACCCCTTTCACCTTGAACGCCTCTTTCTCCGGGAATGCCAGGATCACCCTGCGTTAAAAATAAATCTCTGCTGTTTTTAAGCTTGGTGTCTGTACAATCTCCACATGTGTATGTGGCACACAGGATTTTCCTGATCGAGACTGACTTGTAGTTTGTTTGAGGTTAGAACTGCTTATTTCAATCCCCCCACCCGCCAAAAAAGGCTTGCTGTTGGTGGATTTAATTCCACAAAATCCTACGACTTCCTAGTTTTATTGCATTTAATTTATGAAAAATTGGCTGACTGTAGCCGACTGATAGTTCAGCATTCATTTGGGTTTCTGACATGAACCCATAGGTCTCAGATTTGTCTCTAATGGATATTAAGAAAATCAGCTGATCAACACATCTTTTGGTCATCATTTTATTTAGACTAGTCTTGGATCAAAACCACAAAGGCAATGAACATTGCTCTATTATGTAACCTATAAACAATAGCACATGGGATCATTTTTCAGATCATTTCCCCCAATGTGGGCCCTATTTGTAAATGCTGGATGGGGCTTTAGCTGCTGAAATCACTGTAAGGTCTGATACTTTCCCTAAAGCTGCCATAAATTGCAACTTCATTATTTTAATCGCCCTTGCATTTACTTGTCCTGTCTCAGCAACTAAAAAGCTACTTTTTTTTACCCTTCTCTATTCGCTACATAAAAAAAAAAAAAAAAAAAAAAATTAGATAAAATTATTGCAGAAGTGCGACAAAACTTAGCAAACACAATAGAAAACCACAATGAGCATTAAAGCCCTTTTTTTCTGGTGTTTATGTGCTTGTGGGGACTTGTAATATTTGTACTGAAATAAGACATTCCTCGTGACTTTGATTGCCATCCTTTCATTACCATTTAATGAACATGTTTTATGCATTGTTGTTAGAGACATAAACCAGATTCTACTCCGGAGAAGAAGATGTTGCTACTTACACGTTCACCTTTGGATCCTCTGTCACCTGGAGTACCTGTGGAGCCCTTTGGAAAAAAAAAAAGCAAAATAAACTTTAAGACTGTAACAAAAAAAATAATAAGTGTAATAAACAGATACTCCTTTCTTGTAATAGGAAGCAATAAATATTATACAACCCTCCAACATTAGAGATACACAGTAAAACTGGCAGGTGACAAGGATTTGGTGATTTTGTATGTCTTACACAATCTGGTCCATCATAAGCAAATTGTAATGTTTTACTTTGAAACATTATGCTTCCTATATTATATTTGACTCTCAACATGTTCATGCCAACATCACCAATATCGGAGCCATGGTCTAACCTCAAAAAAAGTCAGCCATTTTTAACAAAAGCCTTCACTTTCTCTCTTTTAAACACATATCTGATCAAACTCATCATAGAGCTTTCCTTTTAGAAAAAGGTTCAGTGTAGCCTTCAGGCATTGGACATCAAACGCAAAAGCTTTCTGCTACATCAAAGCATGTGGGTGTGGCCAAACTTCAAAATCAGTCTTTTCACCATAAAAGAAAGATAAATAATGACTTCCACACTTAAGGTTGGAGTTGTACCTAAAATGATGTGTGTGTCATCACAGAACAGCCATCAAAACATTCACATGCTCATGTCCTGACATCACTTGTGCTCCACCCACGTGACTTACTTTAAAGTCACACTTATGCATGTTTCAAGCTGTATTTGATGACAGAGATTATGTTTTTGTTAAATCATACTCTGAATCATACTCTATGTTGGTGTGATTAGTTTGTACATCACACCTGTATGTTTTGATTTGCACTAAGCTAAATATGAATAATTTCTGTCAACCCCAAAGAAGCTCATTAGGATTACATTGAAAGTTGAATCAACTGTGAGCTCTGGAATATTTCACATAGATCCATACCAAATTTTGAGCATTTCCATGGGAACAACCATTCAACATGACGATATGGTAAAATCATGACATCACCCTAGCTCCAACAAAATCACAGTGTAAACTAAACTGTAAACTTTTCAAAGTTTCTCCAATAATAGATAATAATGTCACATATTCAAAATATTACATAAAGTCCTCATTAATGCTGCACCTTGCATTAAGAAGGTAAGTTTTACAACAAACTTTGAATGTTTGTCCACGGAATACAACTGAGCCTGAGCCTGATATTGAGACGTCCACATTGTACACCTGGTGGCGATATCTAGAATTTATTTGCAGCTTGGTAGAGCTATTGCGTTGTGAACCTTGAGATGTAAATTTATTCTTAAAGTGAAATTGTAATTGGCTACGCAATCGGTGAACAGAAATTGGCAACAAAATCTCAGCGATCAGTGAATCTTTACAAAAATTCCTACTGTTATGACAAAGTCCAGGTACACTCTTATCAGATGACTGTGCATTGACTGCTTTAGACTCTGCTCAGGTTCTACTGCTTGTATAATATTTTCCATTATAGTGCTTCACCTTCTGCAATGTCACGGCTCCTCTGCATCACTCCGGTTTTGTTTGACAAAGGCCTGCTTTCCCACCAGCTGTCTTTACTGTACGGATGAGCCGTGAGGAAAATACCTATCTCCAGCTTCATGTCACAACATCTTGAGTCATCCGGTCCCCTCCCTGTCACTCCTCATTGCTTCCTTTTACTTTGCTCACAGCATTACCTCGGGGACCATCTTTGTATCAATTTCCCGCTGGATTACAGGAGGCACGCAAAAGACAATCTGGCATGATGTGGTTTTAAAGCGGGCACCGCTTTGTGATGCCATTCTCCCTTGCCTGCTTTAATCTGCAGCATGCTGTATTCCCCACTGCCTGATGGGAAGCTTAAATCTATCATCTTGCCCACTGAAATGTGCTTCCCTGAGCATTATATTAAAGCTCAAAGCAGTGAGCAAGCAATCTATACAGATGAGAAGAGCCACCAACTAGATGGCACTGTTGTTCCACAGAATGAGAGCCTCTATTTAGATGGCCTCAGTGGAACGGTGAGATTATAGTGGGGGAATATTAAATAATAAAAATGAACAAACAATAAAGCGTTGGGTCTGCCATTTAGGTGTAAGGTGGAAAACATCTTGTATATCTGGGAAAAACCGTAATAACCACCATCAGTCAAGTTTTGGTGTTGAATCATATAATGTGTGTGGGATGGCCATTCAAGCGGATCCATTCTGCATCCTCCAGGACCATTCTTCGTTTTCATGAGGTAAACGGTGCGTAATAAATTTGATCAGCAATCTAAAAGCAGACTTTTTCTGCTGGATTTGTCTCAGTTCAAGGCAGGTTCAGCAAGCAAAAAAAAAGCAACAAAACAAAAAACACATCATTAATTTGAAGTGCCTAACACCCTCCATTACAAACATTTTATCATTTTCTGAAAGCCTTAACTATATAATTAGGGTAAGAAGAATAAAAGTCAACAAAGCCTTAAACCTGCAAGATTCCATTTAGTTTCTATCACTAAAATCTCAAATATGCAAATCGCTTTAATGCAGTCAGCACACTGTTGCCTGAGGGGGGGATAAAAATCTGCTGTGCCATCTCTCTGTAGCCCGGCTGATGTAAAGCACTTTCTATAAGGGGATTTGAAACTACTCACCTTGTATCCAGGAGTTCCATCTTTTCCAGGCCTCCCCTGCTCAGGAACCGCAACACAAACAAAGACATTTTGTATCAGCTCCCACCTTCGATTGGATCAGCGCTGTTGCACTCCTAGTAATCTCCACAGTTAATGAGATATCTCAACCGAGGGATAATGATCCTGATTGCTGAGTGAACACTGTTCCATTGTGCACTTACAGGGAATATTACAGAAACTATCTCTGATGGTAATTACATAGAGGAATGTGGGAATATAATCATCTACAGGACGAGTGGTAGATAACATACGTATTTCATCTATATTGTCCTTGAATCACGTTTGCCTCTGTGAGCACAAAAGCTGGAATCGTGAATGAGTCTACAAGAGAACCCTATATTTCTATAGGGTTCTCCAATGAAAAGGTTTGCATCCTCACAGGAACACCTTGAGGTCCCTCGGGTCCAGGGAATCCGGTCTCTCCGATGGGGCCCCTCTCACCCTACCAAGAACAGAGACAGTTTTTGTGTCAGTCTGAAGTGGCAAGGAGATGATGCGTAGATTGACAGTTAAAAGAGAGCGAGAGACTGCTCCTCACCGGCTCTCCTGGGATCCCTGGCTCTCCGCGTGTTCCGGGTTTCCCCTGTCAATGACAGACAGTAGGGGAACGCGTTTTGTTTGATAGGTCCTCAGTAGTGTCATGTCTGCAGCCTTGCATTTATAATATAGCCACTCTATAATCCCTTTATATATTCCAAATGATTACAGTGTCATTATACAAAGTACTAGTGTTAACTAACTCATGTTGTTCAATTCTTAAAGGAAACACAGCTGAACTGATGCGAGATGAGGCTTAAAGAATACAGTAGAAGATTTCTACTTATTATAATAATTTCTAATAAGTAGAAACTATTATTTATACTCATTATGACACAAATACATAAAAATAATAATAAGCAGAACATACATAAATTACTTACTGGAGGACCTGATGTCCCAGGAGGGCCAGGCAGGCCGATATCGCCCTGAAAAGACAAAGAGATGACAGACTGTAAAAACCTGTCATATCCAGCAGACACAGTACACAGTAGGTAAAGTGCTCTATAAAGGTTTTTACAAGCTTTGAATTATTTTTCTCCTTTTGTCACGTTACAGGCACAAACTTAAATAACATTCACTGGGACTAGATGTCAAATGTAAAAAGTTCAAATGTTTTCATTATAAGACACTGCACTTATATGTGTTGTGAATATCATTGTGAAGCTCATGGTTTAAAGTAAGCAAATGTGGGAGGCAATAAAAAGGTTAAAACTCCTTAACAATCTACTTAGTTGCATAAATTACCGTAAGTTTGAAAAAGCTTTGTTATTATTATTATTTGTTTTGTACAACTAACACTTATGTGTGCATACCAAACCTCCGACAGTATTTCCTAGAAGAAAAAATGTCCCTTCATGTCACAGAAACTGACATATTTCAGTCTCACAAAATCTCCGCTCAGGTCAGAGTCACACACTGCCAGATACACAAAGTTGGATGCTGGTTCCATTCAGCCCATTTTCATTATCTTCAAGAAAATGCATCTCCACTAGTGTTTGCAATTCACGGTGCAGATTGTTAGCCATTTCATTAATGCTTTGGCTCCAAATTGCAGTATATCCTCTCTGGAAATGTAGACCTGAAATTCCTCCAGGCAATATTTAAACAGAAACACAGGTGATTGAATTTCTCTAAAAAAACCCCCAACCTACCAAACACACAAACAAACAAACAAACAAACAAAAAAAAACATTTAGTTTCCCTGAAGCTAGCTCATAACTTTAACTAGCAGCTATGATGTTCACAGTGCCAAGCATTTTTACTCTTCAGAAGATGGATACGTCCTTTCACGAAGAAGCTCTTTATAACTTTGTATAATGAGAATGCTCCAGAGAGTATGCATTTTATTCATGCTGCAATCAAGGGAAGCTCATTTGCGGGAGAGAAACGGCTCTGTTGCCTACCTTGGCACCGGGAAGCCCTTCAAGCCCGGGTAAGCCCATGGGTCCTGGTTCCCCCTGTGAGAAGAACACACCACCTGCTGTGTCAAGCCGATCAGGTCACTAATAAAGTAGATTAAGAGTTGCTGCTTCCACCTATTTTGCAACCAAGAATTGGGCTATTTTTACCTCACATCCCACAAATGCAGTGCAATTGGCAACATGCATAATTATAAACCTAAATTGAAAGTCCAAAATCTTCATTTTATTTTTTTATTCTATTTATTTATTTATTTTCCCTGTGGGGTGGATATGTTGCCTCTTTCAATCATTTTCAAAGTATTTTTGAAAAATATTAAACAGGCCATTGTGTTTTTTCAGTGTTTTTCAATCTTTACCTTTCAGTTCCAAGGTGAGATTTATTTTTTTTTACCTTGTAACTCTCCCATCAACACCATTTTTACACATAAAACTTTGCTCCGTTTGTTTGGTTATTTTTGATTTATGTCTATGCATTTACATCTAGGAGGAAAGTCATTTTTCAAAATAAATGTACATAGAAACAAGAAAGTGTGTTTGGTTGCATAATACAGTTTCTGCAACATTTCTCTCTCTCATCTTAATATTTTTAGTCTTCAATCCTCTATGTATCCATTTGTTTCAAATGGTTTGGGGTTAATAGCTTCAAATGTTCTACTGCACATACTGTTACATCATGTGGGCTACAGGAACATTTGAAAAAAAAGCCTCATTCCAAAATCAGTCTTTCTTCTGCTCTAAAAATAGAGATCCATTCCCTGTTCTTGAGCAAGTGATGGCCTCTATCTACCTCCTCTTGCTCAGGCTGCCATGGTGAAACGCCATTACACAGAACAGAGAAGCAACCAGTGCCGACATAGATGAATTGTCTGGGTAATTGTCACACATGCAGATTGTCACGAATAAGCCATTGTGGCTAACGGAAAGAAGGGAGAGGGTGGACGAGCCAGAGGATCAGCTGTGAGACAGATTGGGGCAATTTCAGCATGGCTCTGTAGCCGGACGGCACAATTTATTAGGATGTCAAATTAACATTCTGGTGAAAAATCACTGTGCGACCAACACAATAAAAAATGCCATTGGTCCCATGAGCATGAGGAATTCAGAGTTACAGCGGAAACGTCAAGTTGGTTGCATGTATATGTGGATTGCAAACGGATTGTTTTCCCAATTCGGTACAAAAGCAAGCAGCTGAGGAGCACATTATAAATGCAGTAAGTGTTTGTGGGTTCCCACTGGCAAGACAATATATTACAAAAGCTTCATATTTTTTGGAGACAAGGTCATTTCTTTTAGTTTTCGTGTACGTTGAGTTTCTACTGAGAGTGTTTAAGCACTCAGGCTTGAGGCTTTATTGACTTGTGTTATAGAGTGGAAAAACCTGCGAGATAATGATGAAAAGCAGCTCTGAATTCTCCCTTTCTACGTTGTATGAAAAATACACGTTTCAGAACAAACAGTTTCTACTCACGACAGGTCCTTCATCTCCTTTTAGGCCCTTAAAGGAGAAAGAAACAAAGAAGACCGATTACTGCCATATATGTGACAACAAGAATAATAGAAAGTCTAAACTCAGTCTGAAATGACATGTAGATATATTCTGTTGTAGGTAAACCTCATACTATTCAGTGTTTTTCTAATTATAATAATAATAATAATAATAATAATAATAATAAAAAGATAAATTATCTGTCTTGTCCCTCTTAACACTGATGAGGAAGCTCTCTTGTTGGGCTGTGATAGATGCAGTACAGGCTGAGACGTTCTTGAGATTTAGCTGTAGTTCATGTGCATTTTGCACTGGGGGGACAGCACAACGTCTGCTCTTTGTCACCTCCTTAAGTGTTCGTTTCAGCGAATGGATGCCTGCAGGCCCTGTGACTGAACGTCTCCCTGGCCTGGACAAGATTACAAACTGTCTGATAAGGCAAAAGAAGGTTGGGAGCGATAAGCAAATCGGGCCACTTCTCCATCGCACAGAGCATACCAACTTCTAAAGTTTCATTTTGCATATCAATGATGTTGTGTGTCCCGGCGTGGATCAGAGGCACCTGTTTGGGAGTCAGAAAGCCTCTTGGCCTTTGCCAATCCCCAGTGATTGACGGTGATATAAATGCTTCAGAGCCATAACACTGGAGGCCTGGTCAGGTTGTTTGCTATTCAGCCCTCGCAGGCTCTGCAGCTCATTCAGTATCAGCTTGCCTGTTTGCTAGAGTTCCTTACAGCACACTTTAAAGGATTTACCTGAGGCACAACAACACTTACCGGAGCACCGGGCGCTCCAGGAGGTCCTAAAATAGCTCCACCACTCTGCAAAGACATTTATGTAATGACTAAATATTTCACAATGCGGGCCAAATTCAAGTCACTAGCAAGGCATCATCAAATTCAATAAATCCAATTTTACATGTGAGTTAAAATCTATATATCTTTTACCTGCAGCTTGTACAGACTGCTCATCCCGTTTCCCTCCACATATGGCGCACCCTGAAACACAGTCAGAGAATCACACATCCGCTCTGCAAGGGTTCTCTGGTTTCAGGTAGAAAATTATACTCTAGGTCTTGAGAAATTATACACAGCAAAGCTCTTAAAAGCAACATAAAATCTGTGTCTGGTGACTACAGAGAAAAAGAGAAAGAAAGAATGTGTGTCTTAGAAAAGAAAAGAGGAAAATAAATAGAGAACAGCAGATTTCCATAAACCTGGAAGTAGTCCTAATCCAAAAGACAAGGATGTTAAAGAAGTAGAAAAAGTCTTTTATAATTTAAAAGATTTTGGGTATCACGAGGTAATCCTGATGTTATGTTTTAGCATTGTAAGGATGTTTTCCAGTGATGGATTTTTAGAGGGCAACTAATGTAAACCAAGAAGAAGCCAAGGCTCTCATTTAGAAGCAAGTGAAGGCCTGTGCCCTTTTCAGGCCACTAAGCCATCCCCTTTCCTCCCTAGCTGGAGGTTCATAAGACCAAGGTGTACGCGTGTGTGAGTGTGTGTTCCAGAGGCGCTCAGTAAGTTCAAGGAGATAGCCAATGAATTATAGATTTGCCACTGGAAGTGCTTACTCACTCGTCTTTTAAAAAGGATGGAATGAGACTCGGTGCCAGCAAGCATGTGGCCACAATTTCATCATGTTTGCACTTGTTTGTCAGTTGTGCTGTGCTATTACGAGAAACGCTAAACAAGCACCAAACAGATGACTTTCACACTCTAACCTTTAAAGGTAACATTACATGTCCACCCAAAATACAACCTGTGACCCTCGTGGGGTTTTGAGACACTGTAGGAAACTAAATCTTGTGAAGACCGGAGGAACTTACTGGAGGTCCTGGAAGTCCTTGTCTGCCTGGAGCTCCGTCATTTCCCTGTTGGACATAAACACAAGAAAATCTTAAACATAGTGAAATTATTGTTTAATGTTGGACATATTTTCAGAAGACTCATACTTGAATTTATTCACATAACATTGAAAATAACCTATTCTTTAATATTTTAAATAAACAATGTTCAAATCTTATTTAAATTGCAAAATCTTCCTTCCTTCCACATAGTGAAAATCTTTCTTTAATAGGTAGCCTTTACACAACTTTCATAATGTTGGTATCTTCCATGTTGAAATTAAAATTCATAATATTTTTTGAATCTGATTTTAGTGTGATGCAAAGACTATAATGAATCTCTTGGGGATTAAATTTTGAGACATTCACTCGGATCATTAAAAATGAGCTTGGCATTAACAAACATTCACTCTGAATGACTCAGATCAGAATTAGAAATACAAATTGGTATCTGATATTGGAACATCTCAGGCAGCCTAGATTGACAAAGTATGGAACACTGTTTCACAGAGATAAAAAAAAAACACATACAAATATACATACTCTTATATTATACAAATAAGTCAAGAAAGACACAAAGATACACATATCACATACACATTATACAGAACTACAACCATACACTGACATCAAAACACATAAGCACTTAAACATTAGGCACTGTAAAACTAATAGGACAACACAAATTGGTTGTTTTCATACCACCAGTCTAGTAACACACTTCTTTTCCTCTAACAATGTGTTGACTTTAAAATCATTTTTCATCATTTTAGTACAGTTTTTCACAAGATTTTTAGTGTGTGTTCTCTCAAGTGTTTGATTCCATTGTAATCGTACCAAAATACCTCCACATAAACCCAGACCAAAACACACTGTTGATCTTTTTTAGACCTATTCCTACAGCTCAGAGATGTTTTAAGCAAGACAAATTTTTTTTGAAGCACCACATTTTAACTTTTCAGCATTTTTGAAAGTTCAAAACTTTATCTACTTCACAGTGTGTTGATGTAAACAAAACATATGGACTTCAGTCACTATTTTATTCTTTTAGAAATGTAGCTAAAATAAAGCCTTTTCCTGTACCTCAGCAAAGGCAAGTAAAGATGACTCAGTAAAAGCAATGCTGCTTTTAACATTCATCAGAAAACTTTGAAAGAAAATGCATTCTCTAGAAATGTGACATTTTGTTTTCTTTTGGGTTGTGGTTAAAAGTAGCAAAGTACTTTATCCATGCAATTGACAAAGACATTAATAAGATATTTAATAAGAATGTGTTATTTTATACAAAATAACACATTCCTTTTTCTTCAACCTCATCTACTAAATTGTGAACAAGACTGACATTTACTTTACTTTTTGCAGTATTTATTAAACTACATTTCATAGAAAGCATTTCTTACCTTTTCTCCCTTTGTTCCTTGTGGACCCATAGGACCAGGTCTACCTACAAGTCCCTGCAAAAAAACAAAACAAAAACAAAACAAAACAAACAACAAAAAAAAACATGAAATCTGATTTGAGGACAAATTATATATAAAAAATGCATTTTCCCTTATGTATAACTGAGTGATTGTTGTAGAGATGTTTAATCTGCCCCGGCCTTTGAACTCTTTCAGATTTTACAACTTTTTTAGCTGTACTTATTTATTTATTTACTTTTTCAAACATCTTACTTCCACGGCGCCATTTTAAAGGGCAACAAAGCACTTAATTTAAAATTTCAAAGGTCCAAAAGTCATGGTCTTGGACTTAAAACATTGTACCTTGATACTAAAGTAATGTCAACCATCTTGTGGTGTATGTCAGAATATTGAAAAAAGAAAATTTTGTGTAAAATCAAATCATTCAATTCCATTAAAGCATGTGTTCTAATTTTAAAGTGATCTAAGTTGAATAGTGTGCATGTATTAGGATCAATGATGTGGAATGGACTGTGTTCTGGTAGGTGTACATTGCTTTTGGTATGACATTGCTGTTGGTAGTTTTTTTTTTTTATGAAAGAATAGACTGAAAGACTGTGGGGAAAAATTCAAAGCTTCATTTGAGCCTCAAGTGATCAGACAATTATCAGCCAAATTGATCCTAAAGTAAGTCACCTTGCCAGTTCCACTTTTTCTCTCAGTCATCTGTAAGTCTACATAAGGTGCCAACAGAGGTTTCGCTTAATTGTGTATGAAACTAAATAATGTTATTATTGTGTCACTGTTGTCACGGCAATATGTCCCTTTTGTGATGGTATTTGTTTTCTTTTATTACAAAAATGCCAAAGTAAAAAAAAAAAATAAACAAGAAACAAAACAAACAAACAAACAGACAAAAGAAACAAAAGACTTACCGGGGTTCCTGTTCGTCCTGTTACACCTGGAAGTCCTGGGGCTCCTGGAGGGCCCTGGAGACGACAGTAAATTGATACTCAGTTTAAAAACCAAAGAATAATTGCTTCAAATAATTGCAATAACTGATTTGCAGTAGTTGGCATTTCCAAATACTTGAGGAGAACAGCAAAGGGAGCTTTAGCATTCATGTCAGAAAACCCTTCAGTCACTCTGTTCTGTCTGCACATCTGCTCAGGAGCACATGTTTATAAAATGAGATATCAGCTTCAATATAAACACTAAGCAGGTGTGAGTCTCAATAATTAGCCACCTTGTGTGAAAAGTGTAATATCGGTTTATTTGAGTGTTTGTAGGCATCTGGACCTGATGAGGGCTGCACAGCTGACTACACCTGGGAGTGGGGGTGAGGCCTTCTATATGGTGAATGCTACCAAGCTACAGGATCAATTTATATATTAAATCTAAAAGTAAAAAAAAAATGCAAATTGAGAAAAACTTACTGTACAAAGCTTAAAAAAATGTTTTTCAAATTATATTACTAAAGAAGTCTTACATAAAATAAAATGCACAATTGGGTGACTAGATTTTCAACAATTTACATATTAATCATGATTAACATCTAACTAGGTTTTGCCTACAGTCTCTGCTGCTGCTGTGTTTATAGCAGTAATATTTAATGTGTCTGTATTAGTTTGTGCAATATGTTTTTTTTTTATTGGGCATAAGCAATGGGGCATATTGCTTGTTTGCTAAATATTTTTAGATGCTGCTGTTGGATAAAATTACCATCTTTTTAATAACACAGATGCACAAACACATTACGTGCCATGTTTATAATAAATTAGGTACTTTGAGAGAAAGAGACAGCACACAGACAGCACACATTGAAAAATACAGGGTCTCAAAAGATTGCAATAAAGAGTATTGTGAACACCTTACTATTTAATATCATAGTTTTCAAATTACTATTAAATGTATTAATTTGAAAAAAAAAGACCTAACAAAACCAACTTAGCCCTTATGAGAAAGAAAAATATTCCTTGAACTTAAACGTGTGATTGCAAAATTTTCCATCAAACAACTGAAACAACAGATCAGAGGGTTTTTGAAAACAAATCACATCAAACCTTTTAGTTTTTCATTTGAACTATTCAGGTATAAGTTTTTTACTGTCCTGCTGCATAACCCAAAGCTGCTTGACTTTAAGGTCATGATCTGATGGCTGAACTTTCTTCTTTCTCGAAGATTATAATTCCACATTGGGAGAGACGGGTTTGGAAAATCGTCATTTGAAGACTGTTTTTAATTGCAAAACTTGTATGTTCTGAAACATCAAAGAATGACAAAGAAGCCAGAAGAAAATAAGTAGTGTTTTTTTTTCTCAGCCTGCAGTTGTCTGAAAATCTCTATACCACTGTTCATTCCAAACAGCCTGATGACAAGTGGTCTAATTTGCTGGATTAAACATTGTCCTTGTTTACCTCATCGCCCTTGTCTCCGGTGGGGCCTGGGAAGCCTCTCTCTCCCTTTACACCCTGCAGGGTGAGCAGAACCAGTGAGGTAAAGAGAAGTGAATGTTTTTCACCAACCACAAAAAAGCCTCAAACTAATGGCTGACAGGAGTAAACTTCAAAATGTCTCTTCGAGCACACAACGTGAAATTGCTGAGCCTGTTTCACTGGTGCAAGGCTGTATCCATAGCAACAATTTCTGCAGAGAGCACCAAGTTATCCTAATAATATTAACAATAGGAAAACTCTGTAGGTTGCCAGCAATGACAACCATACATGCAAAACAAAAATGTATGCATATTTTATTGAACAACATCAAATTATCACAATTAAACAAACATTTTTCTTCCATGGATTAAAAGATGCATAATTAAAGAAAAATCTAACATACCATGTTAATTTTTAAAACCCTGATGTTACCTTTGGGCCTTCTTTTCCTGGATTACCCATCGGACCTCTTACACCTGGATCCCCCTGTGCAGAAAACACATACTGAATGTTACTATAGGCACACCGCTCCAGTCTATGCTACTGTCAGCATAATCGCTTTGCTGATTTTGGTGTAATGTGACATTACTTTGACACTTTAGGATATATATTTTAAGCTTCTCATTTCACAGTGTGTTAGTGTTTGGCACATTTATGTGTCTGCTATGCGTTACTCCGGCTTTCCAATATAAACCGCCCTAGTTCTGAAAATACGTGCATATGACTGCTTTGGATGCTCCACCTCAACAGCTGAGTCTAGTTGTCAACAACTTCTTTTCCAGCTTCAGCAGTCTGCACAACTTCCAAGAATTTTGTTTGAAGGACCTCTGTTTCTAAATGTTTTATGAGGATGCAACAGATTTTTTGCCTCTGAAGAAAGTTTCTTGAAGATGGTTGGAACTTTTGAATCAGCAGTACTTTGATGGGTCACTCGAGTAAAAAAACTAGAATTCTGTTGCTTATATTCAGGCTTCTATCAGCCTATTTTATGGCAGAAATTCGGGGCATATGCATCTGTTTCAATCACTGTGGCTTGCCATCTCTTAATTCATGCATGTTGGATATTTTGTAAAATGTAGGTTAAAACAGAACTGTATGAAACACCCACTTGTTAACAAGTCTTTGTTCTCCTTTCCCTTTTTCATAAAATATCTGTTGTGAAACAGACCCATTTTGACAAGACACTCTTTTTTCAAAAATCACATTAATAAGACACATGTCAATTTGAGCTCTGTCATTTGAATTGATTTTTCTGTTTGTGAGTTATTTTCTTGTTATTCAATAATTTTGTTGTATCAAAATCTTTTTTTATGGCACCAGAGCCAAATCCATAACTTGTTTAGATGTTGCAGTTTGAAAAAGAAAAAGTACATTTGTTTGTTGTATCAAGTTGGAGTAAGTTTCAAAATATCAATTTAATAAGCAATTTCCTTTCTTTATATTTTGCGAGGTTAATTCTAAAACTGCTCTAAAACAAACATGTAACTGATTCAATTAGCATGTTATAACTAGTAAGATGAATTTTATCTTATTTAGTAAAGTTTTGTTTCTTTTCTCTGTCTGTCAAATGTTTTAATATTTTTAAAATTGGATTAACTTCTGTCATTGCTTTCATTCAGACTTTTTATTCTTTCCATGGTTTTATTTGAAACTGCTTTAATTTGAAGCAAATTCTTGTCAACAGTTAATGTGAAAGATTACAGCTGAGACACAAGGAGCAGAATTTACAAAATTAAATTTAAGCAGTAAAAAACTCTGCTTTTTTCATTTTGAAAAAAGTAAACATACTTTTAGTACATATTTTTTCCTAATCCTTTCACAAAACCTTCTCATTGAGCCTAAGAAGAAGGTTTTGCACTTACAAATATATCAACTTATTTTTGGTTTATATCATCTTGAGCCATATTTGGACACTAAACTGTTGCAAGGCAGTCTTGTCTAAAATATTTAAATGTCACTCTATACCAAGCCCCAAAGGCTGAATTACATATGCAAAATAAATTAAAAATGTCCAGAACTGGATGTACCTTTTCTCCCACCAAGCCTTCCACTCCTTGCACTCCAGGGGGACCCTTCTCTCCCTTCTGCCCAGGCAGCCCAGGAACTCTTGCCTGGCAAAGACTGCAGGCATTCTGCCAAGGCAGGCAAGGCGAGAAGCAAAACCAGCGGCACAGATAAGATTTCATCAAGCAGAGCTGGCACACTGCATGTTCACCTCATATTATGTGACATCAACCTGGTAGGACTAAGGACCTTGACTGACACAAAATGTTCCCTGAATGTCTCCTGAGCAGAATTAATGAGAACCAAGTTGTGCCTTCTAGAGTCTCACTCCGTGTCACAGTCATGGAGTGAGACTTTTAGGTTTGTGTAATTTCAGGAAATGGGTGCAAAGTTGGGCTGAATTAATGAATAAAAAAAGTTAAAAACACAAAAACTAAAGGTATTTATTGTTTGTCAAATGTATGATTATGTTTCACCATGTAACATTAAATAAGGCTGTATGCAATAAATAAATTTGACTGGACAAAAGGCTTAAAATCTGAAGAAAGAAATATCAATAACAACAATAATAATCATCATCATCATCATCATCATCATCATCATCATCACATCAATATGTTTGCAAAATAAACAAAGGTAAAAGCTTTAAGTGTCTAAAACTATGCAGAGGAAATACCTTCAGTAATGCACCCATGTCTCCCACAATAGGCAGGGCAGTCTGTCAGTAAAAGAAGAGAGGGTTTTGTCTTTCAGGGCAAATCTTTCATGGTATTTAATAATATGCTGCAGCTGTTTGGTTCAGCTGCATCTTGTAAATTGAACACACTCACACACGCCTTCACAAAAACATGACCAGATCCACCAGGCCATCATTTATTCCAAGATGAGTTTTTACACACACACGTTTATCAAACTGTTTTGTTCCAGTTTTTATTTTCAGCATTTGAGGAAAACCTTAAATCATAAAGCTTCAGGATTCTTACATACTAAAAATATTGTCACTGTCAATAAACCTAAATTTATTATAAAGCTAAAAAGTAATGAGAGAGGTGTTATGAATAATTAGCTTACAGGAGATTTACTATATTGAAATACTGTGATTACATAAAGGCTGCATTTCCTACAGGGTAAAGGCGTGATGTATATTCATGCCACAAATTTTTCATGTAGTCTTTTTGGTATGGCCCGTATATGCACAGCAACATTACAGCATTGCTTTAAACCTGCACACATTCACAACGTTTAGGCACAAAACCAAAGTTCCACAACGTAACCTTTAATATGC
The DNA here is from genome assembly GCF_027474105.1 of Poeciliopsis prolifica. Lineage (NCBI taxonomy): Eukaryota > Metazoa > Chordata > Actinopteri > Cyprinodontiformes > Poeciliidae > Poeciliopsis > Poeciliopsis prolifica. The sequence goes on from NW_026562380.1 coordinate 7,037,836, forward strand.
AGCACATGCTGCGACATGCCCAGAAATCCATCTGCTGGTCAAAGACAATATAAAAGTCATATATAATATGCTGAGTAATATTCTGCCACAGAGCTGCAAAGGAAATGGCTGCCAAGTAAAAGATAGTAAAGGCAGCATCATTACAATCCATCTTCAATAAATTGATGGTAAGAATTGTTTTTAAGAATATTGGCTTAAAACAGAGCAGATGGTGCCCACTTGTCAGTGTAACCCTGACAGAGTTTTAGATGTAGAATAACAATCTGTTTAATCAAGTCAGGATTGACATTAATAATTACTAATGACGTTAATTAACCAGCAGATCAGAGTCATATATGTAAATATTGGACGATTTTAACTCGGTTTCTTGCTGAAAAATGAAACATTTTTTTTATTTCTACCTCCACAAAACATGTAGGCTCTTATTTGACTAACTGTGTCACTGCTGCAGGTGTAATGTTCAGATGTTTGGAGCCGTGACATCGGGAAAACCATTATTTATATACTGAGTATGGAGCGTATGCAGCTTGCAGTGCACAACGCAATGTTTCTGTGTGTCTTTTTGGAGTCAGTGATCTATCTTCACTGTTTCTGCAACAGAATGTGACAGGATATTTCTCTAAGCTGGGACAGCACTCTTTGCATCTCCATCTTCCTCCTGGTTTTTGAGTGTGAATTGTTCAGCGAGTTTCTGGTGTTGTGTCACAGATTAAAGTTGCAGATTCTCCAGGTGGTACAGTGCACACTATCTCCATTTGCAGGTTGTGCACTCTCTCAGGGAGGGTAATAGGTTTTTACTGATCTGCTTTTTTTTTTTAGTGCAACATGCAGTTTTTAGGCAGGAATACAATTTTTTGCTCAGTAACTGGCTTAAAATACAACCGAGTACAATCCCAAATGTACTCAAAAGTAAAAAAAAAAAGATATTTCACATTATAGATGATTTATGCGCTCAAATACAATAACACAACTAAATTTAATTCCTTATTTTCTAACCCTGAAAATGGAATCTAAAATATTCAAATAACTTACTGTGCTTACTGTGACATAGAAACCATTGTTTTTCATTCATTGCTGTGTTTAACCAGGGTAAAGGGCTGTGTATTTCCTGATGGAAAACCATAAAAGATGCCACAGAAGTTGTTTTATATATACAACCATGCTAGTTTACATAAAGCAAGGGTCTCAACCTGCAGTCCTCAATGTCCAGACTTCTGCAACTTTTAGATGTGTCCCTTGTCTTACATGCTTGTATTAAATGCCTCACCAGTCACTCCGGAGCTCTGCAAATGTGCTAGTATTGGAGGTGGGTGTGTTGAAGCACAGAAATGTCTAAAGGTTGCAGAACACCGGGCCTTGAGGGCTGGAGTTTGAGACCACTGACCTAAAGCCTTGGTTTTGAACACATGCTAAAAGTGATACATCTGTACTTGTCACTGCTGCTCAGTGATCCTGAATTGGACAAACGTGATGTTCTTACTTACTGGTTCACCTGGAGGTCCAGCAGGGCCCGGTGGACCCGGTCTACCAGGGGAGCCCTTTAATTGAGACAAAGAATAGATTTAACAGTTCCACTGGGAGCAATATCATGCAAACGTGAAGGACTATAACTTTTCACAGTCATCTCGGTTGGTGGTGATTTGTGGCCGGCAGCAGTGATATGACGCACTAGGACATCCACAGCAGGAAGCTGACAATCTTTTATGCAGCCGGTTATCTTTTATCTGCATACTTGTGGGACTGAATGAGAATAAAGTAATAGACTGTACCCACTAACCTCTCTTCCTGGCGCACCAGGAGGGCCGGATAAACCTGGTGGTCCACGGAGACCCTAAAGAAGACCTACAGTTAGTTCATAGATTTATATTAGCAGAATTAGTTCATTTTTATTTCTAGCACAAAAGATTCTCCTGGAATTGTTCACATCCTAATTTAACTGAACCTCAGTGAAAAACATGAACATGCTGTTTCTGTCTTGTGAAAGTGAGAATTTGCTACAAACCTCAGCTCCTGGCTTCCCTGGGGGTCCCGCGGGGCCCTACAAACACATCACACATCTTGTTAACACCATCCGCCCTCAAAGCCCCCAGATCCAGTACAGTAATTGTGTTAGGCACCTTTTGCTCTATTGATTCTTTGTCTCCAAATATCCTGCGTTTCAAAACTGAACACACTCATTCAGAGTCAAATTTGCAAAGTTCAAAGTATGTATCGATGGATAGCTACACTTAGTAATGAATCCCGAACGTGATGCGCTGGCCCCTCGAAACAATACTCAATGTTTTCACCTCAAGATGTATTTAATGACCACTCATCTTGAGGCTCTTTAGTGTCTATGACAAGTTATCATGGTTTGAGCTAAATAATAAATGAAAGAATGATAGGTGAATCAATACACCACCATACTCACAATGATACTCTCTCCAGGTTCTCCCTTTTCTCCGTGGTCTCCAGGCACTCCAGGCACACCTCTTTCACCCTGACACAAATAAAAGGTGTGATGAATTCGGAAGACGGCAGAGCTCCTGCGCTGCATAATAATTAACTATCAAACTCAGTGTGCCTTATCACTTGTATCTGAAGAAAGACAATGCATTATCCATTATATTCAAACTGAGAATTCAATTTTGTCTATGTAAATAACAACACTGGTAATAACTTGGAATCACCAGAAGGGAAAAACTTCACCAACACACATTAATCATACACAGAATGTAAAAATACTTTAAAAACTGTATCACCTTCATAGCAGCTGTGTGGTCTATTGAAAAATCAAGTACAGTAAAGTCATTTAAATCAATGCCATTTTATTACCTTCTGATGACTCATAAGCAGTAAATAGGAGTCCAGATATGTACAATTTAAGCTCAGTATATAGCTGTTCTGGACAGGTTTCAAGCAGGATCAGGTTTTAAAAGTATTTTGTAAGGGTTCAAAAGGACACTGTTCAATTCGTCATCTAAAATAAAAATGTATCATTTCCAGGACTGAGAAATTACAGCAATATGCTCTTCACATCAACTTTAACTAGTTTTTCCATTTATGCTGAACGAAATTAACCTCACTTCACAACACCAGCACAGTGTTAGAAGATTAAATACAACTCTGAAAAACAAAACTGCTTAGTGTCTGTAAAAGGCCTGACACTGGGGTGAAGGTTAATTTTTAGCAGGGCAGCAACCCTGAACATACAACAGCATCACAAAGGGGCAATTAAATGATTTAGATTAAAGCTTTTTTGTATGTCAGAATATAGTCAAAGTCAGAACCTCAATTTTATTGAGTATCTATGTCAAAACTTCATCTTGTCCCAGAGAGCACCAATTGAATTTGCTTGACTTAATCTATTTGGCAAATTTCTCCTGATTTTTAAAGCTGTTAGAGGAACACCTAAAACAACCTTCAACTGAGTTGAAGGTTGTAAAACCATAAACTTACTTTTTTTTTATTTAAGAAGATATCTATGGTAACTATGTTCATATCCAAAATGCTCTGTAAGACTATGCAAATCTAACAATCTGGAATTATTTCTTTTTTCTAAATGATCAATCTGCTTTTAATTGAAGCTTGGTTTTTCATGGTGTGAAAAATTTAGTATATTGTAGCTTCCTCTCTTTTTGTTACACTTTAATTTCAGCGACCTCTTATATTTTCCTTTAACTTGAAGTAGATATTAGTTTTCAACACCAAAATACATCCATCAACATTGAGGCAATACATGGAGCAGTTTCAACAGAGATTTAGACCAAATCCCTATGTGCCTTTTGACCAGCCAAGCAGCAAGATTCTGCTTTTATTTCTTGGTTTTAACTTATTAAGCCAAGCTCTACAGCTCATGTCTAAGTGGTTAAAGGCTTACTCTTGTATACGTGCCCTCCGGTCATCTAAGAAGAGATTATTGGTAGCTTTCTAGCCCGAGGTCAGTTAAAACCAAGAGGGGATGGGGGGGTTGTACTTTTTAAGCTGTCACAACTTGACTGTGAAATGAGCTTCACCTTTTTTTACATTGCATTGACTGTGTTGGCTGCTTACACATGCAACTAAAGCACTGTTTTTCATCTAGTCATGTCTGACTAGTTCTAATGTTGTGGAATTTGGTTTTGTAAACACTGAAGTCGAGTTTTTCTCTTTTTTATTGACCAAATATTGAAGAAAGAATAAACATGTTCACTGCTGAGATTATAACTCGTAACTTATTGGCATTATTGCCATAATCATCATCATCACCCAGTTACTCTCAAATGATTAATATCGGAAAATAGTAAAAAATAAAAAAAAGAGCAGGATATTTTTTTTGTACATTAACAAATTCCAACTCTTAAGATCGAAGTTAAAGGTCAGAAGGTTCTTATTCATTTTGTCTTGAGGCATATACTTGTAGCTTGCTCATGTTTTGAAAAACAACAAACAAAAAAACAGATTATGTTCTCTTTGGCTCTTACCTTTGGCCCACGAGATCCTCTGCTCAGAGGCAGCCCATCACTCTGAAAAAACAACAGGAAGAACGCGTCAGACCTGGACCTCCGTCTGCAAATCTTGTTGTCAACTGAGCAGCCGCTCTCCTCTCTTAGTGTAAATTATAGAGCTTTAATTAAAACTGGATTCTTGAACTTGTACAACCTCTACAAACGACAGCGACCTGAATGCAGGAATGCATTATGAGTTCATGTTCGGTGCTGTTTTATTACTTTCAATGTGAAGAGGCACAGCGATAATGCTACAACACGGAGAACAAAACGTTGATTGGAACCGAGGCTCGTGTAAGCATTATTTACTGTGCCATCCAGATGAGACATTGATTTCTTTGGTCAGCATGTATTAGTGTTACAAGCCCTACATTGCACAATGTAAATTAGTTCTGCCGAAGTTGGATTTGGACTAACACAGCAATTCTACAGTATTGAATAGGGTGGGGTGTGGTGTAGTCTTAAACTTGAAATAAAAGGTGGGGAAATAGAGCATTTTTCTGAGAAAAGTACAGTTTAATGACTGCTTTTTTGTAAAAGAGAAACTTTTAATAAATTTAATGCATCTGCACTTTAGTGAAACAAATAAAACATTTGTCATTGTTTGAGACAACAGAGTGATTGCTAATTTGAGATAATAACAGCACAAAAAGCAAACAATGAGAAGTTAATTGTAATTTATTTGCAGGCAAAACAAATTAAGTTACTAACAGTACACATTAAAAAGGCCTAAATTCTTCTATATTTATTTTTGGTCGAGAAATGTTATAAATGTGCTTCTCATAGAAATGACCTCTATAAGACTGAGCCTGCTATAAATGAAAGCTATTTCTCTTTACACGGAGGGTCAATAAATCACCATAAACACAAATCTTTCAAAGAATGCATGTAGAAAATTTTGAAGGCTGCTGCATTTTTCAAGAGGTTTATATATTTCTGCCTTCTCCCTGTTATTGCACTGCTTACCATGGGGCTTATTGCTGAGACTCACATTTCTACAGACAAACAAACATGATTGTTTAAAGAGCATTGCCTGTGATTAAGGAGTGCGAGTGCTATTGAGCACCACCCGGGCACTTCTGTGAGTGTGAAGCTGTTTCCATAAAGGAAAGTGCTTAAACAGCTATTAGCCCCAAAATGGAAGGATAGGTCATTACACGGGTTGGAAACATCCAGAAATGGATTGCTTAATGGCCTTGCATCTCTCTAATATCACGGAGTGGTAAACCGTCCAACAGGAATGCTGGGACAGCAAGTGCACTCATTGGTGGCAGAACATGATTCCAGAACAAAGATTTCTACCACTGTGCAACTCTCTGTCCCCATATGTCCAGGAATGGCAGCCCATCACTCTGTACATTAACAGAGGCTCAGACAATTTACAAGATAATAAAATTCTGATTTTACAAACTAATGTATGCAAAATCAGATCTCATATATGTATTAATTATATTTAAAAACGGTTTAAAGTGGACATATACACTGTTTAACAACTCAACTAAATCAATGTATATTGGCCTAATTTGTATGTCGATTGCATAACACCCACCATATATCCACCACCAGGCTCTCCAGGCTCCCCCTTAGGACCAGGAGGCCCCTGTGGCCCAATCACGCCACCAGAGTCTCCCTGTGGGCAGGGAACCAGATGCTAGTTAATAAACAAAGTGGCAAATGGGTTGTCATCTACTCAGTGAAATGGAAAACACACACATACTTGACCTGCATATGCAGGCTTAAACAGAAGTTGAAATCGTTTTCTACACATAACCATTTTTTCTATGATTTTAGGTTTCATTTTGTACACATACAATCTTTGCTGATTTTTAATACAGCTTAATGCTTCTGATCAGTCTGATATGTCACTAAACAGATGTATATAAAAAAAGCAAATTAAAAAAATAAGGTTTTCAAAGATACTGCAAAAAAAGGACAAGAAATATTTCACTTATTCCTAAAACACCATAACAAAGAAAAGAATTGGATTGCGTTATTTGGTAAATCAAACATGTGGTAACTATAAAAAACTAACTTGACATCAAAACAGAAAATGCAACAACACATAGTAAAAAATGTCATCAGTGTTTCATGAAGTGAGTTTTCTCAAATGTTGACCTTGCTGTTTTTGAAGTGCTTTGGATTTATAATTTGGCTGCGGTCAGATTATAGTTCTGCAATTACAGATCAGCTGGTCATTTACGCCATACAAATTGATCCACTGAGATTATTTATATATTTTTTTGACATGCAGCTTAGACTGTGGAACCGAATGTATGCAGCATTCACCTGAGCTTTGCATCAGACAGTAGTGAGCTCCATGTTGGTATCCTCACACAGTTAATTAATACAAGCAAAGTGGAATGAAAGGTTGATCAGAAAAGAGCTTATCTTTATTTAGTTTTCGTCTTTGTGGTTTACCATTGTGTACTTTTACTGTTGATCATTGCATGTCCAGATTTGTGGGCACCACAAAGGAGCCACCTGTCATCTGCTTTAAATTGTTTTAGTAATAAAAACAGCTCTCAGTTCAGAGCTGTCCAATGCCGCTAATGTCTGAGTTCTCAACTGACTTCGTCTTCTTTCTTTGTGGACCAAATTTAGGTTAAAAAAATATTTGATTGGAGACAAATGTCAAACTAATATGAATTCAGTGTTTTGCAGCTTTAACCAAATCTCAAATATTTAAAAAAAGAAAGTCAAAAATCAAATTCAATAGGCTATCACTTGTAACCTATTTGATAAGTAAAGTGAATGCAAATGCTAAACTATACTGTCCAAAAGTACACCCACAAGCGATTTTGGTTTATTTCACCCTTAAGTATACCAAAGTGACTCCAGTGGACAGGAAACCTCAAGTACACCTTTTGAGGTTAAATTTAAACTACACAGTTTTCCACTTTCCTACTTTGCTGCTTTCAGCTCTTCCGCTGAAAGAAATCCAGCATGAGAACATAAAGCCACAATGTAATTGAGACTAGTGTGCAGGATGAGCAATCTGAAATGTGTCTGCACAAGTTGTCTAACATGTTCAAGTTGTGATAAAAGATCTTTGGTTTATATTTGTCTTTGAGGTGAAAGCTTGATTTGATGTTTACCTACCTTTTCTCCTTTCAGGCCATCTCTCCCAGGCACCCCAGGCTCCCCTGGTAAGCCCTGTAAATAGTGGTAAAAAGAGACACATCTATCACCAGGCCTTCATCTCCCCACACACATTTATCTCCTCCTCCTCACTGCTTCAGCGGGCAGCTGTGCTCCAACAAAACTTCCCCTGGCCAGGATTTATGAAATGCCTCTTTCCCTCCCTGGTTTTGAATAAAGACAGATGCTCATTACCGAAGCAGGTGCAGAGAACAGATTGGGCTGCTGCCTCCGTCATTGGCATAAAGTGCTAAGATTTGCCTCTTTCCACTACTTAATTCTTAAATTTGATTACTGATCGTAAAAAAATAAAAAAAATAAAACAATACTAATCTGGACTTTTTCTCCTGACCTGTTCTTAATCTCTGCCTGTTCAGGTTGATCTGTATATCTCTCTTGCCTTGACAGGATGAGTTAGTAGAGTAAAGGATATGGCAAGGTGACAGATAAAGCACTGGGGGAAAAGAAAAGCTTGACATTAAGTGCTGCTGTTTAGTGCCAGACTACTTACAGAATCGCCTGGGAGTCCAGGGAGCCCAATGGATCCAGGTAGACCTTGTTTTCCCTGGTAAAGTATAAAGAGAAAAACAACACTTCAGGCTATCTTTTGCATTTAACTATATACTATCTGGCCCAGCTTAGTTGAGAAAATCTCTAATCAGAAGAATTACATTGTTGGTCTGGCAAGTCGGAATTTGTGTGTTTTATTTAATGTTAAAGATCGTTTCGCAAGGTATGATGTGACAAATCTTTCCCATGTGGAATTTGCAAAACTAATGAGAGGTTCAAATCCAGACAAGTGAATTCTATGTGTAACTTGCTTGTTTTCCCACTGCTGTGAGACGCATTCTTGGATTTCCTCTGGCTATTCTGGTTTCCTGCCACAGTCTAAAACCATGTATTTTTTAACAAATTAGAGATAAATAGAGTCACAGTATTGAGTAGCATTAAGCACGTTTGATGTAACCTCTAGAATTCAACTTAGCATTTTTGGAAAGTTTTCACTTTAAAAAAAAATTAACTAATAGTTTGAAAAGAGAGGTGTGCATTTGTATTCAACCCCCTTAAAATACAGCAGAATTAACTTGTGCTGCAATAAGAACTGAAACAAACTCCAGTCCTCATTGGCAGATTAGGAGAGTCTGTGAACAAAAGTTTACAAATTTGCTGTTAGGTTAAGTTCTAGACTTGGATTGGGTCATTATTACACACCTTCTTCCACATAGTAGAAGGTGTGTTCCACTGTGTGGAAGAAACATATTCTTCTCCAAGGCTTCCAGCAAAGTCCAAGATGGACTTCTTATGACTTTTTTTTCTGAGATGGCTTTCTTCTTGTCATTTTCATAAATTATGACCATATCTCAGTAGGCGTGCAACTGAGCCAGACTCTTTTTATATTTAGAGTTCCCTGCAGTATCCAAAAGCTTTGCATATTGTTCTGTATACAAACACAGCTTTAAACTGCTAGAACTTGAATGGTATGTGTTCCTTGATTTTCATGATACTGTTTGTCAACTAATGTTCTCTATCAAACCCTTGAATCCTTTAGAAACCAGCTGGATTTAAACACCGTCCTATGTGATCTGTCATATGAAATCCCAAACGACTTGAGGTTGTCGGTTTTAAGATGACATTTCCCAAGATTCATGTGTTGTTGAAATGTTTTTGCAAGGTATTGCTTTCACGAAGACAATTTCCCCAGACAAAACCACTCCTCAAAGAAATGTAACAATTATTCACATAAAAAATGAAAATTAAAACTATCTGCGTGTCACAGAAAGATCTTAGATCCAAGACTTACCTCCAATCCTTGATCTCCCTTCAGTCCCGGAGGTCCCATGCTTCCCTGATACATCACCACAAAGCAGGAACAAGAGGGAAAAGGGGAAAAGAAAAATTTGAAAAGAAAAACAAACATATTGGTATTTGTGCTTTGTTGTTAGAAATCATGTGTTTATTTGTGACTCTTTTTAGAATCAAAAAGTATTAGAACCTTTTGAATACATAAACATTATTTCTTAAACCTTTCGGAAAACATATAAAAACTTTGCTAAAAGAGGGAATGAATAAAACGACTGATGACAGCTCAAAAACATACCTCATGGTCTCATCTGACTTGTCTTTGTCTCAAAGGAAGTTTTCTCTTCCTTTGACACAAGTTTATAGACTGTTAAAATGACTTTTAACAGTCTATAAACCTAAAGTCCTATAACCTTCTAGTACAGTTACTCAAACCCTGAGAAAGACTACAATGGTTCTTTACAGATATGAAGGTCTTTTGAGCCTTATTTTGTCGGCAGTGGATATTGATGTTCAGAATTTAGTGCCAGAGCGAAGTCCTCAATAAGTCACCTTTAGGCCCGACAGTCCTTGAGCTCCTTTTTCGCCCTGCAGACGAAACAGGAGGGCATCCTTTGTCAGCACAGTCACAAACAACAAAGTGAAGCACCACATTCGTCTTCCTGATTATGGTGAGCTTTAAGAAGACTCCATGAGGACTTTCAAGAAGAAAGTTTTTGTGTTACAGTTATTAGTTGCAAGAAAAAAAGAGTGAAATCTCTGTGGAGTGTGAATGAAATCAAAAGTAGTTTATTTTTCTTGCTTTATAACCTTTAACCTCATTTTAAATAAACAAACAAATGTTCACCATACTGCAGAACATCTTCTGTCTTTTGCACCCTATACAGTGTGTAAAAGACATACAGCATAGTGTATTGTCACCCTTCAGGAGAAAGCTCATCTATGTTCACCCCCAGTGAAGATGAGATACGGAAAGCTCATCTTCACAAGTTCTCATCTTGAGTAGATGAGAACTCTCATCTTTGGGAGATTTGCACAATCCTGAGTCCTGGATCCTTCTGCTGCTCCCATCTGTTTTATCTCTCACACAAGTTTTCTATTGGATTTAATTCTGGGGACGGAAAGATAACATCTACCAAAAAAGGTAGATGTTATCTCTGGTGAACTATTTCTGAGACTGTTTCATAGCCTCAGAGAATGTGTCTTATGTCATATCCTGTTTCAAGACCACATACCAACCCAGCTTTCACCATATGCTTTTAATCAAGACCAATCAGATTTATATATAAAATAGTTTTTATTTTACATGCAAAAAAGCTCAAACTTTATCTTATCTGACCAAAACAAATTATTCTCATTGAGGTCCATGCATATTTAGAAAACACATGGACGTCTTTGGGACTGCAGGACAGAAAATGTTTTTTTTTTTTTTTCCTCCACCAACCAGGTGGCATGTTGATAATCTAATTGTTGTCATGGAGACAAAATAATCTCAAAACCACCTCCCTTTTTTCCTGCAGTCCCCTAATAGTGAGCTTTGAACACCGTTGTACTTGTTTTTCCATCCTGCTCATTGTGAATGAAGGCAAAATAAAAACATGGCTTCTTCCTCTGCCTCCTGGCCAGCATCAGAAAGAAATGGGCCTCTGTGTCAGCTCATGTTTATACCCTGGGGTAATAAAATCATGTCCATTACCAATTAGATGTTTCTGCAATGTTTCATCAGCTTAAAAATATTTTAGTAGCAACAAATGCTCTATAGTGATTTTGGTAAAACCAATTTGTTTGTTAACACGTCATCCCAGGAGTGTTAATACTTTAAATGCAACCAAATCCTCTCTGCCAGCACTAAACGTGCTATTTTGTCACTGACTTTTTTTCACTGTCATGAAGTCTGAAGAAAGAAGTAATATGCTGGAGAATTATTACACAAAGACTTTTCAATGTGATTGTGTTGATTAGTCTGGGTTGGTTTGAAGTCAGCTGTTGGTGCATTGGCTGTGGGGACGGATCTCTCAGGAGTGTTTTGGGCTTTCTTGATGTCTGTTAACTGGCATCAAAAAATTCAAGTTATAATCAATTTCAACCTGCAAGTTTTTAAATGATAATATGGCAACAAGGAACCAAAGTGTTCCTTCCTGAGAGGATGGCCTAACTTCAACAACAATTTAATTGATATGATGCCCACTTTTGAGGCGGCAATCTGCTCCAAGCAAAAACAACCAGCGTGGGGGTACCAGCTGGAGGGGGCCGGGCCAGGCTGGGGCCAGCAGCGCAAAAAGGCCTAACCGGTAGTGAAATGGGATTGCTACTGGTTGCAGAATCTTCTCTGAATTTGGATAGCCTTGACTCAAATCTTGTTTTACTTGGGAGGACAAACTGCTTCCATCAAAAGCTGTTTGGTATTAGAAGAGAGAATTTGTCCAGTTTTTCATGTAACAGATGTCACCGACACTGTTGCATTAACCAAAGGAATAGTTTCTTTAAAAACGAAGCATTATTTAAGACAAAATGATCAGACTTTGAAGTGTGTGAATCACTGGCATTATTTCTAGAAGAAGAAAAACACGACTGAACAGAAATTTTCTTAATTTTTGTGTTTTAATTTAAAAAGAAGTACTGTGTTGTAAATACACAGTTTTGATACATTACGATTTACAAATTTAGTTGGTATTAAAGTAAATGAAATGACTCGTCACAACACCTTCAATCTGATTGTATTTGCAATATCAGAATACATCCTAAAGAAAGTAATAATTTGACTAAATCAAAGTTCCAACTCTTAAGTCTAAAAGTGTTATGCTTTTGCTGTTTGGGCTTAGCAAACAAATTTCTGCTGTAATTCTCGTGTAATTCTGTTTCACAGGAATTACACCAACAGCATGTTAAGTGAGTGGCTTTATTTTTGCAGCAGATCAGTATGAAAAAGGTCTTGTTCTTTATTCCCCAACCACATCTGTTTAGCTTTGTTCACCTCTGGACTGCTACCATTTTTTCTGTTCTATAAAAATGTTTGCTATGCCCTGCTTTTTCTTTTCTGTTGCTTCATGGCATTCCTGTGTGGCCTTGATCATCTGAACTCTCTGTTCTTCTGCCCTTTTTCTTTAACACCTATTTGTTATGTTTGCCTCTCTGTGTGTCTGTCTTTTGACCACTGATAGAAACGGTATGGTTTTGTGCTACCTGCGTATTAGGTTTAGGGCTTTGAGGTCTAAACTTTACAAAGAAATTGTTATTCCCCCAGTTTTCAAGAAATCATTTAGTGTTCTTTTTTATGCATGTGCATCAATCTGTGAGCTCGACTCTTCCCTTTGTCTGCCTTCGTTTTCAAGGTGAGACAAATGCATTTGACACCTCTGCAGCTATTTGATCAAAAAAGAAGCTGGTGTGTGTTCTTTATTTTCCTTTTGTGAACCTCTTCTATGAAAAACATTTATTACTGGCAGTGAGGTTAATTTGTGTTTTCTTTAAACTTTTATTTCTCAATTTTCTTGTGTGTTACATTTGATCTTGCTTCTCACTTCAGCAACCTCTATATTATTTTCTCTATCACACCAGGTAACTCTTGATTCCTAACTTTCTATCAGCTCTGAACCACACATGCTATTTTCTGTACTTTAGTAATAATTCCCTATCAAACACAACACTTATATAAACCTACTCCAGTTGAAGTTCAGATGGGGCCCTTTAATATTGTTTATGTCAGAATGCGGTCACACATAAAATCCCTGAAGATAAAAAATGAACTACTGCCTAAATATTTATGATGTGGATTATATGGAGATGCCTTTTGATGTCTGGTCAAAAGCTGCATCAGAGGCTTTTATAATTTGCTGGCCTGAAGTGGATGCATCTACAATTCTTGGATCCAAACAATAACTCCAAGCCGCTTTCTTCTCCAATTTACTGTGTGCTGTCGATTGAGCACAAGGGTGCAATAAAATCTTCCATCTGAGCAGCAGGTGAACAATTGTTATTTCACAATCAAATGTCAATGACACTTTTGTTGACATTACATAAGGAATGTAAAGTATTATTCATGCTGTGGTGTAGAATGCAGTGCTTGAAAATCATAGTTGAATCACAGTGCAGCTTTTTCTGCAAGCAATAACGAGGGAGAATAGTTACCTCATCTCCCTTCTCACCCTTCTGGGCTCTTTCATCCTTGAAAAACAAGAAAAAACACACCTCATCAAAAATATAACTGAGTAATGTCTTTGGTGCAGCTTCAACAGAGAATATGAGACAATCAGAAGGCGTAGGCAAACACACAAAATATGTATTGTATACACGTTTGCTTACAGTTCCAGAGAGCTGTCTTAACCCATGAGCTGTCATCACCTACAAGTAATAAAAGACACAATGTTCTGGAAAGGGTCTTCAAAAATCTGGTTGTTACTGCCAATAAACAATAAGCATGTCTACATAAACATGGGAAACGACTCTCTGGAGCTAACTCACTGATTCAGAGTTTAATTAGAAAATATAACATGTATAATTAGACCATTAGCTTGTTTTATTATTATTATTACAAACCTTGATTATTTTACACCTGAACAATCCAAACAATTTGTCAAAAAAATGTCATTGTTGCAATTAATGGCACAATATTACCATTGATAGCCATATGTACCTTCACTCTGTGCAAGTATGGCTACTTCAGACTTTGCAAGATAGCATAGATTGTAGAATATACATTGATCCATATCTAGCATATGTTGGTGACATCTTGCTGCTTTTATTAGATGTAAATTTTGTGAAACTTTTATTGTCTTTTTTAAGACACTTTATTTTCCATCTGTATGGTTCCAGTTTTCCTGATTTAAGTGTGCCTTTGAGCCCTATCTGATCATTTCTCTGATTACAAGCTCTATGAACTTGACATAAATGGCTCTCTTTAGCAGCAGCATTCCAGGCAAGTGCTGATTCCTGGTGGCATAATCAGTCAGTCTTTACCTGCTGTTAGAAAACAAAGACCCTGCTTTGTCCTCAGATATGTAACAAAGCCTGATTGCCATTAGTATTTGACAAAATTTCTTCAAAAGCTTTCCCGTAAGAACAGGGCTGTTCTGCAAAGGACCATTTCCTTTTAACATAAATTGGCATAACAGATTTGGGTTCACAGATTATAAAACACCAGTGTTCAGAGGTGGGGCAATAAAAAGAGGACTGTTTTCTCCCTTAAAGGGCATAGCTTGATGTGATGGCAGAGCATGCCTGTGAGTCGACTTCCCCTCCTTGTCACTAATAAACAGAGGCACGGAAATTTTATGAAGGGAGGGTAATGATGTGAACCCTTGCTTCTGCTGCGTAAGGGAAATCAATGTGTAACTGCCAAAATTATCTGCCGTGGGAAGGAGCAGAGCACAGACAGAGACCAGTATACTAAAATATTCAAACAGACTCATTTATCAAGTGACTAATGCCTCCCTCTCCACTGCACATCTATAGAGGCAAACACCTCACTAAACAACAATGTTCATATGCTCAACCCTTTCATTTATAGTCAGGCAAAAACTACTAACTGAACCCCTGGTGCTTTATTCAAGCCCTCTCTCTCATTAAATGAACTGCCTTTTCTTTGGTAAGATCGAAACCAGTGAAACCAAAAGAGAGCAAGCGATATTTCTTCGATCTATAATTAACATGTCTCATTTCCATATGAATTGCTCGTTAACAAGCAGGGAAAATGAGAATATGAATGAGAGCGATCAAACTTTGTTTCCAAGCTCTTGTCCAAGGCCTTCCGTGGGTTCAATATACAGCTGTTCTTCAGAACAAAAACCAGCGGCAGACAGTCATCAAAATGCCAAAGCCCTCACTTTGAGAAAGAAAGGCTTCAAGAACATGTTTATATTTGACCATTTAAAGCATTTTTAACTGTTTTTTTGTGATATTATTGCTACCTTACATGTCCTAATTGTTTCCTCCCACGATATTTTTCTTTTACTTTTAAATATCTAACACAATAGTTCTACTATTCAGCCACTTTGTGTCTCCTTTAGTACTTTGCCAGAGCTTCACGTTGACATAAGTTTCTTCTAAAAATGTCCCTACTTCTTTAACTAAAAGCTCCACTTACTCAAACCACATAATTTTCTATAATTTACAATTATTAACATAAAAAACAATCCGTGCCCAGTGACCCTAATTTATTCTCACTATGAAGCCTTTCGAGTATCACGAAGGAGATTAAGCCATCATCTGGAGCCAGAGTATCTTCTTTTTTTCTTCTTCAACTATTCTCTGCAATCAGCAAAGATATTTCACAGGGTACTTGCTGGAAATGAGAAAATAATTACTAAAAAGTAACAAAAAAAGCTTTTTCTCAGTTAAATTGAACACAAAAAAGCTCATCTGCCATAAAAAGAAAAGGTTTTCCATATCTTAAGCTCTTACGAACTCTTTTCTGCTGTTCATACACAGCACACAAATCTAATCAAAACAAAACTTCAGACAGAGTAAGTCCACTGCATCTTCAAGAGAGAGGAAATTGTTTACACAGTCAGATGGTAGCATGTTGGGGGTGTGACAGCAGAAGTAAACACTGTTCTGTCTGTTGATTCCTTCTGCTTTGTCTCGAGATGGTATCAGGTCAACACTCGCTGATGCAGAGATGTTTTGGAATGTTCTCACGCTGGTGTAAGGTTAGGCAATGTATCACTCTTACAATAAAAGTAAAATAGGAAAAAAAAAAAAAAACTGTTGTGGAGTTTGATCCCAAAATTGTACTTACAGAACCAGGAGGACCAGGAGGACCAACATCGCCCTGATAAGAAAGAAATTGCCTGTTACTTACTGCAAGCATCACAAACAATAAAATGAGAAAAAAACAAACGTGTGTAGCTCTGCATTGCAGATCTTTTGAAACAACACAAGAGATTTCCCTTTTATATCCCTAAACCCTTTCTTGATTTATTAACCAGTGTTTTGGAGTTCGTGTAATTTTTTTTTAGAATCTTGTAAGAAAGGTTACAGTTCTTAGCTCATGTTGTTTTTTGCAATGGATTTACGGGGAGCTCCAGGGAACCTTAAAGAGTTCTTAATTGTGACACTTGCTGGAGGGAGCCTCCAAATTCATAATTTACATCTCGGCAATGTTCTCCCTCCAACAAAACTAGAAAGCACCACATTTGTACTCTGTGCCATACTGAACAATTAACAAGCATGCGGGGAGCACATGCCGTGGTATACGAAGTATTCAAACTGCTGTTTGAATTTTGATCACAAATGGGGACTTTTGAAGTCTCTAAATCCTCTTCATTGTGAAGATATAAGACATGCCAATATATGTAAATTCAGTAAACCAGTCAATTATTTAATAATGAAGTATTGCTTCAGGAGCCTGTCATTATTTCTTTGATTGAGACTGTGTACTAGACTGCTTAGAATGTAAATCATTTAAAAGAGAGGACGAAAAACAGCAAGTTTCTTTTTCATTCCTCGAGTGCCAATCTACATAAATCTTTTTTTTTAGTCTTTGCACCACCAGCAGAACTATTCACAGCTTGCTTTTAAAGAAACTGTGAAATATACATAACCTCTTTAATGCCACAAGACAGAGTGGTTGTGGGTGATATATTCAAGTTAAATGCTGGTAATCAAAAGCAATGGTGAAAGACAGTGAAATAGCAGCTTAGGACTAACACGACAGAGAAAAGTCAGCTTTGAGGACAGAAGAAAATTTGTACAAATTCAGCAGACTATGGTCAGTGGTCGGGTTTGAAATTCATGGTATCACAACTCGTTTTTGCCTTTTTAGTGGTTCAGGCAACTTTCATTTTTAGCTTGACATGAAACCAAGAAATTAACTATTGACAGGATTCGGCTGAGGGTCTGATCAAAACTTGAAACCTAATTTCTCTTCCTTTGAGCTATAGAAACTAGAAGATCTGAACAAAGAAATAACCTAACTAGAATTGCTAAAGAAAGACTAATATGTGTGTGTATGACTCCCGGACATGGAAGAAAACTGAACCTAGGTTGATGAAATGAAGAAATAAACATTGCTACAAATACTGCAGAAAGGCTGAAATAAGAAATAGTGAAAAGGATCAAATAGAATTGAAAAAGGCTTGACATGGACTCAGACAAATAAGGGCATAACCTAAGGAAACTGAGGAATAAATCCAACTAGAAACACTATAAAGGACTGAAAATAAGGAAAGCAATACGACAATTCTAATTACACTCAAATAATGATATATCAAAAGAACCATGAAGAGCTAAACTAAAGTGAACTAAAACATGAAACCAAATAAAATGAGAAGCAAAACCAACCCAAAAACCCAGAGTCCTGACAATATCAGAATTGGATTTATCCATTGGAGTTTTATGGAAGCATTTTAATTGTGGCATATACTTTGGGGTGGTTGTTCCATTAGGAATGTGAATTTCCATCCAATTCTCTATAAATCATTTCTCAAGTTTCTCAGATTTACCTCTAAAAAAATCCCTATAGTTAGTCTCATCAATCATCCCCTTAACTTTCCTGTCCATGCTGAGGAAAAGCCAACCTACAGCATGCTGATGTCACCACTATGGTGGGGTTAGTGTTTGCAGATTGATGTGTTCTCCCACACAGTTTTTACACTATAAATTACATAATGATTTATCATGATTTATATTTAATCTTTAGATGAATTCCAAAGGCAGCAAGGTTATTTTTGGCATATTAAAATAAAGAGCCAAAAATAAAAAAAATGCACAATATATTTTCCTTGAATTTCAATTATGCACTGTTTTGTCATGATCTATCACATAAATCCTTAAATTCCAAAACAGTGCATTGGAGTTAGGAGTTTAAATGTGACAAAATGCAGTAAAGTTAAAGAATTAGACTTCCTCAGCCAACTTTCTGCGTTCAAGTCTTCCTTAAAATATGAAAAAAAAAAAAATTAGATGCTTTAATACATTAAAAACAAACTGCAAAAAAACAAAGCAAGGTTAAGTAGTTTGTTTCTGTTTTTAAAACGGTTGTCAGTTTCTAATGCAAAACACAAGTTGTACACTGATAAACAGGAACAAAGCGAGCCACCCAATGACACACACCTAGAGATTAGACACAATCTGTCAGTAGTAAGTAAATCACTTGAAACATGCTTACAGGAGCACAAGAGACAAACAAGTAATGCACACCTGCAGATTCATTATTTTGATGCAATACAATTTCAAAGACCTTTGAAAGGTATTCAGAGTCCAAGAATATAACGAGCACAAAGGAGACTGAATTAAGGTGTCAGTAAATCTGCTTGAACTTGCCTACACCCTTTCTGCACCCAAGCACAGTGAGTTTGAGGGAGCATAAACAGAGGGACTCATCATGCTTGACATTTGACATTGATGTGACTTACTTTTTGTCCTTTCGCACCGCCAGTCCCCTCAGCACCTGGCTGACCCTGTGGGAGGAGGCCTCGGTTAATGACTCTGTAACACGGCAGCATTGTAAATGTCACGGCAGGAAAATACGTACGGGATCTCCTCTCTCTCCCTTTTCCCCAGGGACGCCACACTCCCCCTTCTCCCTCTGCATGTGAACAGAGCACAGCGCTGACAGTGACTGACAGCAAAAGCGGGGTAAAAAGACAGACATATTCAAGACTGACGCTAAGGCATGGACAGTTGCTATAAATAAGTAATCAGAAAAACATACAGTCCTGTGTCATCTCATAATCCCACCATGGTGGAGTAAAAAAGAAACCCATTTTACACATATGGCTTCATGAAGTTGTGGTGTTACATGAATCTTGCAAGATAATGAACATTTTTAAGCTCCTGTTGCACTGCGGTATGTGTCTGTTTTCCTAGGAAATCATTTCTTTGTCTGCCAACAGATGGCACTTTAACACAGCCGGTGCAGCGTCCTTCGAGCTTTTTGATTGGATTTCCTTTTCTCAGTTATGTTGAGAAAACTGAAAGAAAAACTCAGAGTGAGACACATGGACTTGAACCGTGGTCCAGGTGGTAATGAACACTTATGAGGCTGGAATCTATATTTTGAGCAACATAAACCCAGGAGAATGTGAACATTTCACCTCACAGAATTGAATTTCTTCTAGAAACACTTTGTCACAAAAAAAAAATCACAAGCCACAAATGATTATTTTCAATCAACGTTTTCATCTCAGGTATGAGTAAATATGGAAATCAAGCAATCAAGTACAGCAGAGAAACTAAATCCTTTCTTCCACTAAAACAATTCTGTAAGCATAAACTGGCATACGATTTTCTAACAGGGAAAAAAACAACAACAACAACAAAAATTGTTATTCCACAGCTTAGCAATTTCACTGAAACTACACTAATATGTAAAAAAGAATTCAACATGTAAGTGTAGTTACCCTTATTTTGTCAATTTCACACATTTCAACAACAATGCAGTTCAAAATGCTTTGTCATAAAAACACAAAAAATACAAAGTCATACAAACTTCAGCAACTTAACAGTAAACAATTGAGAAAACCAGAAACAGACATTACATTTTATTGAGTGCCATCACCAAAATTATTGATGCACATCAAATAAGTTGGTCCGTGGTTCATTTATTATGGCTCAATAACAATTATAAACAGGTGAGGTTTTTAGTCTTGACGTAAAAGAACTCAGCGATTCACCTGTTTTGCAGTTTTCTGGAAGTTTGTTCCAGATTTTTGTTGCAGAGAAGCTGAATGCTCCTTTAGCTTAGACACCTTGACAATTGTGTATTATTTTGTATTGTTATTTTTATTTTAATATACTCCGGCAGTGTGCAGCAACAAAAGGCCGAGAGGCAGCAATGTGCTACTCTGGTCACTCTTGTTTTCTTCAGCATCTTAACAGAAGTGCTTTAAACATGGAAACTGTACAGCATAACATATATTATAATAGTTTAGAAACCCTAATTTGCAAAACCATCATGTTTCCTGATACCAGTAACCAGCCAATGCCAGCTATTCTGTGATTTCCAATCATACTTTAGCTTAAGCACCAGGTAGATCAACAAACATTGCCGCTTTGTTTTACATGTGTGAATATTTACAGGGATAGTTTCAGATACTCTGGAGACATTCTGGAGCATATGTTTAGAGATCTGAGGAGAGCGCGAGGAAGACGTGTATTTACTCACTCCTTTGCAGTTCCTAGACAGATGATACCATAGAGCTTCGAGTTTCGCTTCCCCCACTCCTTCGACTTCTTACTATGACAACCACAGTAATACTGCACCACTCTTTTAATGAGATATAGTGACTGTTTCCTCATCCAAATTAGGAGCTGTTATTAAGTCAGTGGACTGCTGGCTTATATGAACAGATGGACTGTCTTATTAATATTTCAGCCGAGGAGGAGGGACTAGCAGTAACTCTGACTATAACATTTAATTGAATTCTGAAGAGCTTTAACAACCACATGTGTTATAATCAAAATACAACTTCACAACTTAGTTGTAGGTGGTTGATGTAGTGATTAAGAATGTAAGTCCTATTTGTTATTGTAAATTAACTTTATATCAAATATTAAATCTGTGAATACTAATGTTTTTAACTGTTCTTTGAAAACATACTGACTCTTAAAGCTACTCACTGCATGAAAGCCTAAAAGTGGGTGTTACTTTGACCTTGATTTTTTCATCTCTTATTTATTAATGTTTTTGATTATTTAAAAAAATAAAAATAATATATATATATATATATATATATATATTATATATATATATATATATATATATATATATATATATATACCCTATCCTAAGTACATGGTTAAACTCACTTAAGTAGGCTCTTCGTCTTGCTGTTATGTAAGTTTATGTTATTAACGTGTGTTGCTAAACAATACATTTGTAAGTTGGTTGTCAATGTTATTTGCATTCCCAGCCTGTTCATTCTTTTGTTGCTCCAAAAAAGAACATTATACGTCAATTTGAAACCATTACATATTTTTGTAAAGACAATAATCTTTCAACTATTTTACTTTTTCCACCTTTATTTTGATTCCCATCATTCAAAAAAAACAAAAGAAAAAAAATCCCAATTGAGTATAAATATTGTTATATCTCGTTTCTTGAACTGTTCTGTCCATGCAGCATCATACACTGAAAGTGATTTGCCACTCTGGAGGCAGTTTGCACTGAGTTATGACTGACACTCAACGTAAATCATAACTAATGGAAAGTTGGAATTACCCCGGATGTCACCTGTTGTGAAAAAAACTTGTGCGCTGCATTCTGTCACAGACTCAAAGCTCCATACTTCTCTCGTTATCTCAGTTAGATCTACACAGAACATCATTCACAGTCAATTTACTAGCAGAGGACCACGTAACAAGTGAATAAACCTTTCAAATGAGATTAACTGCAGCGCGGTCAGTGTTTATGTAGATTACTGCTGTATTTACACAATGATAAAGCCCAGGGAACTGTTCCACCTGTGGCTGACTGTGGGTGATGTGTTGACTTTGAGCCACCCAGAGTCATCAAACTGCAATTAAGACTGTTGGCATCACTCTCTCTGTCAATGTCTGCAGTGTGCTGTCAGAGCCCATTTGAGACTGTCAGTGGGGGGGCGGGGAGGCTCAGTTATGGAGATGTAATTCACAAAGACACTGACTTTTCCAGCACATCCTGCACAGCGGACCTCTTCTTCCATCTTTTCTTCCTAAAACATTCACTCTCTGTTGAGAGTGAGAGGAGCCTTAGTTCACACAGATGCTACATCACCAGCAACAGCATGGTCTCACTTCAATCTATTTCATCCTGACTGAAAAATGTAAAAGAAAGGGCACGGAGGACTGCTGTTTAATTATTGCTGCCTATCAAGATGTGTTTCCTCTTCAAAGTGTTTAGTTTATCTTCCCTCACTTATCGTTTTGGCCTTTGTAAATGTCTTAATGTGACCGGCTTTACTGTTTTCATCATAACAAATTGAAATGTTCTTCTCTGGGTCAGTGTTTTCATTGTTGTGTACCCAAAACATAAATTTATTATGTTACAGTAAAATGCAACCGTGATTTAGGGGCATGACTCATTCATAGCCAGGGAAGAGCTTGCATTTACATTAGTTCTGTAAGAATTAAAAGACAATTCGGTGCTTGCTTGTTGGACATTTTTGGTAACATACGTAACAGGTATGAAAGAAAATACGGAAACATTTTTCCTTCTTTTTCATAAAATTAGATTTGATCTAATATTATAAGTTTTATGCTTCTACAGGAATTGTCACCAGCAGAAATTATTCAGCATTGCCTTTGTATTCATTTGAAGTAAATGAGTTACAGTAAGTTGTTTACACCCTTGTGGATTTTTAACAAACTAACAGCATTACCATTTGTTAGTGCATTGTTTGTACATTTACTGTTTTTAAATTTCATTTAAATAAGACCAATAAAGCTTTTATCTTACGTTTTTTTTTTTTTTTTTTTTTTTCGTCTTGCTGTCTTGGATGGGACAAATGTAAAGAAATGATAAGCGATTTCTAAAACAGATGACAGGGCACTGGGGTGGAGAGTGTTAAATGTACAATAACTCTACAGTCACAATAACCAGGATGGATATTTAGTTTTGCCATGATGTCTTGTTTTGTTTAATTTTTTCTTTTTATTGACAACCATCATTAAAAAAGATGATGGTTTTATTTTTTAAAGTGTTAGCCAATTTACACTTTCCCTTTCTCTAGACAGAAGGACCAGTGAAAGCCTTGTAGTCTACAGGAATGAGTGATGAATCCACAAACCTGATGAGCAGAAGTGGTCAAGAGGTTCTCCACTACACAATGGCTTCCAATCTCAGAGTGATCACAAACATTTGCCACTGAAGGCCTGGTGGGCAAAGGGTGGTTTGTAAGTGGATCGTTGAAAATAGCATGTTGCAAGAAAATTTGTAAGGAGTCAGACAGAGGGGCATGTCTGAGCATTTTTGTATTTATTATTTTTTAAATCTTACAATCCATATCTCATGTGCTGCTGGTGAGCCAAAACACCCCTGGGCATCATGAAAATGATAGCAGACTTTTTTTTTTTTTTTTTTTTTTTTTGTAAAAGTACGGTATGTAATGGCCATCTGTCAGTTTGGAGTGTGAGCACTGAGTCATGCTGTGCTGTACTGCAGGAGGCACACAGGCTGGGAGCAGCTATTTAACTTGCAGCAGATACGCTTCGACTCACTGAGTGGTGCCATTTCTGACGAGGGAGATCTGTTCCTGACTATTAACCTAAAAAAGGTGTCAGTCATGGACAAAAGAGATCCTTTTGCTATCCTTTTACATACATCTGGCTTGTCTGTGCTGGCTTAGAGGGGCAACAAGTGTACAGCTTATATACAGCCATCACACCAGCCAGGTAAGAAACAGGGTCTGTGTCCCAGAAATGAACATTTCTTAATAAGAAATGTGCACCATATAAATATTATAGAACAAATAAAAGAATGCAATGAGAACAAGGAACTTCATTTTTGCAGACTTGTCTTGTGTTCTGATGGGGCTACAATAGAGGTGGACACAGGTTTGGACACAGTGAGAATCACTGAATTTGGAGAAAAAGTGGGAAGCTTGCAAGCATTTGAACACCATCCAGTACAGGTGTGACAACATTGTGTTGTGTGAGTGCACCAGTGCACTTCACAAAATAAATAGCACCATGAGCAAAGAACAGTATGCGAAACAAAACAAAATAAAACAAAACAAAAAAACAACTGACGTAACATCTCAAGACATCAGAAAGGACACTAAAAATCAGGCACAAATGGTCTTCCAAACGAACAATGGCCCTAAGCACACAAGCAAATTGGCTATAAAGTGATTTTCAGGAAGAAAAAGACAATGTTTTGTTGTGGCTATCAAAAAGTGCTGATCTAAATTTCACATAAAATGTATTTGCAGAACAGAATGCCAGCAAATGTATAACCTGACTTGGACACAGCAGCTCTATCAGGAGGACAACTTCCCAATAAGCTACTGTGAGAAGTTGTGAAAGAATATCCAGAATATTTGGCCAAAGTCATGCAGTTTAAAAGGAAATGCTATTCCACATATAAAGAAAATAAATGTAAATCTCTGACTTTGAAGAAAGTTGTTAAACTTCTCTCTCACTTATTAATTTACTACCTAGTAAAAAAAAAATTAGTAATCCTAATATACCTTAAACATCGAAAGTTGATTCTGACTTAATGTCAGATAGTCAGAAAAATTGCTATCAGTCTTTTTTATAGAGAGTAGGTGAATTTCCCACCTACACTGGTTTTAGATGTATGTACACAACTTAATTTTTAGGACCCCTGATGTAATATGCAAAAATGTTCAGACATCATCATTAATAACAACTTTAAATGGATCAAGTTTGTTTTGCAATAACATTTTAGATATTACCTTGAAACTTGCTCCCTCCTCGACTCCTGAAGGACCCTGTAGGAAAAGAAAAATACACAAGATAATCACTTGAATGATCTAATGGATAAGAAAAAGTTGTTATTCTAAATTACAAATTTAGTTGGAAGTAATCCACTTTGCAGTTGATTTTCTGTGACATTATATTTTCTAACCTTTGCACTAGTATTAAATCAAATAATAACACAACTGGACCTTGGTCATCTGCAGGTAAATTTGGATTGTGGCTTAGTCATGCCCTTCTGACACACACCATGGTTGTTATGTTATGCTAATTTGACATTGAAAGATAACCACTGACCCCCTCTGAATGCCCTCGATGTCCTGCTGCCACTGGACAAAGCAGAGTGATGCCCCGTAGTGTGTTTTGAATACAAGATTTCACCCCTGAGATCAGCCTCAGCAAAACAGGTGACCATAATAAATGCCAATACCAGTGGATGGACGTTAATCTGGCACATGTGGAGAGTATTATGAGGACATTGCCATTTAGAAATGTCACACCTCTGTTCTGTCATTTTAATCTCCCACAATTCTGTGTCCAAAAAGAGTAAGATTTATTAAGTAAGTAGGTGACACACTCAGTTATGCTTTAAGGATTTACCATTCAGTAGCTCAATTATACCCAAAAAGAACTCAAGAAGAACACTGACAGTAAAATCAGAACAGAGTGTCTCTTTATTTCTCAATTAAATAAAGACAACCCCTAATAGTGTCCTGATAGTGCAATCAAGGCAGTCGTGCTTGAAAATAATTGCACACTCAATGTATCTGAGTACATAGCTAGACCTTCCTGTTTGTTCTGACATCAGCAGGTAAGAGTCTGACAAGCTGTCTCCTCTAATGCTCACTGTTGTTTGTGCCCTTTAGTTAGTGGGTTACCACACAAGCACACACACACGCCACAGCCTTCCCCAACCCTCCCAACACACACGCACGCATACTACAGCCCCCCCATCCACCCTCCCAACACACACACACACACACACACACACGCCCACGCACACTGGCTGAGATTGGTTTGGACACCTAAGGAAAGGACCATAACTCAAAGACTCAATGGGTCTCTGAGACACACTTGCACTTCTCATCAATACAAACACATTCAAGTGCTACCTTAAAATGCCTTTTGGGGTTTGTGCAAAGACTTGTCTGTTTGTGCAGTAACTTTTGAAACAGATCGATACCGTCCAAGCATGGAATTACTTAGCACGTTTTTTAACCATGCGCAGAGAATTTGCACGTGTTTATTTCCATTTCTTTTGTCACTTTGCCACATTGCTGCAGCACATTGAAAAAATGTTCATAGCTCTTGAACTTTTTCAGATGTTGCAACATAACAACCACAAGCTTTAATGTGAATTATTAGCATTCAATGTGACTGACCAACAATTGTTACATGTAAGTAAAATGATACAAGAGTATAAAGTACGCTTGTTTTTGTGTTAAGACCCCTTTATAACCGCTAAAATTTCAAATATTTAATAAATGTAATTCGCTTGTACGTATTTTTAGATAATAATAAATAAATGTATTCTGTGAAGGTATCAGAGGTCTGTTAAAGTGTTGCTACAGTAGATCACTCACAGGTGGGCCTCTTGGTCCAGGCTCCCCCGGCTTTCCTCTCCGTCCCTGAGGAGGATAACAAAAAGGAACAGAAAAAAACAGGGAGAGTAAAGGATGAATGAATGTACAACAACAGGTGCAGGAAAGCATTGGAAGCTGCCAGCAAATAAGGCTAGACAGCAACTCCTGTCGTAGTCTCTAATTCACTTTTAATTAAGAACAAGAAAACAGCTTAATTGCTGCACCCCGTGTGGCCCACTACTCTTTGTTCCCTCGTTTGGTTTACTGCCTCCTTTCCAGCTGCGTGATTCTCTCAGTGCATCAATCAACCTGAGGAGCAAACAGGACAAGCCAAACAGTGCTGCATATTATCACAAAGCAAGGTTTGGAGGAAGTCAATTCTGTCAGTTTTTTTTTTTTTGAGAACTTGGAAACCGTGAAATAGTAAAAATAATACAACAAAAAGTTAGTGGTGTAAATCCAGCATTTTATTGAGATCAAATGCTCTCTGAAGTGAAGCCAAGTGAGTGGTTACATCAACAGATTGTGTGCATGTGCAAAGATAACTCTCCGTGTATTTCTGCACAGCTCTGCAGGAGCAGAGAATAGTTGGATCAGACAGGGGAGGTTCCAGGAACTGGAGCTGGCAAGAAGTTTGTAAAATTAACTGCAACCAGAATCAATCCACTAAACAAATGAATGGCAAAAGCTTGATTCACCACACAGACCTTTACCGGGGCTAAATGCCATTACCTCTTTCTAGTACGAGTTTCATCATCTGTGTTTCTCTGCTACTGTATGTGTTATTACGAGTGACACAAAAACACTTCTTTCCTCTGCAGAGATAGCTGCAGTGTGTATCTGTGAAAAGCTAAGCTTTCTGGCTGCTGAAAGAAAAGTTGAAAATCAAAAAGTGACGCCCACGAATCTTTCCTCTGACACTCCATATGCATACTTTGATTAACTGGCTCAAACTTGACATGCACGATTGTCTGCAACAAAGACGAGGGAAGGAATTTCTTTTCAGCAAGAGCTACTTCTTTTCATCATCTGTTTGCATGTGTGCCTACAGATTCCTAGGCTGCATGTGTACTTTTATGTTTGTAGTCCAGAGATACTGGGATGTTGGCAAAAGAAGAAAGCAAGGTGTAGTAATGCAAATGTTAACCCTAATAACAACACAACACAACCCATGTGTGACTTCTCTCTGAAATTACCTCCTTTCCCCTTTCTCCTGCTGTTTGATGTACCAACAAAGCTCTGACCACCATCTTTTGATCAGTGGTGTTAATGTACCTCTAATGCCTCAGTATGGAGGCTTTAATGTTAACATGAATGGGTGAAGAGCTTGTCGAAGTCAAATTGCCTTGATGTGTAGAAGCAGCATCTTTAAACCATGTAATCTTTTTACCTCATGTGGCTGCAATTATAAAACACCTGAGAAGCCCCTTTGAAAGCATTGCTCCGTTTGCGGCGCAAACTGTCAGAACGGGAAGTCAGTGTTCAGTCAGTAGGTGCTTATGTGTGTGGGTGTAACGAGCGCATTCAAAACAGAACTTTTTGTGTCCAAGGGCTGTTTCTCAAAAGATACGATAATAGCAAGAGATTAATTGATTTTTCCTCGTTCAGTGATAATTAACAGGTAGACTCTGAGTCATTGCTATAGTTGAGAAAAGGAAACAGAAAACGGTGTGTTCTTGCTTCAGTCCCCACTTCTGTCCTTTCCTCCTCTGAACAAAACAACAAAACCAGAGTATGCAGATAAGTAATTTACCTGCTGAATATTTCATGGACTATTATTCTAAGTAGATCATGAATTATGCAATTTCCAGAATTATTTCCCAACACTTGCCCTTAAAATCTCTTTTAACACCAAAGTACACACTGATTGTATGTCCATTTATTTACATACAATCACAAGAACAACAAGTGGTACTCCATTTCTCATCAAGAGGACTGAGATCAATAGCTAAGGTTCACTGTTATGAAGCTCACGAATATTGCTGAGAGCATTTTAATTTCTTTGGAGTTTGGAGGTTGTTAGCTATTGTCTTGCATATCCCCCTTTAAAAAATGATTGACTTGTACAACTGGAAAGTTTTAAAAAGACAAAAATATTTTACAAAGAATTTATATTGGTTTACTTGACCATCAGATAACTAAAGACAAATTAGAACTAATGCGTTGAACTACAGTCGAAAATCCAAATCTTTGTACTACCTAACAACATTGTGGATTAGTTGTAAAATTGCTGTGGCTGCGTGTTATGTTTATCTTATTTACAAATTTGCATTTGGCTGTTTCTTTTTCATCACAAAGAATAATTTTCAACATAATGCAATCTACTACAGTTAGACTGACAAGGAGACCCCCCAGTAGCACTTTATCTCAAACAAATCTGAACACACGGTGACAAGAGAAAATTGGGCTTCAAGCTGTCATTGCTATTTGCACTCAGGAGATTGTCCAAACTGAAACAACTGGCAGTGACGCAGAAGGATAGTCACCTTTTAGTAGACAAAACAAATCCAGACTTTTGAGATAGTCAAGAAAGGAAAAACATAATATTAGAACATTTTCAGCAAAGCAGTTTGCCTCAAGGATCTATAGTGCACAAAGAACATGCATGTTGGTTGTTCTTGCCTGATATAGAGGTGTTTTGCTAGTTTGTTTTTGAGAACTTGAAGAGCATAATTTGCTTTACTTACAGTATCTGTTTGTACTTGTTCACTTACAATTTTTTATTCATTTCTGTTTAACAGATATCCTCATTCCAAAATATACACTTAGTTATCATTTACATATCAGATGTTTATTAATGTACTCCTTATCTTAACTTCCATATTATTTAATTACTTACCTATTTATGTATATTCTTAGTCATCAACTTATCGCATACTTTGTTATCATTCATGTAAAAGTGCTTGCCAATTTACTACTTATTTGTATGCTTATTTACTTGCTTATTTTTTACTATTTTTTTATGATGACTAGAATGTCTCAAGAAAGGTGAAAAGTGATGCAGTCACTAGGCAACAAGGATGAAAAATAAAATGAATACATGAAATTTGAGCTCCACTACAACAATCGAAGGATTCAAAACAGACAGTGTGATGTTCTGACTTGAAGAAATGAGTCAGAAGGAAATTAATCAGAAATTAGATTTTTCCATTTGTGTAAAACTTCAAAGTAAAAATATCCATGGGTATATATAGTAAACATGACAAAAAGGTAAAGCATGCGTTACCACAGAGAAGAAGTTACCATCTATGAATCGTTTTATAGCAAAGACAACATCAACTTTATTTCATTATGTGCTTTTTCCTCAGTTATTAATCCCTCCTGTGAATGTGATTGTTTTTTAAATTCTGATTTCCTTCTTCTCTCCTGTCTGCTGCTTTTCTTGTTACCTCACCTACCTTCTGTCATTTAGCCTTTTTCTTTCTTCACCCAACCTCCAGTGTCTGTTGAATCACCCTGACAATCTCTGTTGCCATGCAACGCTCAGTGTCCTATAAATTTGACAACATCCTAGTGCTTGATTATTATTTGAGCGCTGCAGTGTGAAGCCCTCCTTCAGGTCACTGCAGTCGATTAGATGGAGGTTGAGATGGAGAAAAGCAAGGAAGGACATGATTGCTGAAGAGACGGAAGAGAGTTGGAGAAAGGTGGAGGGAGTGTGGAAGAGGGAAAAGTGGAAGAGTCAGAGTTTCAGAAGTAGCTGTTTTCGTAAATCAAAATTAAATCACACATTCTCACTTATCGTTCCGCTATAGAAACCTTCAAACCAAAGTTAAAATGCAGATCACAAAAATTTATTCAATTACAGTGCAAGCTAAAGCTACAGTTGGTACAGATCTGAGCAGAAAGTAAAGCAACCTCATGTAGACTGACAGGGAGTTTGAACTTCCAATGTAATCCACACGGATCCGAGTCTTTGGCTCCAGCTCTGCGGTGAATTGAAAAGTATAAAAGAGCCAGCAGCCACGGGGCTCTGTTCAGTCCTGCAACACAAGCCTCAATCTGAGTGCAAAGTCAACAGCAACGGTGACACACAGCAGAGGCACTCCTTTATGGTGGCTTCCTAATCCTTATCCCAAATGTCAACATGTTCCCTGAGACATTCCATATCGTACAATCCATGCCGGGTGCAGTACAACAAAACAGAGGACAGAATTCTCATGTGAAGCACTGAGACGGATGCATCACCAAAACCCATTTAATTCTGATAAATTACCTTAGCAACTGGGGTGAGCACAAGAACTAAAGGAGTCAGAGGGAAATGATCACTACAGGATCATTGTCACCTCTAACGCATACCAGAAAACCACAAAATTTTCCTAAATGTTGCTTTGAGAGATCTATTTGTGTCCTTATCAAAATGTTATGCTGAACTATTTGTGTCCTCCAGAAAACCAAATTATTGATACTGAAACAAAAATTGGACTTTGTGTTCTGGGAGATATGCCCTTTTCTCAACTGAAAAACCTATATGCCACCCTATTTTTCTGAGTGAACTGAGTCTTGCCTGCCTTCAGGGGCATGTTTTAAAGCCACCTGAGCCTTTTTGTGGAACTCTTGTGCTGGGTTTATAAAAATAACTGCTTACTTCATAAGCAGCTGCTGTGCTTCTTTGATAAAAAATAAAGTACATGTAACCATTAAAGTGGCAAACTTTTCACAATATTTTGGACTTCAATGTAATGACTAAGTAGTATGTTTTGATATAAAAAAACAGATATAATGTTACACAGAGACAAATAAGTCATAACTTCTTAGTTATGTCACATTACAAGACACTAAAATTCAAATATAGGCATGTAAGCAATAGAAATCTGAATTTATTTTATAACACTCAAAAATAGGCACAAACACAGAGACCAGCTTCCACTGCACAGCCTGTCCAAATGTTTACTCCCTGTTTAAAATGTTTGCTTGCTCCAAAACTGTAAGAGACTGAAAAATCTAAAGCATACAATACAGATGCTTCAAATCTTCTCTGGTCTTTGGTCAGAGCCAGAGTTCCCTGTGAAAACTTGGGACCATTTGCTACAGTTTTACACATGAACAACCAATTCAAGACAGTATCCTAAACAGTACTAGGGCTGGACCAGTTTTTATCAAGACCCATAAACAATCTCATTGGCTCTCTTCTGCCAGAGCACAAGCTTGGTGCCACATCAGTGTGTGAATCTAAATGTCTCATCAAGTGAATTATATACAGTTTAATTTTTCTAGAGGATTGAAGTGCAGTACACCGACTACATTAGACACAAAATTTATTAAAGTACACCCTCAAAAAATCCTTTAATATCATCTTTTTAGTTGACTCCTGCTGTTTTATATAAAATTGCTGACAGCCTGTTTCTGTATAATATACACAAGTTGTAAATAGTAAAGCACTGTGCAGATAACACTATCTGAAGATGCTAAAAGACTTGCAGTGAGTAAAAATGGCTTCTGAAATAGTATTTGTTTTAAGAGTTAGCTGCAATGATCTACTTACAATTTGTGAAGGTTAATGTTAAAACAAACAGGGGAGATTACAGAAAGTGTGAGTGTGATGCTAATTAATGTTGCCAATCAATATTTTTGCAGCTTTTTTTCTTAAGGAAGTTAGATCAAAAACTAAACTAAACCTTTAGTTTTAAAAGAATAGTGGTCACAAGATATTGACTGGTTGTTTGTCTCCATAAGTCTACTTTCAGCTCCTGAAAAAAGCAGATTTTTAGAGTTAAGAAATAAAAAAATGAAAAAAAAAATGAAAAAAACAAAACAAAACAACAACAACAAAAAACTGTTCATCAGAGCCAGATCTGGAGCAATGATTGAAACTCAAACAAGTATTAGCATCAGTTAGCATTTTTGGAAAGAAAAAAATATATCTCTATTTAAACATTTAAAGTTCAAATTTTCTACAGTTTAAACAACCCAATCCAGAATGTAGCAAGAAAAAGGCTATTGTTATGACAAGTAAACTCATTGTTTAGTGCAAACTCAAGACACGCAAATCCCTGAAATTAAGATGACCTTTCAGCATAACTTTAATATGTTACTATTTTCTATTTCTTCTTGTACAAGGTGTTCACTGACATCTGACTAGTTGATTGTGTATTTAAACATAGGTTGTTTAAATACATCCTGTGTATTAAACTGACTGTTAAAAAGAATAAGTTGTGCTGGATACAATCTTTTTTGGCTCATGCTTGAATGTACCCAGCATCGGTTCCATAATAACAGACCAACCATTTGGGTTAAATAATAACCCAGCAGACTGTGTACATAGTAATCAGTCTATGCATTAATAATACATTAACAATCAGTTAGCGAAAGAACTAAGTTTACACAACCCAGCATAGTGTGTATTGTCAAAATCTTCACCAAAGCCATTTTTTATAATTTGCTATCAGTGCTTCTGGGGTAAATATAGATCATACCACTTGCTTGAAAAGGCACAAAATGCACTACACGGAGCACGACTGCACCTGTTTGTTATTAAAGATACAATTAGGGGCAGAGAGTACAAATTTCCCACTTCTGAGTATGCTCCCTAAATGCCATCTTAGGACACTGCACAATCTTAGAAAAAGCCTGGGCACTGGAGCTTGCAGAGATCCCTCACACTTGGTAAAAGCCGCAATAAAATAGGATTTGTTCCAGTTGTTTACTGAGGGTTAAGAGGAGCGGCTGGGGCAGGAAGAGAACGGCAAAGCCGACAGCTGCCTGGCAGGGTCTCAAATGCAGCTTAGCATTTTTCACCATTCTGACTGGCACACAATGTGCTCTTTAACTCCCAGCCATCTAAATATTCAAGGAAGTATAAAGAGATGCCTGACACTGCAGCCGACTTAAGACACAGCTCAGCTGGCCAAGATTGCACCTATAGTTCCTTGGCTGAAGCTTTCCATGAAGGCTCCCCCTCACAGAGACTCAATCACGGACCCTGTACAACAAAATAGTTATTTGCACAAGAGCCACTAGATGGCAAACTGGTTTCATCACAAATCTTGTGCATGGGAGGGTATAAAGGCAGTGATGAGACTGTAGGCTCTCTTTGAGAGAGGATGGATGTCCTCAATGCATGAATGTATGATGTGTGTTGGGTAACATCCCTAATTAGGCAGTCTGGCAATTAAAGGCTGAATACTGTAAAGGAGATTTTTTTTGAGGGCCTTCAAAGATAAGAAGAAGGAAACAAACACAAAACAAGAAGCTGTATGAAAGTGAGAAAATAATTCCCATTCAGCATTACATGTCTTTTCAGCCATCTCACAATAGAAGGGGACAGAGGTGATAGTGCAAGGGTAAACAGCGACAGAATGCAGCATAGTGCTGGTTAAAATAATCATTACAGAGCATTTTCAGCAAACCTCCTGCTAATAACTAGTACACAGTGTGCAAACACTGGAGCCAAAGGCAAACACAGGAAGCGCAGACAGTAGATGTCTATAGAAACTGAGCCACACAGGTCCTAAGGGAGCCTGAATACAGCTCTTTACAACAGCCACGTTTCTACCACATCCTCAGCCATGAGTTTTAAGAGCTCATTGACTTTAACGTCTCCTAAGGAGTGGAAAGAAGGCTGCTTTACTGTATGAATTTGCATCTTTATGTGGCGAGGAAGTGATGATAAATCTATATTTAACTATGAGCTCAATATCCACTCATCAGCTGAATGTCTGCACAGCGTTTCATAGTGTTTAGGTGCAAGCAGGGTGCCTATTGCATGGACTCCTTATTGGGTCAGCGGTGCTTTTTCAATGTTCACATTCCCAAACGGATGCTGTTATTAGTCTTGGCTGTTTCACAGTTTTACAGTCTCATCTGGACTTTTGGCCATACTATTCATACACACCAGATTGCTCCCATCCTGTGTTTACAGATACAGAGTGTTTTATGTCCACAATAGCTAACAACTGAAGAGAAAATGCTCTTTGAATAAACCCTGATTCATATTGCAAACCAAATATTTAAGGTCAGGGATCCACAGGGTGCTCACTCTATGTATTCTGTGGTCCACAGCAAGTGTCACGCTTCATATAACCAAGCAAAACAGATTACAAAAAGGTCCCATACAGTACCATATGTATGATATCAGGCCACACCACGGCACTGCTCCCTTACATTCCATTAAAGTGGACACAGATGGATGTATTTAAATCGGTTGCAGAGCAGGATGACAGTGTGAAAAATCAGAATATGGATGGCAGGCTGTAACAGGGCTGTATGTGATGCAGCCTCCCACTACCACGCCTCTGTGCTCTGCAGCGTTCAGGGCTACTTCTCCCCCACATCCAGCTTCCTATTTCCATGCAACATTCGGCTTTTCGTGTCTTCCTCTCTCCCTTGACCAACTTGGGGGGAAAACGACTGACATAGACTGAGCTTACTTGGGGTTATCTTCAATCAAAGCATCAAGGATCAAAAATGTCTGTTTGAAGGTATTCGCATTTTAAAACCATGGATTCTCTTTAGAGTGACTGGAATTATTGCTTGTGCTTTCCTAACAGCTTGAAGCCATTGAGGTTCTACAGTTTGAATGAGTAAAATTGTACAGAGTCACCTCCTACATGTTGACATATTTCATTAAATCAGTTTTGCTTAGCAGACCGTGTTTGACACATGACTCTCTGTAGATCTGACCTTGGTAGCTTTAAAGCTGTTTCGAAAAAACTGGTAAACATAAAACATGTAGGGTTCCCAGACACTTATGGATAAGTTGTTAATTATATTCTGCATTTTATGTAGAAGCATTCTATTAGTTATTGTTTAAGGACTTGCTCCCTTTTTTATTGCTTGGTATTACGCACTTCTTCAGCTATTTATGATTCTATTATTTTCTCACCATAATCATTCCTTCTTTTCTTACTTTCTCTCCCTCCCTCAGTTGCTTCCTTATTTCCTTCTTTCTTTCCTTTCTTCCTCAACTCCTTCCTTCCTTCCTTCCATGTATGCTTATTTACCTAATTATACATTACTTACTCATGTACTACCAATTTAAGTTTTACCTACTTTAGGCTTAGACTATAAAGGTATGACCCAAAATTGGGCCGGGTTGAGCCCAATGTTATTTAATGCTTTTTAACATTATTTGCTTGATGTGGGCTCAAGTCAGGCTTCTGTGTCATATTTAATAAGCCTGTAATCCATCCTGCACAGAGAAAATTGGACAAGAATGCATGATATAAAGTTGTATTAATCTACCTACAAAGTAGGCGGGAGTAGGCAGCTTACCCTGTTGAGGAAAGAAAGAAAGTAAGGTGCAGAAGTTAATTAGACTAAGCACAGCACACTGGACAATAAATATGCAAGCGGTCCCGCCCTGCTCTGCTCCTATCAATCTCACATCCCAGATGATTTGCACTTGACTCACCCTGTGGTTATAACAAGCGACAAAATGGACTAAGAACAAAAGCAGTAAAATCTTAATTAAAATAATATGTCGGGTTTATTTTGGACTCATGCCTCTAGTTAAAATGAATCAGTCTGGTCGGATTGGGTCGGGACACAATGTCTATGGGCTCAAGCTGGGTTGGATCTACACCCCAGCTTTCCTACCTACTTATCTATTCCATTTTACTTATGAGTTATTATACATGCATATTACTTACATCCCACTTACTTAAAGAAAGTAAGGTGCAGAAGTTAATTAGACTAAACAGTTAACTATTAGACTAAGTAGTTAGACTATGTAGTTAAATATATAACTACTTCTTGAGTATTATTTGTGGATTTTCCAACAGCTTGGGGTAACTTAGTTCTTTGGTCATTTCTTACATATGAGCACATTTCAAAATCAGTTTCGTTCAACCTATCATGTTTGACATGGGATTCTGACAAATCCATACATTGCTTGATGTGGTAAAATTATCTCATAAAAAATGACTGTAGATGTGTGAGTGAGAGGGTGTGTCTGGGCTAGCTACAGCGGGTCTATGTAATACTCAAAGGGTATGTTGACCTACATTACCCCTCATTGAGCATCAGTTTTTCACACCAAAACTAACACACATCAACTTAGTCTCACACACAAATATAAATACACATGAATTTAGAAGGGCCACAGACCAAGGTGCGATCAAAGTGGCCCTATTAAAGTCTTGCCTTCTGTATTCATCCCTGTAATTAATTGGCCAATTAATGCATGTTTATTCTGGACACTCATAGATGTAGCAAATTTGTGTCTCACTGGGAGGGACGAGAGTCAGACAGATAAATCAAAGCTTTGTGCATCTGTCCTTGCATGTGCCAAACGCTTTCCCCTGTAACCCTCTGCTCTCCCAACAGGGCCCAAATGAGAGACCTTTTCATAGCCAATCAGGTCAAATCTTTGTTTCATCCTCACTCCCAATGCACTTGACATTGACAAGATTAATTGCCTTGTGCTCTGGGCAAACGTGTTACCTTCTAGTGTAATACAGGTGTCAAAAGCATGCCTCTCTGATTTTTCTCAATGTGAATGTGTGTAGAAAGGAGGAGAATAACCTATTCTACTTTGTTCTGCAAAGGGTTAATGAGTCCTCTGCCTGCTTGTAAAATCACAAAGGGTGTAAAATTCTGCCATAAAGTCTCAGCTGTGAGCCCTGCTGACCTGTAAATTCTTCTCTCTGTGTTTCTCTGTCATTGAGCTTCTGCAGGTCAGGCCAAAACTGTAACTACACATCTACATCATGCAACTGCCTTTAAACACTGCTTTAAATAGCACTCTGTTTGTATAGTAATGGGCTGTTACACACTTATTTCTATAGAAAAATAAGAGTAAAGCATAGTGCTGCGAAAAGGTTTTGCCCTCTTACAGATGTTTCAGTTTGTGCATTTTTGCCACAGCTAACTGTTTTGTATAAAAAAAAATCATTATAAGCCACAGAAAAAACTTTTTAAATTATAAATGAACTGTAATTGACATTTATTTTTGGTTTGTTGTCATTGTCAACTCCCAGCTGGGTTACTGCCAGAATTAAGATTGATTGATCCATCAATCAGTCCGTCCATCCATCCATCTAACGCTAACCCTATGTATCTGTTATCTATTATATTTGACCGGGCAAAAGTGATACCCATGTGAAATTTCCCAGGTTAAAAACACTGCTGACTAAAGAGAACACAAAGATTTTCTTCACCAATATTCATCTCACCTTCATACCAAGAGTCAAACATTGTAGTGGTCGTGTGTTGATTTGGGGCAACTTTGCCCCTGGAAGACAATGTTTTGCAGTTTGCTGCTTTAAGCTGAGGTGAATTTAGGTACGGCAGAAGATAAGTGACCCAAGTTCACCTCTTCATGGTGAATTAAAGCAAAATGAAGTTTCAATTAGACTCAAAGCTAATTGAAATGTTGTTTGTTGACCTTGAAGAAGCTATGCTCCAACACCTTCTTTTGTGGCTGCATTAAAAAAAAAAAAAAACTACTAAGAATAGTAGGGTCCTCCTCACCAAAGAAAAATAAAAACAAATTTCTTGGTTATTCCACACACATAATAGCAGTTGTTGCAGTAACAATTTGAAAGCTCTACCTGATGAATAAAACCAATAATGTGGTAATATTTGTGTGAGTGCATTTGATTTGTATGTAATATGACATAAAAGTGTTATTTTTATTGTAAATGTGAATCCTAGTTTACCTTCTTGTGTTTATAAAGTCTAAGCATAAAAAAAGACATGTAGATCATCATTACACAACATTCTTAATTAGACAAGTAGGGAAAAAAAAACTGAATCTGCCTCCAATCAAGGTGCTGTTATTTTATGCATTTACTGTATCACCAAAATCAACAGCAGCCTCCCATGGCGAACTTCTGGCAGGAAGGCTGGTATTCTCGCCAGGGACTCGTTACTTAATAATCTTGCACCGCAGGTGCTCTGATAGAGGTCAACAGCCTGCAACAGCGACGATTCAGATCTACTTCCACCTATAGAGTAAGAAGTCGCTGCCAAATGTTCCATTGCTCCCGGACTACAGCCATTACTCCCACCCCATCACTGCCAAAGCCCTCGCTCGTCTCCACAGATGCGTAGATCATCGAAATTAATCTCAGTCAAGTGCATTAGATATGATATGAATGTCATCCATACTGTGCTGCCTCAATTATCTCAAAGCATTTGCTCCGTCCTGCAGAGGAGAGGCATCTACATTATAGTCAGAGCATGCATGTGATTTGTAGAGTGGCATACTTTTTCAAATTAGGTTAAATGACAACATGTATTAACTGTACAATGAGGATACGTAGCATTAGGTTTGGGGTAGATGAATGTTATTGACACTAATGCCTTGACCACAGAGAAACCACAGAAAGCTAACTAGGAAAGCACAGATACGATAATGGTGCCAAGTTAAACTTTCATTTTCTTTTGTTTGACACAAAAGAAAAATACATTTCTAAAGTTACAAAGACGTAGAGCTTTGGAGTCCACACTTACTTTAATTTGAATCTACAGGGCAAACGACTTTTGAAATCTCTCATTAAAAGAGTGAAAGTCGTGAATTCGGGGTCGGGGGTGGAAACCAGAGCTGAGGTTAGGACATACAGAAAGCTGTCTCTGTCATTCTCTTCAGAGCACACATGAAAAATATAAACATCCCAATTTCCTCCAGAAGATGGAAATTACCTCTCTCTTCTGTCAAGAAGTAGACCAGTCCATTCACCAAGCAGGCATGAGACAGGCTATCTTCCCTACTGTTTTGACAGATCAAATCGATGCAGCTTCAAAAGCCTCAACAGCTGCTGTTGACATTACTCAAATTCTAAGATTTTTTATACACAAGGGAATAACAAAGTGTTTCAGATCAACTGTTTGTGATGTAAATTAATGTGGAATATTTCTAGGGAATCATTTTAAAACAGTAGCAACACATGTATGTCTATTGACTACAAGTGAAGTTCGGAAATAGACAGTTGTTTTATATTAAAACTGACTGAAATAAGTATCTTTAAACCACCTTTTTGTTTGACTGGTCTAGATTACTAGATTTACTGAAGCATTTGTGCTGAGGTAACCAGTAAGACGACATGAAGTTAAGAGCATATTCTCTGACTGTTTAATACCTCCTGCTGGCTTAAGGGCCTCAGAGCACTTGAATTTATGCAAGATGGGTTTAACAAAACTACTTGTTGAATGGAACCCCCACAGAAGTTGAGTGATAACAACTCTTACACCACAAGGTATTTTCCCTTTTTTCAATAGAGACAATGCTGAAAAATGTTTAAAATGTATTTCCAGAATATTTTACCACAGATTTGAATAAATGCATTTCCTCCATCCTCTAAAGGTTAAACTCCTATTTTGTCTTGATGAATGTGGACAAAACAATGAATTTTGCCCATCTTCCTTGACTCTGAGCATATAATAAATGCTTAACTGGAAGTGGGCCCCGAAATGAAATTCTGCTTAGAGCCCCATACAACCTTGGATTGGCTCTGACATGAGGCTATGTTAAATTCACATGTATTTCTCTTTCAGTGCAATGTTTGTACTCACTGCCACCATATCTCTGTGAAAAAGAAGCATTGCCTTAAAAATCCTTGTCACATTTAGTCATATATAATTTCAAAGGGAACAATAGACATGAAAGCACATAGTGACTTGGAAGTGAGTAATTGCTGTGTTGGACACTATAATTAGTAGTCATAGTGGCTCTAATGCAGGAAGACAGAAAAGGAGAACTGATTCCGCACAGGATAAATCACCTGTTAGTAAAATCAAAAGCCTGTTATTTCTCACAGTCCCACTCTGTAATGTTTCTCCAATAACCATCAATAATCTGGTGGGATTCTTTCATTACTATCATTGATGTGGCACATTTTTGTAGGAAATGTTTCCTCCCACAGTTCAGCTGACCTTTAGTGGCTTCTTCCTCTTTGTTTTGTATTACCTAGCAAGCAACATATTCTAGGCCTTTTAACCTTTATTATTCTGTGAAACAAACACGAGATAGTCAGAAACAATTGGACCGTCGTAATAATGGAAAATGTCACGACTTACTCAATAAAAACTCTGCAGCAAAGAATGTGAATTATTCACAGAAGACTGAACACACCTCATAACCTTGCAGACAAAAGTGGTTCTTACTGAGCAGCCACTAGCCAAAAACCCAGCTACTTGTTTACCAACTGTGTTAAGCTGTATGTTCCTTAAAAATGAAGCAAACAAAAAAAAAAGGTTAGTTAAATCTGACTAAATTAGGGAATAAATATATGAAAAGGAAAAGGAATAGCTTCATCATTAATTTGAAGAATTATATCTTCAAATTAATGATGAAGCAGAACAGAAGCTCCTTCCTATATGTCTATTTTTTTTTATTGTCTCTAGCCCGCAGTTTAATAATGCAGCTCATCTGTAAATTGTGTATATTGTCCAAAGCATAATTCTATGGAACCTTGACAAAGATGAGGCCATTTAGTGAGGGGTTTCGGGCTTTCATTCATGTTAACGCTCTGCAAGTTCAGCCAGTTCTTGGGTTTTAACACATAATTAAGTGATTCTCAAAATATGAAATCATTTTTGAATAGAGAATGACAGAAAAAGTTATCATACACCAACACCACATATTATTTTTAGCCATTTTGATTTAAAATATGTCTGAATTAGGATAGGAATTAAATGAAATCCATTTTAAAACAAGTAAAATTATAAGAATTTGGTAATTTATAGATTTGATTGAACAAATCTGGGTTTTTGTTCGAACAGCCTTAAGTCTCAGTGTACTCTTTGACAATCAGTGAAACAGCATTAATAGAGAAGCTATGGCTTTTGCTCAGCCTTCCTGCCAGCTGGTGTGATGTGACCTGGTTAGATGTGCCTCGTCTCTTTGAAAAATCTGAATTGAGCATAGTCTGCTGCTATAACACTAATCATTCAATTACACCCTACTCATTTTAAAGCAAAGCACCTAGTTTGTGAAAGGACAGAATGACTTTTCGTGTTTGTTTTGTCATTAAAATATTCAAAAGGGGAACATTGCAATGAACCTCAGCTTAGAGAGATGTAAATTAGCTGACTTCTTAAGCCATAGGTCAGAAGGTCCTTTAGAGAAATAGGATACTATTTTGAATGCTTTAGGTAAACTATTATTGGAACATTATTGCAGCTTACTAAAACCCAACAAATAAAGATCAATGTTACATTAAATATGGTTTAAAGTTCCAATAAATTTGCTGGTAATGGGAATTTCCAAAGTGATTCATAATGCAGAAGGAACCTGCTAACGTTCTTAGGTATGATCCCAGTGACTGTACTGAACCCACTCACTGCTTTATGCCAGCTACAGAAGCAGTGTATGCTGGGAAGTCTTGGCACAACATGAATAAGCCAAGCCCGTAGAGGTGTTCGCATGTACTTCAGCATTAAGGAAGCACTGTGTGCACTGTGTAGGTTTTCAGTCCTATTTTGAGCGAATAAAATTATGTAATTTGTCACTTTTGTAATGCTCCCTGGCACAAAATGCACATTACTTTTGTATGTGTACAGAACTTTAATATGCTCACACTGTTGTGATGCAGACAGGCACTTCTCTGCCATTCACCCTGAATGAGCATACCTAATACTTGGCTTTCCAAGTGACTAAACAAAAACTGTTTAGCATGCTTGTCTTTCACCTCCACCATCAGTATGGAGCAGAGCCAGCGTACAATGACAGCACTGAGCTTAGGACATCATTACTGAGTGTGATGAATATTTTACTCAACATAGACAGCGCAGGGGACATATCATTTTTACCAACGATCCCCGTCTTCCCTTTTGATTGGCTACAATGGGCCTCTGAATCCCAGAGTCCTACTCTTGGCCTACCATTCTGTGTCAATGCCGCCCAGATTCGACAGAACCAAGCACATTCACATTATCACTAATGGAAATGTGCAACGTGGAAACACATTCCCATTAATTACTTGTCATGGTTGTCACCCTGACAAACTTGACCAGACATCGATCAAGGTAATAAGACAAGATCAAGATTCTGAGGATATTAGTTACAGGGTTGCAAATGGGTTTGGGTGATTACCCTTGATATTCTCTGTTGCATATGTTGCTTTAAGCTTTGGAGAAGGATCTGAGAAAATGGCATCATTCCTCTTCTCCCCACTACCATGTCCTCCACATCTCCTTGAAGTAAATCTAGATGGCTTAGAGTGGTCGTATTTTGCTCAACAATAAATTAAAGCGGACAGTTTGAGAGATGGTCAGGCTTGAATCTAAGACTTTGTGAAAGCTTTTCACTCCCGGCTATTCCATGAAGGATATAGAGCAGTCCTTCTGCATCAAGTCTTTCTGCATCAGTTGTATAGCAGCTGTAGCTCTTTGTAAAACCAATAAGATGCAGGCATGGCCAAGAATTGCTAATTGGGTGAGAGGGTCTGATAATAATACATGCTTCCACCTTCCTAAAATAGGTTGTCATACTGCAGAAACACACAGTGGTCAACAATCTGGACTCCATGTGACCCTTGGAGCCAAGAATAAGCAGAAACCTTAGTGCATCAACAGTCACCACAAAGTCAACCAACCATTAAAGATGAGGTATTAATAGATCAGAACTGTGTCTTCAGCAGCAACAACAGAACAAAACCTACAATTGCCTCTTAAGTTCCTTGTAGCTATTTACCTATAAACTCTTCAAAGAAATATGTGTGGTAAAATAAAAAGGGAAACAAAGAGGATACAACATTAGTAAGAGTAGCATTCTGACTCTTTTCATGCAGTAATGTTTTGAATTTCATCATCAAGATGTATTTCAGAGCATCCAGCCGCTAAAGCTCAGTTTCTGTATATCCCAGCCTCTTCTCAGGCAGGGTTATGTGTTAAAAAGCAATATGACTAATGATGTGGAGACAATAGTATCAAAACATCTGCGCTCACTTATTTTCAATGGGAATAACTTCAGCTGCAACAGATTCAGTAACTTCATTCAGTGAAATGATCCATTGAGGAAAAAAAAAACATAGCTGATCATTCAACACAATGTTAAGAGACATTTTCTGATTAAGAAGG
Source organism: Poeciliopsis prolifica (assembly GCF_027474105.1). Lineage (NCBI taxonomy): Eukaryota > Metazoa > Chordata > Actinopteri > Cyprinodontiformes > Poeciliidae > Poeciliopsis > Poeciliopsis prolifica. The sequence continues at coordinate 7,081,142 of NW_026562380.1, forward strand.
GTAAAATTTATGACAAACACGTATCGACATGCTTTGAGCCGGCTACCATCAAATTTATAAATTTCATTTTACATTTGCTTAATATAAAAATAATATCTCCCTGACCTACTTGTGGTTGCTCTAAAGCTCTCATGTGGATTTTATATTTTGCAGCAATATTTTCTTTTGTTTTATAACCATATTATGTAGGACAACCAAAACTACAGAGCTCATTTTTTATTATTTTAGAAAGACATTTTCCACCACATCCCCAAATTCTTGTCTACTGTTCGGTCAAACAAAATAATCTAAATGCCACCATAATTTTATGGTCACTCTATTAATATTAAATCCCTCTGAATAGATAATCAACTACCTTGTTCAAATTTGATTAATTTATAATAATGTCTGTTTCACAAACTTGCAGAGGTATTTTCAAAATGCCCGAAAGTTATTAAAGGCATGATTTGTGGTCAAAATTACGATGCTACAAAATATATAAAGAGATTGTTATAAGCCAATAACAACCCAGAGTCCTTGGAAGTCCCTGGGAAATAAATCAAAAGTAACCTTTAACAGGATAATGGGTGCATTTCTGTAAGAGCTCAGACTCACTGTGAATACTTGCTTGATGGCATCATTAAATAAAACAGATAAACTTCGAAGCAACCATTAAAGTCTTTTACTGACACAAATGATCCAGGATGATTGCAGAGATGCCACACAGTTAAGCTAAAAAGTATTCATTTATATTCAAACTAATCCTTTAATTTAACCAACATTTTATTTTCACAAGAAATGATATCAGAGTTTTGGAGTGGCCCAGTCAAAGTACTAAACAAAAATTTGGGTGAAGACTTGGTGCTCATATAACCCCCCAAAAAATGGTCAAAATACCATTGAAAAAATTCAAAAAGCTGACCAACAAGAAGGGTTTATGGCTGCTTTGATAATGAAAATTTTCTACTGATTATTGCGAAGGACATAAATAATTTTAGACATCCAATTTTTTTTAATGCAAGGAATCAGAAACAAACTTTGTGGTTGTTACCAGGGAGGCAAATGGTTTCGTCCTAAACTGTATTTAATGCGTGGAGTGTAACCATGATGACCAAGTTTTTATTTTTGCCATGATCTAACTCAGAGGAGACAAGAAAAGAAAGTATTTACTCAAACCATCTGCACTTATCTTCATGCTGTAGACTGGATAAAGAATGTTTATAAGACGTAAGGCTCAGAATTTGAGTCTGAGTAGTAAATCTTTAGAGAGAGACTCCAAGCCAAGTCTGAAGTCTTTGTAGCTTAAATGGAACTCAAAACTAAGTCGTGAACTTGAGGCACCGTGACTGTCATTTCGACATCATTTACAATCCAGACACGTTTATTCTCCAGCACGTTTACTGCATTAAGAAGTGACAAATAAATAAACATGACATGATATAGCCATTGAATCAGTCACGGACATTGTGTCTATTCCAAATCGAGCTTTTAGAAACTTAATGCTACCCACTGGGACGTCACCATGTGTGCTGCCAGTCATACTGTGAGTGTGTGCATGACCCTTTGACCATGGATCCCATTCATTAATTGTCATACAGCATGCCCTCACGGACTCTTCCCTGTTGTTTTAGGCTCACTGCCACGAAGGGTCACAGACAACAACAGTCACTCAGTGGCTGTTCCTGCAGGCCAACACCTCCTAGTCATTGCAAGATCAAGTCAGGCCACACAACTGGTTAACTGTCGCTGTTTACTCACCCTCTTGCCCTCTTTGCCTGGCTGACCCGGCACTCCAGCTGATCCCTAGGGGGAGGACATGTATTATAGAGAATTAGATGCTATATTTAGAAATCCACAGAGACTTTGTTCTGCATCTCGTGAAGTCTGACACGAGCTGATGTCTGCAGCACAAGTTGTCAGCAGACCAGTGGAGTTTATTTGTAACATTAAGATTCGAGTTAGCTCAACGGATAACAAAAGAATTAGATAAGTTAAAATGAAGTGCATAGGTAGGAAGGGGAACGTAAAGTTGCAGTTTCAATACTTGAATAGCTTCAGGTGACTTCTCCAATATCTCCTTAATAGGCAATTTGCAGCCTCAGTTGATCAGGGCTTCATTCTACTACTCTATAAAGTATCCAGATACAAAACTATTAGCAACCTAATCAAGGTGTATTCTGAGTTTATGTTCTTGTTAAAGAGAGTGCATATGGTGCTTCAATAGTTTCTTGTCCAGCCTAATTGTTGTATATGGCTGGAAGAGAAAACATGCCAGGAGAACTTTGTTCAGCAAGAAAAGCAATCACTTTTTGGCATGATTTATTTTAAAGTGTGGATCTCGATTTTACCTTTTCTCCTTTTTCTCCCCGAGGGCCCTGAAAGAGTTAAATTAAAACTTGTTATTTACAAGAAAACAAAAGTATGAGCTCAAAACTATTTTAAAACAACTAAGAAAAAGTGCATTGTAAAAGTTTTCACACCACTAAATATTCTCCACATCTTGTCATGTTACAATGATGCACCCTAACAATTTCTATTGGAATGTATGTGGTGTGCGAACCCATTGTATGTGGTTCGTACAACAACTGAATCTGTGGGTTTGCACACAGTGGACTAAAGTAAAGAAAGAAATTAATACTTTTCAGAAACTTAATATGAATAGGTATTACACCAAAATCAAAATACAAATGTTATTCCTTTCACTCTGAAATTCCTAAATGAAACACCTGACAATAATTTGTTTTTAGAAAAAAATGATATTACAACTCAGTCGAGGAAGAAAATGTAGCAACACTCAAAGTTGGGTTAGATGTAGAACAATATCCACTATTTTGAACATTGCATTAAACACTGTTCACTCTATCCTCTGAAAATGGCAACAAAAAACAGGATATTATAAAACTGAAAACCATCAGACCCATTTTAGTTGATCATCTATTCCCTGTTCAAATTCATGTTGAAATTTCAGCAAAATGTTATTTCAGAAGACACCAAAGTTAAACCTTTTTTGCCTCCATGCAAAAAAAATTCTGATTCTGGTGGGAAGCTAACACTTTGCATGATTCAAAATATACCGTCTTCATTGAGAAATATGTTGGTGGCAGCATTATGCTGAGGGGATGATTTTCTTGAGTAAGAACAAGGGAAATGGTCAAATTTGACGGTAAATTAGATGGAGCTAAATTGAGGAAAATCCAAGAGGAAAATCTGTCAGATGTTACAAAAGACTAAAGACTGGAGCAGAAGAACAGCTTTATGTGGAACAGCAACCCTGCACATGCAAGCAGAGCTACAATGAAATGGTGTAAATCTTGGCATTTTCCAAACATGGAAAAGTTTGAATGGTATGAATATTTTTGCAAGTCACTGCTTAAAACCTTGAGGCAGTAATTTCTAGCCCAAAATTTAAGTTAATATTAACAATTAAACTTCTTTTATTCAGATACAAATATTGACTTGTATTACATGAAAATAACATAAAGGGTAATGAGGTCATTTTCCTTGACCAGGATGATATGAAGAGAGCCAAGTCTATAACAGTCTCTCTTCACACCTTGCTGGGTTTGAGCTTGGGAGAGAATGCAGAGTCATCAACCCCCCAGGCTGCAGAGTAAATACAAGACCATGAACTTCATGTGTCCGCTTTCCAATTTCTGCTAGACAATTCTTGATTCTTTCAGTGGGCAAAAGTCACACACACACGGCTGAATTTCCAAGTACACCCTTATAAAACGCTTCATGTAAGTAGTTGCCTTGTGCAAAGTAATGAGGGAGAAAGAAATAAACAGCACAAGACGGCAGACAACACAAAAGATTTTGCTGATTCATCTATGAAGAAAAAGACAGCTGTGACCTATGATGCTTTAAATTAAAGAGGCCTTAGTCTTTCAGCAGTTGTTATGTCAATAAATCATTATATTCTCCTCTAGTCAGATTATGCGCTCAGTTTGACCTCAACAACAAGCAATACAATACAACTGCACTAACAGCAAGTCTGTATTTTAATAGCCTACCTTCAACATTTTCTGCATTCTCACCAACTCATTTACTGCTGTAATGTGAGAAAGTTAGCTAAAACTGCATTAGCCTGTCAGGGAATGCTTGTTACTTTGCTTGTTAAATAAAATTAGCATGAGAGTGTACCTAATGAATGATGGCAGAGGTCTGTGGAAATCGCAAGCATTTTGGCGACATAAAAGGAGAAAGTCAGCAGCAGAGGGACTGTGTTTTTTTCATATATCCCTGCAGTGTTGATTTAAACTGGCAGGCTGATCCCCTCATGATGTGCACATAATTAACTACCCACCCACAGAACACCTCTAATCTGCAGCAGCCTTCAACTCTGTGGTCTGAATCTATTGAGAGCATTTACTTTTTGCATCTGTGTCCACACATTTGTTAAAAGTGTTGATGGGAACATAGGGATACATATCAAGTGCCTTGCAAAAGTTTCCGTATTGCCTCGTAATTTCAGATTTCAAACAAAAGTCACATTACTTCCACAAACTTCAATGCATCTTAGAATTTTATGTTACAGATCAACACAAAGTGGTGCAACTAAGAATTTTCCAATTTGTTTTAAATAAGAATCTGTGTGCAGGTGTGACAGCATGCACATTTAGTTCCCTGATACCCCCAAATTGTCTTCAGAAGTCACATCATTAGTAAATAGAGGGAAATATGTTTAGAGCAATATTAAACAACACTGTCTAATTTCCCCCAAAATATTAAAAACTAACGAGCAGGAAAACTGCTCAGGCTCTCACCAGTCCAGAACTAAAGCTGACTGACAAACCTTGAAAATGTTTTTCAGAGACACTTTGAATTCAACCGAACTGTGCCTAAATTATGTTACAATAAAAACTGGCAAAGGTAGTTAAAAATGGAGAGGTGGATACAATGCATGCCTGAATCTCAGACTTTTATTTGCAAAAATATTTGAAAATCATTTACCTTTTCTTTACTCCACTTCACAAATATGCAGTTACTTATGTTTATGTATCACATTAAATCCTATTAACGCAAAGTGAAGTTGATGGTTGTAATATGACAGAATGTGGAAAAGTTCAAGGGGTATGAACATCCAATGTCAGTGTATGTTCATTGAACTATGTCAACTGTTAAATTTTACATGACCAGAGTAACAACACAAGTCAGTCTAATTACAAGGGTGAAAAATACAGAAGCAGGCGCCAGCCCAGAGAGAGCACATTTTACCCATGTAAGAAACAGCCAGTGACTACCTGTCACTCTCTACCTCTCGCTAAGGGCTTTGGAGCTGAACTCTTCCCGCCTGGCTGCTCATCCCTATCCTTTTTGGCCTGAGTGAGAAGGCCTTCTGAGCCCCTTTTCCTATCTGCTCCTTGTTTGAACCCTTCCAAGGCAACAGTAATGTGACACAGAGCCACCTCAGCTGACGCCTCACTTCCCATCACTGTAGTCCAGATGTTTTAACTCCACAACCAGTTCCTGATCTGCCAAAGTGTTGTGGTGTTTACAAAGCTCTGTCTAACCATTTCAAATCATACTTTCGTGTGTCCACTACAACCTCATAAGTCGTGCTGAATGACCTTACATACACAAAGCAGCGTAATGAGATGCAAATGAAACAGTGTGAACTTACAGGCAACCCTGGGTTTTCAGCCAGGCCTTCGTCCCCCTGTGTAGAAAGATCATAGCATGAGTTTGCAACATCTTCATCACATGCCGCTAAATCCATACTGTTCATTTTTAACTATTTGACATCTAACCTATTGGCCATTCATCATGTTTGTGTCAAAACCTGAAGGTCAGTTAAAATGAGATCGACTATGCATGGAGGTAATTTTTCAACACATGCTCCAGTGCAGTAGAGGACCATTAACTGGTATTTACAGTATGTCACGAAATGAAGCATGTCTGATGACTGTCGCACTGTCAGACAACTGGCAGATGGTTTGGAGCTATTAAATGTGGCAGGCCCTAAAATAAACACAAACGTGCTATATCATGTAAAAGCTCTGAAGGATTCACAGCAGACAGGTATGATAACATTGTTTGGTGAGTACAGAGCACGCTGTCAACAAAACGTACTATGAATGTAGAAGGAGATGCCTTTTGACATCACGATATAAACAATGTGAACACATTTTGGATTTCTAGATTGTTGTGCCTTTTTTTCTTTTTCTGTCTTTTAGACAAATCCAGTTTAATGCAGTCCAGTAAGCAGCATTACTATAAAACAGTAGACTTCACAACTGGCAATATCCTGCTTTCAGGTGTTTTGAAGGAAAGAGGGAAGCAAAAAGGGAGTGGGCAGCATTTACTTCATATCCATTTTTCTGTCTAAATGAATGTCATCGCTAAAATAGGATATAGGATATTCTGGTATAGGATATTCAGAAGACTCATTACTTTATGCTTCCAAAGCTACCTCCCTCTGTCAGTTTCAATACAAACAGAGCCCCCCTTCATGCCATTACCCCACAACCTTCCATCCAGAAAATAGGATAAAATAGCCTGTGATTCTCTCTTGTCTTCACAGAGACCTCATTATAACTTCAAGGCTGGCAGGCAGTGCAATGCACCTACAATTATGTGGTGCATTCTATGAAAAGGCAACAACACTATGAAAAATAAAACAAGGGGAGAGAATAAAAGAGAAGGATATACCAACTAATTACAGAAGAAGCATCCCATCTCAAACCTGGAACATAAATCCAGAACAGAAAGGGAGAGGAAAATAATTAAATAAAAACTACCCTCCCCCCTTTCTACATTTGTACAACAGTTGATCAAATGCATGCCATTGATGTCAGAACTGACAATGAGGAAGCTGCATGTTTACATCCAAGTACCAGCTTGTTTTGAACACCTGGATTATAAAACTGCTTTCAGCTTCTGTGCAGGACTTTTCTGTGTGCCACCTGCCTTTTTACACAATTTTAAAGAGAAATGTAAACTGTATTCTTACTCGTGAGCCGATCTGAAAGATCAAAATAAAAAACAATATTGTGTAGCTCATACTTAGCTTGAAGCTTGGAAATGAGAAGGTAAAAGGCATTAGTTAGATGTCCTTCACACAGAAAGATACAAAACCATAGTTTGAATTCAGTCATGTAAACTGAATGGAAATCTTTATTTCAGGAACATTGAAAGCTGCTACCACTTTACTGACTATAACAATAGCATTCACTGTCATGAAAATGTATTCAACCACAAACTAAAATATTAGGAGGTGGGTTTTGAGTGTGCTCAATAACATTTTCAGAATTGATAATACTGTTTAATAATCTTAGAGGGATTTTAACTCCTTCGCCTCTTAATAACAGATTTCTTTGTTACGTTCTTTGCTTTTGGTGTCACTGAACAATTGTCCTTAATTCTGAGAATAAACTATACAAAGCTGAAATCCATAGCAAGGAGGGAATTGGTTGAAGTTAATTTTATTTAGGGGTATCAGAATAATAGGGCTGAATGCATACTAAATACTCATCAGTTTAACAAGAAAAAAAGGCCAAAAAGATATTTTCAAAATGTCACTGAAAATATATATTGAAGTCTGTGGTTTTAATTTAATTTTAAAAAGTTCAAGCGGTATAAATAATTTCACAGGGAGCTGCATTGCTGGTAATGCTTAAAGTATCATTCCATAAATTGGGCAAACACATATTGAATGCACATTTCAAAAACCAAAGTGATTTAAGACACCCTTCAGCTTCTGAAAATTTACAACACATTGTGGTATTCTTACTTTTAGTTCTGAAGTTGTTTTAGTATTAATGCTGCAGAAAACATCCTGTGTTATTGTATGTCAGCATATTGCCACAGAGCGTACAATCACATGCGAGTGTAACATTCTCAATGACTCAAAAGATCAGATAATGTCAATCACATGCCACCCAGTTCCGCAGTGTGATTCACAATCTGCTGGCTACGACGTGTCTACCCCCCGTTCCGTTTCCCTGTCTCCCCATGCTGCACTTTGGTTTAGCAAGGACACTGCTTGTCATTGCCTTTGAACCTTGAAGCAGGGAACCTCAGGGTGGGACTGAACTATGCAGGCTCAGGGAGCAGTCAAGCCTCCCGGTGGTGAAATGTGAAAGTAGAAGGACAGCTCAGATGAAGAGTTATAGCTGATGAATGAGGCCTGACACATATTGACAGGCTAAATTTGCAGCAAGCCTTGTTAGGTGTGACACATTTGGGCCATTGGCACCAACACTTTAAAATAAGTTAGGGCAGGAGTAGGAAAGATGGAGAGTGTGAGCAGCCTGTAAAATGACTTAGAAATCCAATAATTTGTCATGGTTAAATTTAGAGTCAGATGGGCTATTAATAGTGAATTATATATCTGCAGAGGATGATTACCTACTCTTATCACATTAAGTCTTGCTACCAGAGACGTGACTAATTCATTGCTGGTTCTCAGCAGGCCTTGTCTGAACCACTGCTATTCAGAAAACAGAAGCCATGATTACAATGGTGCGACTGCATGTATTGTAGTGATGGCGATACAGTAACATGCCTACTATTTGTGGATATTGAAAAAGCTATGCCATGATTTGATCAGACTGTGAGTTAATGTGGTCTCTTAGCCTGCAGACTGTCAGGAACAAGGTGACTGTCAAATCATTCACACACAGGAACTGAGCAGAATATTTCTCCATTAGGATTGTATTGTTATTACGAGAACTGGGGCAGAAGTTATAGATTAAAGAGAGAAAAAAATAACGTTTTACTCTTTACTTTTTGAATAGGATTTATATTATTGTAAAATGAAGAAAAAAAAAAAACTATGTTGACAATGTTAAAATGTAACAATGTAATGCATTCACCAGTTTTGTAATAAAAACAACATCCACAAATTAATGCTTCCACACCTAATAACTGAAATTATTGAAATAAAACATAATGTATCTAATAAAAATGCATCTATTCACAATATGATACAAGCACCAAGACGTCTTATACTTTATAAATATAGTCAATCTAATCCTTTCCACTTTTTTGAAGCAACATTTTAAAATACATATTGCCAATATGTTGAAACACATTTTCAAATAAACAGACTTACAATGTTTGCACAGATGCAGGAGCTATGCTCAGTTGCACAATTTACTGTAAGAAACAGTTGTTTTTGGTTTTCATGTGCTAAGCAAAGATGATTAGCAGCATCCATTTGGCCACCTTCAACAAAACTTTGTTTTGTTTGCTTGTTGAATCAGATTCAACCCTTCTAATTTCTGAAGTGCCCAAGTTTTAAAAGCCCTGAGTTCTTGCTTTTTACATTTATTTGAAGATATGTTGAACTTTAATTTATAGTTTACTATGTCGAATTTGATCGCCAGTGACACCTTTTATTGCTCCTCACCTGCAATAAGCTTTATGACCACTGTTTGTCTCTGTGAAGCCTTGCAGCGCTGTGGGTGTTGCTGCTCTGGAAGGACTTTGTTCAGTATACATTCAGCTTTTATGTGAGGAGGAGAAGTGCATGAAGAAAGGAACTTCTTTTATCATTACTTTTGTTAATTTTTAATCAGCGGGTTGACTAGTTGACACTCATGAGCGATAAACATCACAAAATAGACATTTTATCTTTTTTTGACACAATATGAACAAAAAAATAAAAATGTGCATGCTGTGAAGAACCGGCAAGTATCATAGCATTTGTTTTGAAAAGTATTGCACCCAAAGAATTTTACTTTTGACAAATACACTTTTAACATTCCAGCTTTTTCTTTTTGCATTTTGTTAGGTTGTAAAGTTATGAATAGGAAAGAAAATCAATGTGAACATGGACAATTCTCAAATTTCCTTTTATCTTGGAAACTAATTTGATTAACAAAGAAAATCCTCATGTCATATGATTTTAATGTATGCATCATGATGTGTTTACCTCTTTGAAACTGTTTGATCTAAACAATAGTAAAGGGAAATATATTATTTGAGGATCAGATATGCATTGTAAGCCCATGTTGAAAATTGTTGACATCTACACATTTGCAGAGGGACATTAAGGAGGAAAAAGTTGATGAAGAAAAGGCTGGAGTCTGACTGTGTGGCAGTTGTTCCTGCAGCACGAGGTCAGAACACTGTGGGGAGCTGTGCGCACTCGTCTGCTAATTACACACTGCTCTGTGTCTCGTCAGTCCTGAAACTGTGGGGCCACAGGACAATCTGGCAACTCCCCGGCAGAAGACAACTAACACAAGCAAACAAAGAGCCAGGGGAAGGAAGGAGGAACACATGCAGCCTAATTATGTTTACTTAGAACTTTTACCAGGCAGAGCATCTGCGGGTCAGAGAACTTGTCTCATAAGAAGTAAAACCATTTCAAATTCCAGTCACTGCAGAGAAGTTTGCCATTTCCAGCTAGAGCTACCAAACCAGATAGAAGTAATTAAACAGCAAAACTGAAGATACTCTAACTATTTGTATTAGCTTGAGGCAAAATTTTGCTCTTGTGGGCAATGAATCTTTAAAGCTATGTGAAACCAGATCTGTAAGTAACACAGATATCTTGAGTGCTGGCCTACAAATGCCAGGGAGGTTACAGCAGGAAATGCCTTTTGTGACTTTCCATCCACTCAGCGATACACCACCATCTTCAGTGTGGTGGAATACTACCCTTACTGACACTGAGTCTTAAAAACAAAAACAAATTAGCATGTCCATTACACTCCGAATAAATAAAACACTGCTCCATAGAGTGGGGATATTGCAGTACACTGTCAGGGATCCTCTTGTGCAGAGGATATCATGTTCTATCAATGTTGCTCAACTCCGCTTTCTTTGACACTTCACTCTACAGCCGAACATCATGTATCCACTTGAATTACCCACAAGATAACACAGAGTACACTCCCCCTTTCCCACAGGAGGTGTATCTGCAAAGCGATACGACATCACATGCACATACTCAGAATTCTGGTTTCTCAGGTGTCAGCAGGAGCTTTAAATAACACATTAGCTTTAAAAATGGAATATGAGCTAATTGCTGTAAAAGGCTGGTTTGGGTATCAGAATTTGCAGCATGAGTACTCAGCAGTGAAGGGGTGATCAGTTTAGGTAGAGAACATACATTTATTCACATTATTTTTATTGTTTGTTTTTTTCTCATACATTCAGCTATTTCCCAAATAAACAGATTGCAATCATTTCTTTTAAAATATAATATCAAAGGTTTTCAAACCAATTTCAACTTATTGGATCTGTACTGGATGAAACGCCATAGATAAGAAATAATTTTAGAATGAATGAATGTTTGAAACCTTGAATGTGATAACAGCCGCTGTCAAAATGAGAGTTTTTGCCTTCATGAAAGTATTTTTTGAAGAAAATAAAAAAGTCCATTTTTATTCTTGGCTTTCTTATGTGACATATTTCACTTTATTTTGAGTCAGCTTCTGATAGGTTTATCAGCACATTGTTATCAAGCCTTTCTTGAAGGTGCTGCTAGATTTATCAAACTCAATTAGAAAGGAAAACATTTGTAATTTAATTAAATATCTTTTGTCTAATTATTTTTTCATGTTCCTGCAAAGGTTCTTTCTTCTATGCCTTGAACATATGTCCACCATCCCTTTGCAACTTCTTTTTGTGTCCAACCCAGCTCAAAATCCAAAGAGAAAAACGACTGAGAAACTCACTGAAACAAACCTGAACCAATAGCCTCCAGTCTGAGTAACCTGCCAGTCAGAACAACAGTTGGTGAGATTTCACTGTTATCTGAACCACAGTTATTAAGTTCTGCTACAACATCAGAGGTGGTTCCTCGATCTTCGAACGGTCCTGCCTTTTAGGTTGTCTTTCAATTACCACTACATATGAGAACTCAGAGTGGTAATCACTCAGTAGAATTGATGATAGAATTTTCTAGTCATAAACTTTCCTAGTTTAGCCCGTGAAAAAAGTTTGTGGTATTTACATTTTTACATCGCTTATATTTGTCTTTCTGGATTAAATCATTAATAAGAATTTTAGTCTGTGAATTTATTCTGATTTGATTTCATAATATATATTTATCTTAAACTGAGAAATCTAGACAAATACACTCGATTATTTAAATATATGTTATAATTGTTAAATGAAAATTAATTCTCCAGAATTTATTTGAGATAGATTATGGAACACATTTATTTAACTTAATTTAGTATGTACACTAAAAATCAAATGACAAAATTCCACCCATTTTCATTGAGTATGCATTGACAAATGAAATAATATCAAACTATTTGTTAACCCATTAATCATTTGATTTTCAAAGCTCACTGATAAACCACAGAGACCGGCAATATCCTGTCTTTTATTTTAGTGTCTCGCCTTCATATTGTTCTAAATCATATACGAGTGTTGGGTCAAGATATCAAATAAATCACAACAAGAGCACAGCTGCAGAAAAGACTAATAATGAACAGTCCATCACATATTGATTTATGTTGTAATTTCTTTCATAGGGAGACTTTCTGCTGGTCTCCTGAAAAAGGATGATCACAAGGAAAAACAAAAAATATATATACTACATGGATAGTGATTAATGGGAAAACTTGTGTTTGGGCTCAGCCTCAAAACAAAAGTGATGTTAGAAATGAACAACTCAAGTGCAATCAATATTCTTAAATTAGAGCAAATATGTGATATCTTTGTAAACAAGAAGCACCGTTGTAAAATCTTTCTTGTTGAGAGTTGAAGAACCACAACCAAAATGGATTATTATCCATGTTACCTTGTGTTAACATTTAGGAGTTAAATTTAAGAATTTCAAGATAGAAGACCACAAACAAGAGCGGTAGAAAAACTGGAGACAGCAACAACATTTCTTCAGTGTTAAGTGCAAGTGTAAACTATACAGACTGGAAACACATCTGTTCATTCTTACAAAGTTAATTGATGGTGAATCTGAATAAATTGTATTTTTTAAGCTAAAAAATACAACAACACTAAAGATGCACTGGCCTTTTTTTCATTTATCCAGTAGAATTCTTAGACCTAATTATCACAACAACTAAGAGGTCAACTCATTATTTTTTATCATAAACATAAAAAAATAACCTAATAACATTTTCTGATAAACTTTATACACTAGAAGGAGTACAATTCTCCTAATGAGACAACTCTTGGACTTTTGATGAAAATACTATTGACAGCTCTGAAGGTGCTCCTGAATTTAACTGATTTACTTTCATGGGTTTCACTGAAGAATCTGTAATTAAATATGTCAGCACAGCAGTTTTTGTGGGAACAAAAAAAAAAACAAAACATTTAGTCTTTGTAAGTGAAATTATAATGGCAAGTTTAAAATGTAAATTATAAATTAAGTTAGCGGTGCTGTGCTCTGTGCATTAAATGCACTCAACCTCTGTAAATCTGGAGACCGTATTGATCTTACTGCTGCTGCATAAACTTAAAACAGTTCAAGTGAAGGAGGCAGCAGCCTACATTTGGATGGTAAGCTAGTTCAAATGCTTAATCAAAAAGATTTTTATTTATTTTTTTTTTTTTTTACATGTGGTCCTCATAAGTTAAATTGTCTTCAGAAATGCATGTATTGTTGATTATTTTGTGTGTCTGTGTGTTTCCCTGTGATTTACTGGCACCCTGTCCAGTCAGCACAATATATCAGATTACAGTCATCCTCATAAGATCAGTGTCAGCTATACTGTAGATACAAAGAGCTACTTGGATGCAACATCTGGAAGTATTTTACATCTGAAGGCCTCTGAATGCCTAAACGGAATGCATTTGGATAATACATTAACCTACTGGATGGATTCTAACAGGCTCTAATGTTCACACTTGATGTGCATTTTTACTGGTTGAAATACTAATGATCACAAGGTGTGGTTGCAATGGTAAAGACACAAAAGAATCAGGGAGATCACTAAGAATCAGAAGAATCACTAAATGGAAGGATACATTTGACATTTAATTTCAGTGCATTTTCCAACTAAAAAGGCTTAAATAAAGGTGTCAGCATTTCACTTCGTATCACTTGTCAGATGAATAAGATACAAGCACTATTTCACTGTGGGTTCAGCTAGTTTTGCTTTTGCAAAGGTCACCAGTTCTAAACACATTTAAGAAAATCTTTTTCTTCCATTACACGTATCTAAAACGATGGCCAAACCCACCTGCCAGAGGCAAAGTTGCCTGGGGCACAGGAAAATGACTACCTGGAGAGTAGAGATAGTGAGTCGTGTACATGACCAAAGCAAAGACAACAAGCTAAGGGATGTTTGTAGCTCAAAAACAATTATTGCTCCAGGTAAACTTATTTGAGTTCCTGGAACTGTTGCTCATGACAAGATACTTGGCAAAAATGTGATTGTCAATTTCAATGTTTATAGCTGAATACTAATCAGGTACTTTCTGCTTTGCATCCACAGGGAGCAGAAGGAAGCAGGGCAACCTTAAAAATACACACACAAAAAAAGAAAGAAATATCAGCAGACAGTCTCACATTAGGCAAATTATTTTATGAGTTTTTCTTGTTAACTAACAAACTGTTTCAGTCTCACTGCAGTGAACATAATTTAATCTGTTTTAATTTTATGTACTGCTATGAAGTCAAGGAGAGCCCTGGGTGAAGAGCTCTGTGGTTTTCAAACTGATCAGCTCTTCCAATCAGTAAATACTGTGTGTGATCAAAGGCACTGCCCGCATTTACAACCTTCCATTATAGTCTTGATTTGTAGTCTTGTGACTACAAATCAGTTAGTCTTTGATGGAGTTAATTTCTAGTTAGGTGGTCTTGAGATTCCTCTGTAAATAAACCTGATTGTCATTCATATGCAAATGGTCACATGACTTCAACTGGCTTTTCAGCATGTCAGGAGGTACTTATGCTCGACCAAAAAGGCCCATGCTGGTTGTTGAGCTACAAACCAGTGCTTGAATTTAGACACTGCCAATTCAGTTTTTTTTTTTTTTCACCTTAATTGGTTTACTGCTCAATTCCAGTTACTTTTATCTCAGGTTTGCAACAAGAAACTGGTACAAGTGGTGAGGGCTGGAAGTCATGCAGTCAAAAAAGCACACAACTACATGCCTCAGAGCTGCGTAACACACCTTATTTATCTAATTTTAAAAGGTGCATTTACTTGGTAGTAAAGGGGAGAAAACCCAGAATGAGCAGAATTGCATAGGAAGGCAATAGCCAGGCTTGAGCTGGTGTGAATGCACCGTAAATGTCAACTACGACATCTGACTTTTATTTTAGAAATTAGGAATTTGAGTCTGTAAATCTATGTAAATTTGTCCTCAAATTATAAGAACCTATATAGTTTTAGGTCTACTTATTGCTTACTTAACTACAGATGATTTTTGGGGTGGTGGCGCCGGGGTAAAGCACGGCCCATGTATGAAGGCCTTAATCCTCGACGCAGCCGTCACAGGTTCAATTCCAGCAGACTTGACATGCGGCAAATCTTTGCCTTGTCTCACAAGCTACTTTCCGGTCTGACAACTATCAAATAAAGGCCACTACAGTCAACAAAAACAGAGGAACACAATCTACCAAAATTATACGACCTTTTGTGACAACCCAGACTGAGTGTGAGAACAATGCATAGTGATTACAGTATTCCCATTCAAAGGTGCAACAAGCACATATTATTAAAAAAGTTCTTCACTCAGATTATCAGTGGAGATTGCTGATGAAGCCCACCTAAAAATAGAAGCATATTTGTATTTGTAAGCTTCTTCTGGCTTTTGAGTGTGGATGTGGAGCAATGTATCAAATCTTTTAGGCCCTACCATGCTGACTTCTACCACCAGCCAAAACAATATTGAAGAGAAAGTACACATCCCCAGGACAACACAATTCCCTGACTGCAGCAGCCTCCCTGAGCAGGACAAAGAGCTCTGACCTCGTCCATTCCCCTACTCACAGAACCTGGGTTTTTTGCCAACATTCTGCTACCCATGCTCCAGTGGGTCAGAAAGGTTTCTGTAGCACAAAAATAATCTACACAATATTGGGCATATGTTTTAGAATTGTGGTTGATGGATGTTCGTACACTTCTGTGTTTCTTTTTTTTTCTTTGTGATAGACTGCAGCTCTGCAGCTGACTTCCAGTGTTGCTTTTTGTTAACTAATATGTAACATGGCTATGATAAACATTTCTTTATGGAACTATTCTCACCATCTATACCTCTTCCTTTGGAGTTTCAATAAATGGAAACACAATTTTTTTTTTTTTTTGCTTTTTTTTCCAGCATAAAACACTTGAGAGGAACATTTTCAAAAACTAAATAATTCTAAATAACATTTACCATAATTATCATTTCTGATGTCCAGTGCTTTACCATTTAAAAAAAAAATGCTCTTGACTTTATTAATAAAAAATTAAAAACAAAGGTATTAGACAATGTTGTGCAATTCTCGCAGTACTTCCTAAAACTCCAGGAATACATTTCATTGTATTTCAACCAAACTACCGACCTTCATTGTTTTAAAATTGATTCACTTTCACATTTATGAAATTTCTAAGTACAGAACAATTTAAACCCTTATCAAATATTTTCTAAACAAAGATTTCTCAAACTGATGAAGGTCGTAAGACTCAGCAACCTAACAGCAACATTGTTACATCTCTAAACGCAGCAACACAACCCCATCATGTATTACAGGTGATTGGTTGGTATATATCATACAGGCTGAACTTGAATAGGTTTTTCAAGTGATACAGAACACTCACAGTACATTTACACTATGGCCACATTTACCAGCTGCACTCACAAATGCACAAACACATAACCCACAGGAGAAGTGGACGACAACTTGCCTTGCCCAGCGGCACTCTGTCATTTGGCAGGTATTGAACCCTTCCTTGAGGCCATTGCTTATCTTTTGTTTTAATTTTGAAATATACAATTATTTTTTTTGTAAAAATATATAAATATATAAGTAGCAATAAAAACAAAAAAACTGACCAGCATCTCCAATCACTTTCATCCTATGAACACCACCAGCAGTTAGTGCCTGCTTATGGATATTTACAAGGATCTGCCACAAAGATTTGAAATATTTTCTTAAAAATATAAACCAGAAGCCTTATCCCTGATTTATGTAAATGAATCAAATCTTTGCACTTTCTGAACATGTAAATCTCCAGCAATACATGGCTGTTTCTGTAAATATATTGAAACTCATGAAAAGGTTCACAAATATTTAAGCACCACTATACATTAGTTTAATCAGTGCAGCAAGATCTGAGTGCATGCAATAAAGAATGACCTTAACATGATACAGAATGATCTCATGGTAATTTGAAAAATTAGTTCAGTCCATTCGTATGCCAGTCTATGGCTGCATTCTGTACCTATCAATTAATTCTAGTACAAGGACAGTGTAGTCCAGAACACTCTTACTACTTGAGATATGACAGAAGAGCCACACAGAAAACTCAGCTTTGTTTATACCTACTTCCAGGACATGGCACACAAAAAATGAAAAGCCTTAAAAAATTGATTGCCTGACAAAATAAAGTGGAGCTTGTTGATGTGCTGTGTATGGACTATGTGTCTGCTGGAGATAGCAGTACTCACCCTCTCGCCATCGATTGCCTTTTGACCTTCTGATCCAAGTTCCCCCTGCAATGACAAGATTGAAAATGTATAAGACACAAAATGGCCTTTTGAAATTTTCACTTCAATATTTTTGGGATTTTCTACATATCAGTTTCCTTGCAGTGTGGATCAGCTCACATATAACTGCGGTAAAGTTTAGTGAAGTTTGTAACATATGTGAGATTATATGCAGCTTGTGAATAAGCTGCTTGAGCTTTGCTAGCTGACTGCTTTCCACACACTCTGCCAGAAATGTGTGAAATGTTTTGGATCTTGTTGACTCTTTGTCAGTGTGCAACTCATACATATACTAGGATGACCTCGGCCGTCCCATAGCTCAAGCAGGCTGTGCTGTTTGAATGTCCAGGCCAACTGGTCCTTTGCATTTATTGTATTAACAGATGGGGGACAATTTTGCTCTCAAACATTTCCCCCAAATGGTGTAAAAATGTTTTTCTCAGTCAGTCAAATATTTCATAACAACACCATTAACAATTCACATAACAGAATAAATCAGTTTAACTTTCTTTTCCTATCTTTTCTATCCCATGTATCAAGGTTTGTGAGAAAATAAGTCACTGTGGTATAAACTCAATGTCTTCAGTGCAAAAATATCCTGGATTAAGGCTTCTCCCATACTCAAGAATAATCCCATTGGCTGACATTTCAAAAGCCCTTTTCTAAAGTTCTACACAATTGGTATGCATGTAAATAGTATCAAGTACAGGGGTCTGCAAATTTTACAATCAAATGAGACATTGTTGCTAAAATAAAACATGTACAAAGTCACTGTTAGGTAACCTTATAAAAAAGACAATTTATGGTACTATAGAAAATTTTATGCGATTTTTCAGGTTTGAAAATGAAGAACAAGTAAAACTTTTGCAAAAAGAGGATGGATACATTTTCTTTTGAAGGATGTTGACATTTGTGGAAAATAACCAAAAAAATGTGTTCTTAAAATATTACTAACACTCTGTGTTGTTTTGTTGTGGTAATTCACTGCAATTATGCCACAAAAAATGTAAACATTGCTAAAACCTGCATTTTTTAAAATCATATGTACATTTACAAACATTTGTTTTCAATTTCTTTTCTTAATCATTTCCAGACAAAGTTATTAGAAGCTATTAGGGAAGGTCTATTTGTAAGTCTTCTTGAATTCATAAATATTTATTGCTTACAAAGAAATTAAATGCTGCTGCAACTCATATTAATTTAAATTCTTCAAAGAGTTATTGTAGATTGTGATGGATGTTGGCAGCAAAAATCTCTTGTAGCAGTCTATATTGCAGTGATTTTGAAGAAACCTCTGACTGAAGACATTGTTCTCCAAAGACAGTCTCATGAAGTGGAAGTTCAGGGTTGTCCATAATTGTCTTGATGTTATGAAGAATTCCTCTTTGCATTGTCATCTCTAGAGGTTGCACAGCTCTCCCCACAGCAGAACCAGAACAGAAACAGCCTTTTTAATTCCCTGGCTCTAATGCTGCTATTCCAACACGTGATGGCAAAGAGATGATGTTCTGAACAACAGACTCATAGAAGATCAGCAGCATCTTGCTGCAAATCTTGAATGATCTTAGCTTTCTCAAGAAGTACAGTCTGATCTGTCCCTTCTTATACACAGCTTCACTGTTGCGTCTCCAGTCCAGTCTGATAGGTATAGAGTTTGATCGAATCTTGTTTCTCCTAAAATCTACAATCATCTCCTTTTTTTGTTTGCATTTAAGATGAGGTGATTGTTCCCGTGTTATGATGATTGTTACCATGACACAAAGCGCTACACCGCTTTGTGTCATTGTGTCTCCGTACTCAGCCTCTTGTCCATCTCTGATACACTCGACAACTGCAGAGTCGTCTGAGTATTTCTGTAGATGGCAGGAGTTGTTGGACTTGTGCTGGAAGTCTGAATTGTACAGAATGAAAAGACACCCAATCTATTAAAATTTAATTCTTATCTAAAAATATCAATATTCTATATGTTGTTATAACTTATTTTCTTTTAACACAAAGACACACTGCATGCTTTCTTGTTTCAATTTATAAATAGATCATATATATATAATATGGAGAAAAACTGTAATATATTGTGACATATACTTTAGCATTTTCAGTTGATCAAAGCTTCCAGGGATATTAAATGAGTAATTCAGTGACCTTCTGTTTCATTTTGCTGTAAATATGATGTGACACACAGGGATATTTCTCTTAGGCACTTGCCACTGAGTTTTATCTTGCCTCCTCATCACAACAGTGAGAAAAATGACAAGATAGGTAAAAAAAAAAAAGAAAAGAAAAAAAAATGTATCTATGCTCACTGAGAATAAGAGCATTTTAAGTTTACTGGGCTTCAATAGAAACTATCCACATTCATACTAGTTGTTTAAGAGCTGTGGTGGAAATTCAAATACTCAAAGACAAATGTGTTAGCTTAGCTAAACTGTATAGGGACATTAATCAGAATGGCATAGTTTGGTCAGATGAAACAAGATGGTTTTTGACAACAAACACTCCAGGTGGGTCTGGCATGGCATAATGAAGGAAAACTGCGTCATGCCTGTTAAGTGTGGTGAGAAATCTGAGGATACTGAGGTTGTACTGTTCCACAATGAAAGGCCCTAAGAGCTAGGAAATGTTAAATAAAAAGTTATTGACCGGTGAAAGATGAAAATCGATAGCCTTTGGGTCTTTCTGCTGTTTTTCTGCTGTTTTTCAAGCAAAACAATGTGAGGGGGCAATGATTGTGGTCTTAGTGACCTAAAAAAAATTATTAATGTGAGAAATCTTTGCCACTCAATAAATGTACATAGAAGCAAGGATGACTTATTTTTACACATCTTTAGCAGTGGTGCCAATAATCATGAGGTGTGCTGTATATGTAAGTCGTTTGTTGTTCACACAGCAGCAGAAGGCTTCATCAACTGGGTATGCTTAGAGCTGTTCACACTCAGATCCTAACCCCCTTTGCACATACAGCCCAAACATCTCGTAGATGTTAGTGCTGCAGTGACAAGGACATGATTCCTTTCTGGCCCCCACCCAGGACGAATGCCAAGTATGTCCAACACAGCGGACAGCCAAGCCCGAAATACCAGTGCTAGGAACTGAAACATACATCTCTACAGCAGTATGAAGTCCAACCTCCGACAAACAGGCACCCATGTTTTGGGTTAGCGAGTTTGTAGCATCACTGTCCCCTACATAACTTCAGTTTATTTCAGTAACGTCAAAAACTTGCTTCAGTAATGGAGTTAGTTACTGTTGATGGCTACATCAACAGTAACTAACTCCATCAACTCAAAAACAAAAAAAGGAACACCCCAAAGTTATGTCCAGTGCTTCTTGGCAGCCTGACCTCCCTGTGTGTCCCACTGTGATGAAAACAGTATGGACAAAGGTTAGAGTAAGGTCTCTCATTCACACATTAGTGAATAGCATTATGGAGGCTTGTCATTGCAGTCGGTGCTCTTGCTACTACAGCTGTCACACAAGTTCTTGCTGACACTATGGCTCAGCAGCTGCAGATTGGTATACTGTTTCGTAACAACTACAAATGTTAATCCCAATCACTGTAAGAGTCATTGTATTATACTAACAACTGTGATGTTATCTGTATTAACTTGAAAAAGGAGAAAGCTGCACTCGGTACTGGATTTGGATATGTTCACAGGCAAAGTGAAACAATATTTAAGGTATTGACATCAATTTTAATGGAAAGGATTTTGTGCCTTGTAAAGGTACGCAAACCTATGGACAAAATTTCATTTCAAATTAATTTAGTTCATATTTGGTCTAATCTGATCAGAGCACCTTCTACCACATTCCTACATGGCTTGTGGAAAAACCACAAATTAACCTCTTTTAAAATTTGTACTCCTTATGCCAAAGTTTCTTGCTGTTCAAATGATAGACTAAAAAGTATAAAACAAGCAATTTTGGAATATTATTTCATAGCCTAAATCTGCTTAAAATATTTTTACCTACTTAAAGCTTACATTTCTCTGACCGGTCTGGTGTGATCTTTGGTCTTGTTTAATAAAGTCTTGTGACAAATGACTGGCATTTGTCAGTCATTTGACTAATCACAGTGTACAGATATTGTATACTGGGATTCAATTTGACACAGGAGTTTTTCAAAATAAGAGATTTCAGAAGAATCTGTATAAAATAATTTTTTTCATTTTCAACTGACAACCAAAATAAAAAAAATTAATTGAAATTTATGATTTTTGTTGTTTTTTGTTTTCAAATTAAAAAAAATCTATAAGTGCTTGTTTTTCATATTTTCAATTTTAGTCTTGGATCAAAAATACAAAATGTAAAAAACAAACTGTAGGACAGAAAATGTTGATAATTAATAAATGCAAGCAAAGTTGTAATGGTGTAGGTTATTTGGAAACACTATGGCATTGCTTTGATTATAGACTTATTCAGCACCAGAAAGACATACGAAAATTCCCATTGGAAACTAAAGTGCTTGGAAAGGAGTGATATAATATTTAAAAAGAAAAAGACATTTGCGACACATGGCACCAGAGAGTTTTGATTTTGGTTGATATTCAAATTTTTTAAATTTTACAAGCAAACATTGCCATAAAAATTGTAATTCTCTGACAGGGCTATCAAATGGCCAAAGATTCACGACAGATAGAGGTCGGGCTGGGAGAATCCTAAAGGAGCAGATGAGTTTGACTGTGTTTGGTCCTGCGCCTGTTTTTCCATTTTGTAATTTGGTCAGAAAAAGCACATTCCGCATTTTTTCATCAGTTATTAAAATTTCCTTTTAGGCCTCTGACACGAAACCTGTTCTCAGGAAAACCTAATAACATTTTAACACGGATGAGCATAAAAGAAACAATGAGAGATTTTGGCAGCTTGTCAAAATTTATGGTCAGCAACAGACTGCTCAGACTAAAACTCCTACAGTAATTCACTTTACAGGAGCAATGTATGTCCATTGAATTCAAAAGTATAAAAGAAAACAGAAATCACGAGAGCATCAGATTTATAAACTGTGCAAAATAAATTAAATGTATTGTAAAAGTGGAAAAAACTTTTATTTTTTTTGCATGTACATGCAGGAGCTGTAAATCTAGCAATAACAGGGTTTATGTGCGAGGCCAAAGAAAATGGATTTCCTTTCAAGTAAGCTGCATTCTTATAACCCACTATTTATCTGTTTAATTTCCTGGGGGATTCTGGATTAATCATAGCACTTTAATCCCCTTGCACTGCATAAGAATCCTCCATCAAACTCACTGTAATGCGGGATAGTACTTTCCATTTGAGTAGCACAGTTGAAGTAATCCCCTCACACTTTCCCAAGAAATTTTCTCCGTATAGGTCATGATGATTGCCCAGCAGCTCTCATTATGGGCTTTTTAAATGCCTCAAATTGTCCAGATGCCTTTGATTAATCTCTACAAAGTCAAGTTAAATTGTTACAGAGTATACTCAGACTATTTTGAATCTCCCACTGAATTAGATGCTTCTGTTGTTAATTGAAAGTGTTATGAGCTCACCTTATGGATCTTTTCTTTTAACTCCCTATAATTTTTTAAGAGTGAAGATCCATGTAATTTCTGTTAAGATCCAGAAATCAGAATGACTGAACAGAATTGTGTTGCTCTCATAATTTAGTTGTGGAGGAGTACTGACAGGGAAGGTCAGAGAGTAAAAGAAAAGAAGCGGCTACATCCTGCTCACACAAAGCCTGATGTTTTGGGATATCATGTGATATTCAACAAATGGTATAAAAGAAATGACATCTGTGCTAATGGAGGTTTTTATAACAGCACTGGTTGCAGAGAAACAAATGCAAATTTAACAAGATGTAAGAAGCATTTTTACCCCATAATCGGTGGCATTCTGCTGTTTGCAACTATCATCTGCTCGCTCCAAATGATCATATTCCAACCGTGCTAAGTACTTATCGTGCAGTATATGGTTTCATGTCATATTACATAAAATCCCTATTTATTCATTTAAATCCAACCACCTTTTCCATTTTTTGGGCGAATGTACCATTAAAACTATTTACATCACTTTATTAAACCCATCAAACTCAGTTTGTTTAGACTCATTAAAACTTGAAATCAGGTGCATTAAATTATCTCAAAGCACCACTCTGTGCTAATGGCTTGAGAAGCAATCTAGCTGCTGTGCCTTTTAAAGTGTTGATTTGAATTGTAATTTAAATATGGCCCTTCCAAACAGTCATTATGTCAGAGTTAACCTCAAGCTACAGTCTTTTTCCACATTTTAAATGCGCCTCTTGTGTGCATCTATTAAACATAATCACTTCTACTACATGGGAGAAATATTAGCTGCCAAATTTATTGTAAACAAAGAGTAAATTGGAGCGAATTAACCTATCATTACTCAAAATAGGAGAATACATAAGAAACAAAATAATAACAACAAAAAGAAAAACAGAGATCATAATTAAACAGAAAATTGTTAGTTATGTTGTAGAATCAATGTCTTCAGATTGACCAGATTGGAGTGTGATGTCATAATTTAAACTAAACATCACATAATTTAAGACCTTTGCTAAATTCATCTCACTATATAAATGACCCTCTGTGTCGCAATCCACAGATGTTTGTGTTTTAATCATTTCATTGTTGTTCTGTAATGTTCTGCAGGGATTATTTTAGCCAGTAAGCCAGTTCAGTATTGTTAAAAGGGTGTTGCCATTTTTGATCCATGTACTTTTGAATTTACTGTATTAATCTTACATTATTGTTGGACCTTTTCCTTATTTATTTGTTAGAATTAGGAATCTTCTTCAGCTCCATTTTTTATTCATCCGTCAATTTCCCTGCCATCATTCTGCCACATATGTTCCTCATAGACACTGACTAGTTTATCTGATTCTTTTGTCATTTACTGTCCAAACGTCACCATGTAAGTTCCTGGTTTTTCAGAGTTTCTAGGCTGGATTCTTCCTTTCCAATACCAGGTCCTCTTTCCATGTTCCGTATCCTGTTAACTCTGTTTCAAGACTTGTGACTTTTATTTCTTCTTATTACTATTGTTATACCTACTATGTACATTTCTCAAGTGGCTGTCATTTTGTCCTTGCTTCAACAGCACTCTCTGATAAACATACTGCATTCAGAAGAACATGTTATTAAATTAGACTATTGTGAAAACAGGAAAGAGTAAGAAAAAATAATTTTTTTTTTCTTCACTTAACATTTTTTTACAGCATGGCTCACAGTGTTAAATGCATTGTCCGTGAGCATGCTTTCCTTAACTTGATCAATTCTGTGTTCAAGTCTGTAATGGGATTTGCTGTCAATTTTGTTGTCCAGTCAGTAAACAAATGGTGCTAACTATCGATTTTAAATAAAGACCTGAAATTTGATTTCAGGTGTGAGAAACTGATTCATGGCCAGTGAGCACACATAATCAATGACAATATTGGTACTAAAGGATTGACCTTTATTCATGAATAGCATGCTTCATATTAATATCAAACCATTTACACAAAGAAAACAGATTTTACTAAATATCGTTTTAAATATCTTTTTGTCCTTAAAGTCTAAAAAAGTATTGGAAGATTTAACATTTGTAGAAAATGAGAAAGTAACAGAGGTCAAACTTGCTGAAAAAATGTTTATTTTGACATTCTTACTTTATTACTTTGTAAAAACAGGGGAATAGTCATAACTATCAAAATGTGACACTAGAGTAAACTGTAATAAAAGAAATGTTTGAACAGTGCACACTGTGACTCCCTCCAAAAACTTAATGTTAAGCTACATCAGTGACAGGGGACAATATATTTGAGTTGCTGCTAAGTAAAGTGCATCGTAAATATATTTATTTGCATCTGCTTTTAGAAAAATCCACTAAAATAACTGTAGCTAAGCATTCTTTCATCAGTGTCTCCATTTTATAGGCCAAGAAATTGGTGGGTCCTGCTAGATAAAGGATGACTGTACAAAACCTTGGTGCATAATGTTTAACAAGGTTCTTTTGGGATTTTGTACTGTCCTTATATCAGGCAAGCAAGTAAGGGAAACAAAAATATCTGAAAATCATCTTTTAACCAGCATTTTCATTTTTCTAACCTTTGTCACATAGTTTCTCATTTTTTTTTTTTTTTTAGCCAAATTATATATTTTTTTTATAATTTGGTTATCAGATATGTGGATGTGTCGTTTACCTGCCTGACATGATACCTTCTCCCTGATTCAATTTAATTAGTCACCAATACTACAATAGCTTATCTTTCAATTAAAAACAATTATTGAGTCTTCAATTAAAGAGGAAACTTTTGCTTCACGGGCAAACTTCTGGTAACAATCCTACATATTTTAATACTACAACTACACAATGTTAATTAGGAGACTGACCCTAAAAGCCATCTGGTATTATCACATGCGCAGTGCTGCCACCTTTTCTGCTATGATTTCTATTCATAGCGAAATGCATTCTCCTTTCCAGCCTTCTTTAACCTTGCATGAACAGTCAAAAGGGGATTTAATCGGCCAAACAATGGGATTCGTCTGGGGAAAAATAACACCGTTTGTCTGGGGATTCAATGGTTTTTTTTTTTTTTTTTCCATGTCCTCCAGCTGACATAACACCAACAATTTTCAGTAAGTGTGCATTTACAATTTACAATTCAACATGTCTATTGAGTTGTCATGAAAAAGGGGCATTTTCTTTTCAAACTATACCTGTTTCCTACTGATTGTACAAATCTATGATTTCCCAATTCACACTCCTTAGGTGAGCTGGGAGAAATTTCACCTTGTGGAGGTAATTGTATGGTAGCCCCACTGAAGGACCTTGACAGAAGAACACGAGACTTTGCCAGACACCACAACACTGACATTTGCTCTGCGTGGGAGAGATGGATCCTTTCTTTTCACGAACACTCAAGGATAAATTTGTCCTACAGAAAACTGCTGCGTATCCCGACGTTCAGACCGTGCAGAGTTCCTGGAAAGCTAGCTGCACTGGCTAAATAAATTAATTCACAAAGAAATATGGCAAAACAAAACAGATAAAAATGTATTCTTTGTGGAACTGACCAACCAGCTGACCAAAAATAGAAGAACGCTTCAAACTCCAACATTTATCTAACACTGATTCAAATGTTTTTCTTACCTTGTCTCCTATTTCCCTGTTTTGTTTAAACAGCCCAAGCATCCCTGGAACGCCAGCATCTTCCTGTGAACACAAATTAGTAAGATATTTCAGAAGATGCATGTGTATTAGGAAAAAATTAAAAATAAACTGTTCTCTGATAGATTTAAAATTGACTAGGATTACTTATTAAAATTCAGAAAAACTTAAGGTAAGACTGATTGTGTTTATGTTTCATACTTTCAAGTTATGTAGTTTTTCTGGATGTGATATTTGGACATTACAGTCGTGATATATGGAAATGAACATAAGCAGTATGAGGAACACAATTTTAATTTAAAAAGTAGATTAATCTTTGCAGTAAAATATTACTGCAGTAAAATAATATTTTTCCCAATTTGACAAAAGCACTGGAGACTGTGTAGAAGAATTGCACTAGAGTTTAATAGATAGCAGCTCTTTTTGGTTGGCTTTCATCGAAAAATAATTTCAAGAATGAGAACAGAATATATCAAATTAGAACTGGCACACTTGCAGTAACCATTACCCTGTAATATATTAGAGGCTTCTGTTGGGAGGAATTGATTGTACCTTCTGTCCTGGACAGTGACATGTGTCAATTGATTGTGAGGTTGGCTGAGACGGCATCAGGGGACTCTGAGCTGTAACCAGTGGAAGCGGGGTTCCAATAAATGTCTTGTTGACTCCACACTGCAATCCAAAATATCACCAATTAGACATTTTATTTTGAGTTTGTTTCACAGCTGAAAAATACTCCCACCAAAAAATGTCTTCCTCTGAGGATATTAGTTTTGAATTTCAGAAACGTAGAACTAATCATTTCTATAGTTTACTACACTTTTTTTCTAGTTACACTTTTTATTTTAATTGCTAACTTAATTTCAAATTAAGGTTGTAGTAGGTAACTTTTATTATATATATATATATATATATATATATATATATATATATATATATATATATATATATATATATATATATATATATACGCTATTTATAAATTTGTTAAAGCTGTCACTGTCAGGACAGCATAATTTGTGGCAGATAATCTGTAAAAACATCAAGCTCATCTGCCTCCTCGCTGAAATCTTACTGATATTCGCAGACATACACTGTCTGACCTCTCAGTCAGAATCAACTAATCAGTAAAACTGTCTC
Source organism: Poeciliopsis prolifica (assembly GCF_027474105.1). Lineage (NCBI taxonomy): Eukaryota > Metazoa > Chordata > Actinopteri > Cyprinodontiformes > Poeciliidae > Poeciliopsis > Poeciliopsis prolifica. The sequence goes on from NW_026562380.1 coordinate 7,108,958, forward strand.
AGATTACACTGTCAGGATACTGACAGTTTTAGCAAATTTATAAAAAGTATATTTTTGTAAAAGCTACATACTGCAGCTTTAAAACATGAATAAAAAACAATACATTATTTCTCTGGTTTGAAATACAGTCACCAATACAATCCATTGACATCATATTTTCAGACAAAAATGCTAATATTTGACCATTACTTTCAACAAACTGGAACATAAATGTTTATTTCAAACTACCCAAGCATGAGTCCTTTATTTTCGCTATAACCCAGCACTGTTGTTGTGATAATAAGGTGTGAAAAATGAAAACAGTTTACCTTTGGCTCAAGCAGCTCACAGCAGTTTTCCATTTCAGCCATGTAAGGGTCACAGTAGATCAGAATTTGCCTCAACTCAATCTATAAAGAAGAGTTGAAGTTGATGCAAGATTCCTGCCATTATCAGTCTCAGAGACATACAATGTGTTTCTTTGGTTGCAACATTACAAATTATCACTGGTTTTCTCTTTTAGATTTACAGTATTCAGTGGAGTCTTCATCACAGCAAACAGCTTAAAAATTCTAGCTCTAAATAACAAGACTTCCTTAAGTGCTTTACCTTCTGCAACATGTTTACTGATTTATGTAATTCATGAATTACATGGGGTAAAAAGTCAGCTGTTAATCCTACTTAAGCCAAAGTCTATTCAAAGGCATGAGTGATCAAATGGCAAAGCTGACCTTAGGTGTTTTTTTAGCTGCCTGGTCAAGCTACTAGAGGAGGCTTACAGCTATGAATCAATAGAAGACTTAGAAAGGCATGTCCCTGAAGGATAATTCAAAATGTTAGAGGGTATTTTAATTGGTTGTCCAGTCTTGATCAAATTAGAGAAAAGTACCAAAACTTTCAGGACAAAACACTGTTTAATCTTTATACTATCCCTCATAGTTGTTGGCATCCTTGATAAAAGATCTGTTAATACCCTCAGGTTAAATTTATCTTTTATTGTAGTTTCATCTTCTCACACTGAGTAATTTGAAGCTGTTCTCTACCAATGTGTTTTGGTGCTTTTTGTGTTTTACCTAATTGACAGAACAAAGATTTTTATCCAGTTCTGTATGACAAAGCTTGACTTCAATTGTAGCTCTCATTGTAGACAAAGTAGCTATTTTCCTCAAAACATTTCTTGTTAGGGTGACGTCTGCCTTACGTAAAGAACTTGTTATTTGGACTTTCTCATTTAATAAAATGACTAAGAAAAAAGAATCGTAACTGTTAACCAGACAAACAGCAAGTTCTAGAGTACTGATTAAAAATTTGATCCATTTAAATATACATTTAATATAAAAATATATAAACATTCTTAAGTTACATGCTTAAAGACTGTGGGTGCTTAATATTTTCTTAGAATAAATCGAAAGCCACATGTGTGATAATCCAATAAAAACATTCAGAATTAAGATTTTTTTTTTTTTTTAACTATGGTAAGACTTAAAGATAGGCACCAGCACTACTCCGGACCCCGATAGGTACAAGTTTGTACAGAACGTGAATGGATATTAATACTTAATTCATAGAAGCAAATTATATGAATTCTCAAAATAATGTATTAGATTCTCAAATACTGACATGCTGACATCATTATTTAAGCAGAATTTGTGAAGTGATAAACTCCCATTTTTCAAAATAATTTTCTATCATTTTAGCAAGTGTGCCAATAAATATGGTGCTAGATGAGAATTTATTCCGGAACAAAAATATTTATTTTAAAAATGAGTCATGGGAACATACATCCACAGGCCTTCCATCTTCCACTCGTGTACTGATGAGTGTGCGCCCGTTGAGATCGATGCTGTCCCTCTCATCAGTCATTTTCTTTTCAGCCAGCGTGCAATCGACATAAATGGAAACTGTGTCGCTGTGAACAGAAATTCCGAGCTTGTGCCATTGGCGATCAAAGAGGGCATGCAGGTCACGACTCTTAAACGTGTAGCGGAAAGAGTTTTTCAGCAGACCCCGGGAAGAAAACTCCACTGCTTTCTTGTCACCATCAACCACCACAGACACCTGAGGAGTTAAGAAAAGTGTAACAAGAGATTCCTCATCAACAAATAATAATAGTATTTTGATTAATACATACATTATTCTGTTCTATTGAGCTGATCAGATGTTTACATACATTCAAAATAGGCATGAATGTCAAATGAATTGGGGGACTTTAAAATAAAATGTATGCTCATTGGGAAATTTTTCAAATCCACCCTGGTGGCATACAATCTCAAATATACTGTATACAATACAAATACACCAACTATTTTAGGACCAGCAACAAGTCTGGCATGGTATTTGATTCATTTAAACTATCAGGTCTGATTAAAGGAAAATGACAACAAATTTTTAAGAACAAAATAGGAACCACTAAGGCTCAGATCTATAATAAACTATAGAAATACCGGCATTGCTGTCCTCAGGTAAGCAAGTTGAACAGTATTGTCTGGAGAAAGGCTTTATGCCCGAGAGCTTGAGATTTAAAGTTTTTTTTTTTTTTTTACTTCACCACAAAGCAGCAACCGGCTGGGTGATGAACCCATCACAAAGGCTGGTTTTGGAATGACAACAGAGTGAAATTAAACTTCTCAACTTTAATGCAAAAATAGCCAAAGTATAAAAATAGATTCATAACAGCAAACAAATTTAAATTAAATGTAAATGTATGGATTTATGTACTTTATAAATCTGAGTCTGCCGGGGGTGGTGAGGTTTATCCTTTTACAATTAGATACAATTCAAAATAATTTCAACTCTTTGGCTTCAATTCTTAATTTTGAAAACTCATCCATCATTCCACTTCTAATGCATGAGATGACATTTAAGCCTCTGACCAGCATTGTACGATATTACAATACACCTACCTGACTGCTTCCTGATTGGTCAAATATTTGCCAAAGGTACCAGCGGTCTTTTTTTGTAGTTCGTCTCACACGGAAGATAGTGACCAGGGAATACTCATTTGAAAGTCCATCTGGAAATATCGATCTGAAATAAATGCATCTTTATATTAAACATGAAACATTTATTTTTTTAACTGTCCAAACAGTCTCAGTCGATGGTGTCAGTTGTCAAAATTGTTTAGTTAAGGTTAAGAGCTTTCATGAGCTGCATAATGAATGAGCCAATCAACTTTTGTGATCAATAAAACATTTCAGTATCCTCTTGATGCAGCAGCATTTCCATAAATAAACATAAACTTAATTCCATTGAGTGTGTTTTTTTTTTTTTTTTTTTCCCGGATCTGACGTCATTTCAGATAATGAAAGCATGTAGACATTGATCCAAAGCTTAATCTTTTAGTGCACCAGAACACCATGAGCTACAGTTACACATGAAAAATAAGATGCAATCACATGTTCATCTCTATGATATGCACTACTTAATGAAGTGGAGTCCAGTTGACGGAGAAATAGATGATAAGAAAATGAGGCACATTTAGGAAAAGCAATATTATCAAATACTAAACAAGCTTTTCCACAAGTTTTTACTTGACATACAATTTCAAGTTACATTGCGTCAAAGAAAAGTCTTGCAAAGACTTTTGTTAAGTATAATTATCTTCTGGCCGTAACTTCAGTCAAACTAACAAGAATGAAAAAGCATAAATATACAATACGATCAACAAAAATAGTAATAATCATCATTGATAAGGTCAGTGAGACTGAAGCACATAGTTGTGAGGAAGGAAGAGTGATACACCTTTCTCAGACAGGTTGGGAATTAGTTTTTACTCCTATACATCATCTCCTGCTCCCTCACAGCCTCATATGTGCTACTGTTGTATTTGCAGAGATTTTATTGTAAATGGTACATGACTAAAATAATAAATGCACTGAGTTTGAGCTCCTAAAAGAGCCAAATTCCTTTGTAGCAGCCTGAGGACTGTGAAGGTCATTTCTGGTCTTGTGCAGGAGACTATTTCAACTACAGATGAATATTAAAAGTGGCATCACAGTTACCACAGATGTTATATTTACCTTAAATATAACATTCAATTCAAAATTTCATAAAGAAACAAAAGGCCTGTTGCTGTTAAATTTATCGTGAAGAATTACATTATACTCTCTTAAAACAGATGTGTTAAAAAATTAAAAAATATGTCATCACCTTTAATGCAGAGTTTGTTAATTTTAACATACAATGTGTTAAAATTTGCACAACATTATAACACACTGGATGTGTTGAAAATTTTAACACATTTTACGAAAGCTTAGCTGACAACCTCACTTTGGTTGATAAGCAAGTGGCAACATCAGGGCGCCACCAAATGAAGTCTTCTGATTGGAGGAAAGTTTTTTTGACAAACGAGGCAAAGGTGGAAGCTAAATCTTTTGAAATAACCACTTTAGTATGTGTATACCTTGTATTTGTTTGAATGAATTTGTATCATGTTAGATTTATGGGAATTTTCTTAAATCACTAGTTGGAAAAAGTATGGTATTTTTTGTTGTCAGGGCAGTACTCTGAAATGTTATAGTGGGTTTCATGTCAAAGGTAGCTAGCACAGACAGGTGGTGAGTTGCCTTTGAATAGAAAATTATCCTTATTTGTGTAGGATTGTGTGAATTAGGCCACAATGCAATTATGGTCTAATTCACCCTTTGAAATGTTGCTTACACTTCATGTCCCATTCGAAGCAAAAGGTTTCTGTTTCTTTAAGAAATTCTAAAGTAACAGTTGGAGCAATTAACAGCTGTTAAGTAGCGTTGATCATTTTTTATTTTATAAATTATTAAGATGGAATGCTGTTATTGTTTCCAGTTATCTTCATAATGCAGACAGGCTGAATGCATATTAATGGTTTCTGGACATGTCAAATCTGATAGGTCTGCTTCTTTTCCCCCTGTAACATTATGACTGGCACATCGATGATCTACTTCTAGTTTTCTAAAAAGTTTTTTCCTTTCATTTCTTATAGCTGGGCTCACTTTGGAAGCCCACCAGATGAATAGGCAGACTTATTTCTACGTACATGGCAAGCCGGCATCATACCAAAACTCAAAGACATGAACAAAGGTATTTATGTGGAACCAGGAATTTGTGATCTTTGTACATAAAATATTTAAATATAAAACTATATCCAGGTCCTAATGTTAAAACAGGAGAAAAGTTCACAAAGATACTTGTGTTGAAAGAAAAAAAAGAAACAATATAATGTTTACTTACATTGGAGGAACATTTTTTGTGATGGAAAATCTTTCATATAATATCAGCCAGTGATGGGAAGGTAAATTGATTATTATATAAAAAGCTGAATGATTTGTATTTACACTGTTCAAAAAAAAATAAAGGGAACACTCAAATAACACATCCTAGATCTGAATGAATGAAATAAATATGAAAATAATTTCCACCTGTTGTCCATTCCATTTGCACAACAGCAGGTGATATTGATTGTCAATCAGTGTTGCTTTCTAAGTGTACAGTTTGATTTCACAGAAGTTAATTTACTTGGAGTTATATTGTGTTGTTTGAGTGTTCCCTTTATTTTTGGAGCAGTATATAATGGCCTACAACATAAACTACAGATTTTTAGAGTTCTGCTATTTTTTGAGACTTGTAACATGCTTGTGTTGTTGACAGATCTACTGCTTCCTGTTGGTGCAAGTCATCTTAGTGCCCTCCTCCTACCACTTCTCAACCCCCACTCTCCTGGCTCTCCAGGCACACTTCCTTCACCGACCTCCACCACCAGTGTTGGGCCCCATGGGATGACATTCCTAACCAGCACCGGGAATGCTCATCCGAGCTTATTGCAATTCACAGCTTGATGTCCCGAGCACCTGGTCCCGAGCACCAAAGAACTTTAATTCATGTACGTCAATAAATCATTTTAATCGCTGTCTTTCTCCGTCTGAGTCTCTCCAGATTGAATTGTTGTAACGTGTATTTAATTTTAATATAAGTATCCATTTTTATACTGTCAGATAAAAATGTCCATTTTTATTTGACCTAATCTATGAAAACATATTTTACATATGTGTGTGTCACAATGACACATTTTAACACTTGTTTGTGTTGATTGAAATTACACAATAGTTGTGTTAGAACGACACGTGTTGTCCCTGAGCTGAGTCGGCACGTGTTAAAATTAACACATTATGTGCTCTTTTTAACACATCTGTTTAAAGAGTGTAAGGATAAAAAATTCACATAAAAGAAGACACTGAACTTGAGAGAGCATATTCATTACACATAGCTACTGAGACATGGTAAATTAACACTAAGCAGACTGAACACTGTTTTATTTAAGGCCAATAGAGTTAACATTCCTGTTTACTATTATTTCAAAGTGTGGTGCTTCTATGTTGTGGATACATTTTATTTCTGAGGGATTCAAAAGGTTAAACCTCTTGACCTAGTGCTGAGTGCTCTCAGTGGCTGAAGTGACAAAAACTCCAAACCTTAAAGTTTGAATGCTGTGTTTGATTCTTTGCTGAACCGCCACCCCGCATGCTTAAATAGATGTTAATGAGAGCATAAGAGGGATGTTCATTCATTCTCCTCACCACCGTGTTATATTGCCAAAAGCGCTTTTACACTGTGTGATTCTGCCAACTCCGTCTCTTACAAGTCTCATTTAAATATAACTAATTTGCAGTGACTAATTTGATGTGGAATCAATTTAATTGACTTTTGGATTACATACAGCAATAAACTTTTATTTTCTCTCAAGCCATGTGATGGTTGAATGCTATAAAAGTCCATAGTACATTTTGATGGCGACAAATACACGCCAATATGGAGAAAAAATCCTCCAATCACTACCACGACTGTCAAAAGTGTGCATAGCTTGTAAAAGCATCAATATCCCGTGTGTAGTAATTTATGGGGTGTAAACATTTTCACATTTTGTAATCAACAGTCACATAAGTCAATGGTTTTTATTGGGATTTTATTTGTCAACTGACAGCTTATGCAACATAAAACCATATTTTAAATAAACAATTAAAGCTTCTTTGTGGTGGTGGCTGTCATCACTTTTGTTACATGCCTTTGACGATAAATCTTGCCCAGGTGATGCGGTCCATAGTGTAATCAGAAGTAAAGGTTTACAGTGTGTCAGCAGAATGCTGACTGTGACTGTGACCAGCTTAAAAGAAATCCAATCCTGGTGGATTATTTTAAAGGAGTCAGAGTCAAATTGCTGCAGTTCAAAAAAATTAAACTACAAATACTAACCTTGTTGGCTCACATTCCTCTCTCTCTTGAAAATGTTAAATGAATTATGATGAATTAAAAGAATCCTTTTAATTCATGATTAATTGAATTAAATTCCAGAATTCAACCCTGGAATTGAAATTAGTCAATTAGGTTTTGCCGGGCTGATAGAGAAGTGACAAAACAGTCACTTATTACTGAAAACTACAAACATAAAACAATCATAAAACACCCTGATCCCATATTATGTTTTTCTGTCTCAGTGGGTCATGTACCAAATTATGAAAATGTGTGGCTGCTTGCAAAAGAAATGATAGCTCATTTTCTATTTCAAGATGAAAAATTACTTTCTGTCAGAGAGAAAATGCTGCCAGTTTCACTTAAAGGTTCTGATTGTCTCACAGATGTGTAAACAAGAATGGTAATTTTGAAAGCCCACCCTCAAAGCATATGAAAGCCTAAATTTGAATAAACATACAATAGTGAGCCTGCATTCTAGCTTTACAACTCATTATGCTACACAAAGAAACAAGCAAAAAGTTCCACTCAAGTGTGGCTGCCTGCTGTCTAACACGCAGCAAAAAAGGAAACTCATTTGCAAAACCTTTAAGCAAAGAAAACCATGCTCTTAAAAACACTCATTATCCTTACTGCACAAGAAAATCTGCAGTGTAGATAGCAATGACATATTCAAAAGCAATTTAATAAATGAATCATATATGATTACAAACACGGGTTAAGATGTAAACAGATATAGACAAAACACAGATGTTTCTAAAGAGAGTGTGCAACTGTTACTAAACTTTACCGCTGTATGGATGAGTGCACGGTGCATTATGGCAGGCAATTTGTCACTTCACATAACTGCTTGAAGAGTGTGTCAGCCGTGATCTATGTCCCATAATGTGCACTGTGTCGAGGAGCTGGCTGATCGTCAGCTGGATCTGGAGAATAAAGCATGGGGCTGCATAATCCCCCCCCGAGTACGGTGAGCAATGCTTTTTGCGGCAGCGGCAGCAGCTGAGGGGACTTTGTTCTATATGTGCAACTGCCCTCACCTTCTCTCCTGAGCTGATGTGCTCTATCACCTGTCAAAGTACTTAGATAATTGGATATGAGCGGGATCACAGCCTTGCCACTATAACCAACAACACTGCCAGCAGCGTCCCTGCGAAACCAACATCTACTTGCGCTAGGGGTCCAGACTGAGTGAGAGGACTTAAACATAAATGTATTTTCAGTTGGCTGACAGAAGAGAAAAGCAGACCACAAATCATCTGGCTCAAAGATACGTTAAACTAGCAAGCAGGCGGGTGGCAGTAAATGTTTACAAGTGCATGTAAAAATACTAAAAATATCCAGCCCTCCTTGAAGAATGACAGTATTCACTTTGAGTGTTATAACCAAAGGACAGGAAAGAATGATTGTCTCCAGAACTTCCAGAACATCAGAGCAAGCCGAGTCATAAATGACGTAGGCCTTCATAATATATTAAACAAGATGGCCACTTAGACAAATTCTCATTAGCATAGAAAAATCTTACCATCCACCCAGTTAGCTGGAGAATAATGATCTCCCAGAAAAAGATACCTAAGTGTGTCATTTACAGAGTTATTTTAATATTCAAACCTTATTATACATAATCTGGATTTTATGTCCCTTTACGTCCCACATTCAGCCTCAAGGAGATTTCTTGAATAAATGCAATATATATTAATTCAAATTATTCTCTGTCAGCGAGTTCACCTCACTGCTTGCCCTTACTAAATGAGGTAAATGGGACTTTTGCTCTGAACGTGATATATGTGGGCTGCCTCAATTCAACTCTTTCAAGAATTTTGTAACAATACAATTTTTCAGATAAAATCACCAGATCTAAAGACAAGAAAACCATCCGTTGTCCATTCAAGATCAGTTAGCAAACATAACCAGACATCCTTCTTACCAGAGACAATCTCCAGGACATTTGTGTTTGGGAACCTAAAGCATTTCCAGGCCAGAAGCGAGATGTAGATCCTCCTGCTAATTCTAATATTTCCTTGTTGTCACCAACCAGAATAAAATGCCCAGAAAACCTTCAAAGGAATGCACCCACAAGGGATATGGATTAGATATCTAGATCTAATCTAAATATCTAATCTAGATTAGTTACTTTAACTAGTTAAAGTACAGGAGAAAATCAGCTGGCATTTGATCACCAGTCATCCAAAAGGTCATGGCTTGAGGATAGCAAAAGAACCACATCATCTCCAAAAAGCAAAGATGAGACTTTGAGGTTCCCAAACCCGGTGCTCTCTTCTATATGAGTATACCTCTAGCTGTTGTTCATGAACATCACAAACAGGATGGGTGACAAGCATCAGCACTGGTACAGTTCACTTTACATTGGTAAGAAGTCTGTCTTTGTGTGGACACAACTCTTGCTGTGGTCTGACAAAGACTGAAAAGGCCTAGCCAAGCACCACACATTCCCGCAGCTACCCAAACAATGAACATTTAGAATAATTGATAGAACTCCTGAGACACAAACCCATGTCGACTGAACAGCCACACTCCCATGACCGTCTCAGTAATTATGCATAGTAAAGGTTTGGCTCACTGTACCATGGTCATTGAAAATAACAACATAGTGAATCCCAGGTCAGAGCATTTCTTTTCCAACTCACTGAAGTATGTTTTCAAAAAAAGGCCCCAAAATATTATCCCTCAATAACTGGAACATTCTCCCCTGTTCTCTTTTTAAAGTAATATTACAGAAAGAAAAACAATAATCTGCAATAGAATATCAATTTTAAAAAAATCTACTTACTTTGTCGGCTTTATCAGAGGGCTGCTTCCCAGTCGAAATGATGCCAGGTCCTCTGTAACTGTTCCCTTTCGGAGAAGAAATTTTTCTGTGAGATCAAATCCTGTGAACAAAGCCATAATGTGTCATAATATAAACTTCTAGTAGATTTCTCAATGAATAAAGCATTTTATATTATCATTTACCTGTAATCTGTAAAGGACGATCCAAAACATCAGAAAATCTGTAATCCTCAACACTCAAAGAGGGACATACACCACCTATAGCAAAGCAGCCGAGGAAAATGTTTTGAGACTATGTTTTAAATTGTGCATTTAAATTGCTTTTCTGAATGCAAAACGTCAATGAATTAATGTCAGACATTTGAGGTTCCCAAATGTCTGACATTAACTAGTTAAAGACATTGGTCATTGGAATAATGTATTCATATTCATAAAGATGAATAAATTTTTAAAGGTTTCACACTTTATTGCTAAATCTTCCATGCACTACATATATCATTAAATTGTATCTTTTTAAAGCCTTTCAGAACTTCAGATGAAAAAGAATTAGCAACAAACTAACGTACCTGTTTGCTCGCTCACAACCATTCCAAAACCACAGGGAACAGAGTTCACAATCCAAACGAAAGCAACCCATCTCATCAAGTAGCAATTCATGGCTCTGATGCTGAAACACAGCTCACCTGCAAAGCTGCAAAACAATAAAACAACATTGCTTTAAAATTCATTTTAGAAATATTGACATAATACAAGTATATAGCTAATTTTGAAAATAAATAAATAAATAAATGTACAACCCAAGGATCAAGACAGTGTAATACTGGAGTAAGGTTTTCCAGAGTGAGGAAGTTTGCAAAAAGCTTCAGAAAATAGCTAAAAAGACTTCTACACCTTGAACTTTCATGATATTCACAAAACCGTGTAGGCTCTATTCAACCTTGTCCAAACACATCATTTCCAATAAGCAGGAAAAAAAAAAAAATAAGCAGACTTGCTTTTAAGCCAAGAAAAGCAAGGACCGAAACTTCAAAGAAATATTTAAAACTGATTTCAGTGTGCTCAAACAGAACGGCTTAAATCTTTAATATCCAAAAAGCTTAAGATGCATATTTTCAAAAAGTACATATTCCTCCTAAGGTTTTTGCTACACTAATGTTGAGAATTTATAACATTTATTTGAGGTCATTTGAGGGTTTTGGAACAATTTTAGCAATCCATAACAGTATCATCTTTGGATACTATCATTATCCATCTGTGGATTGCTTAGCGTTTTTGAGAAATAGGTTTCTTGTATGTCATACAACAGTCAATATTTCATTAAGTTTTTTTTCCAGAAATGTCAGTTTGTTAATTGTTGTCATGTACATTATACAAATTGTTAGTTTTATGTCAATAAATTCTCACAATATATGCTTCTTAAACTCTTTTTTACCGGTTTTTGTTTGGTATCTCAGATTAAAAGTGAAATATCTCTGTTGTTTTGGTTGTAAATTATGACTATGTGATTGTAATGAATGAGGTGTTTGAATTTTGTTATTTGTAGATTAACCATTGATAAGTTCACACTTATCAATTGCAGCAAGATTGAGCACAATAAAATTGAGACTTGTGTATATGACGCTGACTGAGGTGGAGTTGGGTTGGCTCCCCTCACACAATTACACACTCCTTCAGAGTTTATCCCATCTAACACCAATTTTTGTGCCAACTCATCATGCCAACTGATCACTAACACTTTCCCGGAAACCGTGCAGTGTGAACAAAGCTTTACCCTGAGCTGCTGTTAGTTGATTAGCCAATAATACTCCTGCAAACATACAATGCAGTGAAAGTTGCAGGTGGAAACTATTCATTAGTTGATTAGGGGGGTTGAATTCCATCAAACCAGTGACACACACAGCACTATAGAACATCGAAATGAAATGTTTCTTTAATATTTGAACCAATAAAATACAGAGACATACATTCTTGCTTTCTTGTATTGTTATCACTTGTTAGCACTAAAATAATTTGCAAATGCCAAAGGTTTTCTGATCTGCAATTAAATTTAGAGTGCTCCCCATCTCGGATGTAATGCCGTCTCCAATTACGAGTTCCAATTTCCAAGGCGAATAGAACAAAGCGTTGGGCGTAATAAGGATCCTATCTTGCATAGGTGAAATGCATTCGGTTGTAATCAAGTAAACCAATTAGCGGCTAATGACAACAATAAGCCAGTGACAGTCATCCTTTTAATAAGCAATCCTGCTTTTACAACATAATCTGGACACTCCACAAAACCCACCTTTTTTGTCAAATGAGGCAAACACTATTAAGCAAAAACACTCATTTCTTCATTCAGAAAATTATGTAGTGCTTTTACTTTTTTAAGACCTACTGAGTAAAAACAATGTTTGTTGGTTTTTTGTTATCTTATGACAAGCAAAATCTGTACCATATAAATATAACTTAGTATTCAGTATTTTCCTTAATCAAATATTTCTCCTTCTTCTTTCCTACTGTGTTTTGTCAGCAGTAATTGCTTGTTTGTTTGTTTTTATTCTTCACAGAAGTTACACATGGTCTGGTGTTTTATTTGTACTGTTTTATTTGTCTGTTTCCTGTAAATGGTAATCAGCAAAACATTTATACCAATAACTTTGTTTTCTCTGTCTGCTGATGGCATCCTCTCATTCAGTGTTTGATTATGTCTCCTTCCTTGGAAAAAGCCATGAAAGAAATTACTGCTGCAAATAGATATATAAATGCAGCAGCATCATAACCAGGATTTAATTCAGATCTGTTGAGATGACTGAGCTGACCTCAGTATTGGTATTTATTTAGATATGAATTTGGATCTGTTTATCTTATACAGTGCTATGTGATGAAACTTGTAGTGAACTTGCACTGTCTAAATAAACTGAACTGAATAAATAAATTGAATTTTAAACAATTCAGAGAATTCCTAAAAGAAACACGCATGTGTGGCATCAGCTTTGAAGAATTGCTCAGTATCTTGTCCAAACATGGCTACTACTGTCCCAAAGTGACCTAATGGCAAAGGATTCAAAACGTCACGTGTTAAGGTAAAGGGTGATGTCATCATTCATACACAGTGGACATCTTGTTGCAACAACAACAAAAAAAAAACTTCAAATTTATTATTACTAAAGGAGAGAAGTTGTATTATAGAATTAATAGTTCCATAGAGTTTGGCAGATTTGTCTGTATTGGTCCAGCAAATATACATTCAAAAAGTAATTTACAAAAAGTAAAAATAGCTTAAGAATAAAGTTTATTTTATTTTATTTTATTTTTTTAAAGTGTGCTGGGGGAAACCATGCACAGATTGGGTAAAATATAACAATACAGAGAGAAGATAACAGTGATCTCTTTCAGCTATCACACTAATTAATAACAGGGAGAGGCAAACAATGGGCTAAGCATACTTCTAATATAGGCCTATTATCCTGGTTGCAGTAGTAACCGACTTTAATTAGTTTCATTCAGCTCACCAGGAGCTGAAACTGCTGGACTTCATTGTTGTAGCTTGGAAAGTTTGACATAAACTTCTAAACATTTCTTGCATCTAAAAAGGGAAAATGTCTGTTATATTTTTGTCTTTTGATTGGGTTTCTTAGCTTTAATGAAAGTTGTACTACTGTGGAAATAAACTTTGCACTCTAATGGTAAATTATGCTAAAAGCTAATAGAAAAAAATTTACTCCTGACTAACATGTGTAATCAAAGGTTTCAAAAGGTGCCAGTAATCAAGGAGTCTGCACCTTTGAGCTTTTCATTCATATGATCTCATTAGCATCTTAGACCTTGTGATGAATGCAGATGTCAACAGTGTTCAACAGTAAGATCATTAGCCCGTAGCTTTGTTTGTGTTAAATGTTGAGTTGTAGCTTGTTAGCCAAGGTGACCTAATAAAATATTCAAAATTTAGGATGGCTCTTAAAGGAGTATGCAGTCTTTTACAACAAATTGCATAAATTTACACATCCTTAAAGTATTTTGTTAAAATAGATTTTTGTTTTAATCACACCATAAAAATACAAATTTAAGGGTGTGAATCAGAGGATTTAGTATTTTTAAATAAAGACTTGAATCTGATTAACCTGAAATAAATTTCAGCTATCCTACTTGGGGTTTTGTGATATTTAATCATGCAGAGCTTACCTGAAGCCAAGGCTTTCAGGAAGGTTACAAAGGATCAACAAAACCCTCATTGTACAAAGATATGAGTCAAAAGATTATTCAGCAGTGGATTTGATTGTTATTATGGTGATAAATCAACATTGAAGAAGTTGCAAATATAATCAAATATAATCACATTCTGCATGTGACAACTCTGGTATTTTCCTTATCTTCAGAAGGTGAATGAGACTTGCAAGATAGAATCCTTTTCTTAAAACAAACATACTCAAAAAACCTAAATATCAGGCTTCCAGAAACCGATTCAGAGACTCTGTTGATGTCTGATCAAACCAAGCAGGAGCTCATGGTTATTATTTCGAAAGCTATGTTTGGCACAAAATCAACACTGCTCATCACTAAAAAGAACATCATGTCTACAGTTAAAGATAGTGCCAGCATCATAATCTGGGGTTACTTTACTTCAGATGGAACTTCGGTTTGGTTAAGAATTCACAGTTCAGAATGGGTTTTAAAAATCTAAATGTGAGTGGAATTAGTTTTTACCATCAAGCAGAGTCCAGGTATAGCTAAAAAATATAAATAAATAAAATAAAATAATGGCTTAATTAAATTAAAAAAAATAAGATTTGGAATCTGTGAAATTTTACACTATTTTATCACTCGTACAAATAATTGGTGGTTTACTGTTTGAAAGGTAGAAATCAAATCACAGTATTTATATTGTGATCTTGTGAAATTTAAGTTTTTTAAATTCAGATTTTTATGCCCTGAGAATCTCATACCAACCCATTTCTACGATATAGAATTTGTGACATAGTGATTACAAGGTAATTGCATTATTTATGGAGTTTTGTCATAACTGTTGACATCCATCTAGTTTGGTCATTATTATACTTCTTGACTTCATTTGCCCTGAAAATAAAATCAATGGGTCATGACGCCACATAAACTGGAAGCTGAAACTGTGTTTCCAATGCTCTTTATGTGTAGCTTTCATAATACAAAACCCTTGATCTCTGTCTATTGGCACTCCGGTGTGTTTTAATCTAGAACATTTCTGAACGGGTCTTAATCGAGAATGTGACTTGTAAAGATGAAAGTTGGAAGCCTTCAGTTCGTTAAGACATTTACCTAAGCTGCCAAACAAATCTTCAGGATTGCATGCATACCAGAGTAAAAGCATCACTGTGGATGAAGTAACTGTGGATGAGTTTCTAAAGAGAAGCAGTATCAGATGTGGGTAATTTCTGAACCAAAGAAAACTTGCACGCAAACATGATGGTAACAAGTGAAAGAGAAAATGTTGTAAAATACCATAAAGAAACATGTACATTTTTTTTTCCAATGTAAAGAGTAACTTTTGAGCCTCAGTTAACAGACTGTAATGCCAGTGAAATTACCTGGCTGATCCTTCTTAGGTGTAGCTCAGTATCTCTTTTGTGAGCAAAAGCCACAACTCTCAACAAAACACAAAAATTAACTTAATTTATTTGTACACTGCAACTAGTAGGTAGCACTTCTTCTTTTAACTTTATTTTACACCTTCACTGTCTGGTCGAGATAAAAATTCCTGCAGAGATTAATTTCCATGGGTGCACATGCTCATCTCCCACTAGATCATAAAGTTTTGCATACAGGCCCGCAGAAGGCTGTCATGGCATTTGGAGATGAGGCGACTGCCACTTAAAACTTCAAGCATGCATGGGTAGTAGACAAGCAGCCCAGCGCAGGTATCACATGTCTGTCTGTGAGAAGGCGTTATGTTATTCCTGTGTAGCCTAGTTTTGCAATGCAAAACATTGGACTGCATTTACTGCCTTCAAATAAAGCTACTTTTCTACAACAACAAAAATATTCATTTGCTTTTTGCAGGTTTTTCCTTAAGGTACAGGCAGGCAGCAGGGATGATGAAACACATGCTGTCAGCCTGCATCGATTTAAATTCTAAATCGACAATGTAGCAGCCAAGTCATTGTGTCACAGCTTGAGAAAAGAGCCCGGACAAGGCGTTTAACTTTCTCTCCATCATCCCCTAAGACACTTCCCCCCGTCAATGCAGTGTAGTTTAACACTAAGCGGTCGCTATGGAAAGAAGCGTGTTTCCCAGCCCGACCGCTGATTGGCTGCATGCTTATATTCTTTAATAACCACCAAATCTAGAGCTGTCTTCAGATAACGACATAATCTTATAATTTTTTGTGAGTAAGTGATGCAATGAGACTAATTACATGTTTGGCTTGCCGCCGCAGAGAGAGAGAGAGAGCAAAAGAAAGACAGCAGCTCATGAGACATGTGCCTTGAAGTTAAGAGCGTTCAGGACAAATAAAAACAAAAATAACTTTAATTTCATAGGGCCGGGTAAACAAAATGACACCGCAATAAAGCGAGTTTTGATGTTATTCCCAGTATAAAGATAAATATTTATATCTTTGAAATATAATTTAGAATGGAATATTTTAATGAGCAAGGGACTACTTACAGGTGCTGATAAACTTTCCTTTAAAGTAAAAAACAAATCAAAAGCAGCGATAAAACCATAATCCATGCGTGATAACGATCAGTCCAGCTCCGGATTCCGGGACTTGGAAATAAAAGTCACAGTGGGATCGCCCGCTCCGATCGCGGTCCTTTTTAGTTGCAGTGAGTGGCCCTCCCACTCTGTCATTATTACTGAAATACACTGACAGAGACTTCTGCAAACACTCTGAAAGCTTTCTTATTAGGGGGAAATTAATGCCCGAAGGCAGTTCAAACAAGCTCTCTTATTAACAGAGCAGGTGCGGGAATTAACTACTGTTTGATGTATTGTGATTTATTCAAATTTGAATGAAGAAAGGCCTGAATCGTATGGATTTGCGCGCCTTTAATGTGGCTTTTTGTGTCTTGTTTGCAGTAAGTGCTCCCCAGATTAAAAGTGAATGTGACAACACAAAAGGGGTTCACACCAGAGTTTTTATCTTGGTCCAAGTCATACCTGCCTTTTCATCACGTAGCCCATAAAGCTTGCCAGCAATGACAATTACACCATATTATGAGCCCCATACATTCTGTTTAGCCGACATAATCCATTGACAGCAGTGGCGGTTCTTGCATAAATGTGACCCTGGGTAAGCCCCTTTCTCTACTGCCCAACACTTACACTCACAGAAAGATACACACACATTCCTGAAGAAACCAGCATAGCAACAAAATAACTTTCTAATTTACTAATGTTCAAATATTGTTCATTAAAATAAAAAAAATGAAGACACTTTTTACATCAGCTTTCCTAAAGTGACCTCCAACAAATCAAAGTTTCTAATGCACAGAAACAGGTGTTCAGGCTGCACACATGCTAATGTTTAGACAGATGACGTTAACTTGGCCTCCCTGCCCCCACCACCTTTAAAATAACACTCAATTTCCAGGATTGTTCCGAAACAAAAAAATGACTTAGCTTTTTTTGAGTTCTGTATTTCCCTGAATCACTAAATCATCAATCTTGACTTTATTATTCATGGGGAGACAGAGATTTTGAAAAATTACATGATTTTTGTTGTTGTTTTTTTCTTCACAGCATTCATTTGGGGATCTTAAGTTACTACAAGCACAAGAATTGCTGTGAATGCACATATATTGAGCCCTCCCTTGAGTTGAATCTCCTTTGAGTTCTTCCTGCCATTGGCAATATGAATGAAAATCACATCTCTTTATATTCTTTCAGCTTTTATTTCAAATCAGTTTGCATTGACAGTTTGCTTGGTGTTACTTTTGTTTTACCTTAAAATTTAATTAATCAAAATGCTATGTTTTTCTATAAAGTCTCTCACTGCTCCTGAGGTCAACTTCAAAGAAAATGTCTCAAAGACATGAGTTGCAATCTCTGCTATATTTCACAATTAATTCATTTCATTCGTGAACATCATTTTTTGTAAAGATTTCTTTTGCGTCAAGCACCACTGGTGAAGGTCTACAAACAGTGCTGTGCTGGTAGGCGTTATCCAGTGTAATCCAGAATATGATCTATTTATTTTGACACAAACCATAATGTTTTCCTGCATGATTCTCATAATTAGAAACCTCATGCATGACGAAAGGAAATATGGAAACAGCAGGATTTCCTAGATCGGCTTCTACAGCCTGAAGAGAACAGAATTTTATAACTGGAATATGCAATTTGTGGATAATTAAAAACATCATAACAATATTTTAATACACATCAGGATTTACATAGTAGAATACACCACACTGCCTATATGAAGGAGTTTTGTAAATAGTTTTAATCACAGCTGTGGGAATTTTGCCTATATTTCTTTACTGTTTTTGCAAGACATGATGAACATTCTGAGAATGGGAGCCATTATGTTTCCACCACATTCATTTGGACCTAATCCCACGCTTGCTGTATTGCAAAAGAAAATATGCTGTTGCTCAGTTATGGGTAAGGCAGATTATGATGATGGCAGTGGTTTGGGTTGAGCTAACCTTAAAATCTTCACATAATCAAAAGCTGTCAGGAGCTCTCACAAGTATTTCTTTGGCAGTTCCATTAAACATGTGCTCACAGTGTCATTGGACAGATCATCCTGAGTCATCAGCACGTTGTTTCAAGCCGACAAATTGCTGTTTTTTTGTTTTTTTTTATGTGTGAACAGCTAGAAATTGAATCCCTCTCACCTCATTCTTACATTACTGAGGTACAAGTACAAATCTCAGTAGATTTCAAGAATGTATCTCTCTAGCTCATAATATCAACATGAAAAACTCAATACCTTCGGATTTCAAAAGTTGTCAAAGTAAGTTATGAACTGCATGGTTTGTAATCATGTTTACCTCCATGTATCATGTATTTCACATAATACTGTCAACATCCCTTACAATAAAAATTATCTAAAGACACCCATTGTCCACTGTTATTGCTATAAGAATTATATGTGTGTGTGTATTTTAGATGCTAAGTATAAAAATATCAGTTTTCTTGCAGTGCCATCTGAGAGATATTGTTCATGACATTTTCACTGTATTAGACATTAAAAAGCCAGATAACAGGGGACAAAGTTAGCTTTGGCAAACAGCAGATGGGCATGTTGATTTTGACCTCAAGACATTCTATTTACATCTTTGGCGTCCCCTTGACAAAATCCCCTGAAAATCCACCTAAAGATGTGACAGAAATTGCCCTTTCAGAAATATGTGATACCCTTGTGCTTTCTGCGCACTTCTCTATAATCTCTTTTGTAAATTTGCATGAATGATTTGGGGAAGGCTTGCAGACTTTCCTTAAAAAGAAAAAAAAAATAGTATCTTGCAAAAGAAAAGCTGTGTCTCTCAAAAGACATTCATACGCTTGAACCTTTCTCACATTTTGTCCACACTACAACCACAGAATGCAATGAGTCTTAGTGTAGTTTTACACTATGGTAGGTGAATTCAAAGGAAAGGGATACATGCAAAATTAGAAAAACACACTAGAAACAAAATCTGAAAGGTGTGTCTTGTGCTCACTTTACTCTGATTCCAGCCTAAACAACTTCTTTGAGAATTAACCAAGTCACTAATAATTTAACCTAATATAAATCCAGCTTTTCTGTGAAGGCCTAAAACATTATTCAGGGAACATAAATGAACAATTACCACTATGAATATCACAAAGCACAACGGGCATGTAGAAGTGTAGAAGTTTGCAGGAAGGTAATGAGATACCAAGAGGCCCATGAACTCTAGAGGACATGCAGAGATCCACAACTTGGGTGGGAGAATCTGTTGAACTATTAGCCATGCATTCCATGAATCAAACTTTGATGGAAGACCGGCAAGAAGGACTGTTGAAAGCCTTGATATGACGTGTGCAGTTTGCAAACAGGAGCGAGAAAGATTCAACTTTCTTTCTATTTTTTGCAAAAATTCTGCACATAAAAAATAAAGGCATCTCTGTGGTAAAAATATGGTGATGGTAGTATCAGGATGCTTTACTTAACAAAGACAGGGAAGCTTGTCAGAGTATCTGAGATCAATACAAGGTAACTAGAAATAAATCTGTTAAATGGAGCAGAAGACATGAGGGTGTTGTAGACATTCTCCGTAAAGCTGGATACGATCCAAACCAACAACCAGAGCTGCGATGGAATAGTTTAAGACTTGGAATGATCTAGTTAAAGTCCAGACTGAGATTCTGAGGCAACAGTTTGAAATGTTTTACTCACTGACTCTCTTTTCAGTATGATTGAGATTTTGCTTATTTAATAGGGAAACAAGTAAAAGTATGTACTAAGATATGCAGAAAATGTAAACAAGAGAAATTGCAGTTGTAAATGCAGTTAAATATGAGTCTAAATATAAAATCCCACCATGACTTTCAGATTTTGTATTGTCAGTAATTTTAGAGACCACATATGATTTTCCTTCTGTTTTACAATTATACACTACTTTATTTTAAACTATCATGCTAATTTCTAAAAAAAAATAATAAATGTTGTCCATTAGTAGTTTTTAAGCTTTTGATCATTTGTCTTATAACGTTATTGCAATGATACTTTTTAGGATTTATTGACATATTGTGGATTTTTAAATCTGCATTGCTTGGGAGCCTTGATGTTGGATTTAGATTAGCTTAAAACTGTGTAAAGGCAAGATTATTTATACACTGAAACCTTGGAACTAACAGACTGTACTTTCCTTTTGCCATGACAGCAATAACTTATTTGAGTAAAGCCATCTATCAGTTTGTGAAGAGAGAAAGAAAAAGCTCTGTGCAATATAATCTTTCATAGCAATAATCCCTTGACAGACATTTTTCATTTATCTCTTTAAAGTGGTTATTCAAACATTCATGCAATCTTCATAAAGAGCTATGTCAACAAGAAACATTCATTCATCAGGACCCACTATCATCAGAGCTGATAATGAAACCTAACAGGTGGACTAGATCATATGTTGAATTTGTGCTGGGCAGTACTTTAATTTATATTTAGTAAGTCCAAAAAAAGTAATTATATAGTTTATTTCTCTTTAATTTTATGGTCATTTCTTTTAGCAGTTTGTTTATCTACCATTTGGTTAAGTATGAACTGTTTTCAGTCTGATCAAATGGTCATAATGAAATGCTTTGACATTTTAGACAGTGACAGAAATGTACAGGTAAACTGATCTAACACCATCAAATAGGATAAAAGCACTTAATCCACTAAAACAAACAAGAACGACGCCTAACCTATCCTGCTTACGTAAATTGACTCCAGAGAAAGTACATCCACAGGACAAATGAAAGACTCTTCTTGCTGAGCATAGTATCTGTTTCAGCAGATGCAACATCATATTTTAACTGACTATGCCCAAACATAAGCTCAGCAAACACTTGTGGCTAAACGTGGTTTACTTTTGCATGTGCTCTCCTTCTTTCTATGGCTGAATCATTCCATTATTGCTGAAAAGGTTTTGAGGCAAAACACCTGTCTCTTTATCCTTACAATTTACTGTGTTGACAAATGGTAAAGCATCAGACAAAGATTTCACATTATCTGTATGCCAACACAACCTTTCATGTGTTCATTAGAAATACTAAAACTCTATTTATTATTTCAGACAGTTCACCTGTGCACGAAGGCCACAGGCATGAAGATAAAATATTTAATAGAATAAATAGATACAGTAACATTGTTTGTGTTTTGGCAACAAATTTTACCTTCTCTCAAGGTTAATGAAAGAATATAAATTAATGGTAACCTCATTAGAGTGAAGTTTGGCTATTTTCCATCACTAAATATTTATTGGTTTCAAGCTTAGGTTGTATTATTCATAACTACTCCACTTTATCTAATCTGTAGTTACCGATAAAACAGAGAAATAAAGAATATATGTTTGACCAAACAAGAATTTTATTTTCCGTTAAAGATAAATAAATCATTAGTATTTAATTAATTAAGCTGAAGCAACATAACTTGATCTTTCGACCTGCCTGTGAAGTGTGTAAAATAGTTTGCAAGTTGGGGGTCTTCAGTATAGAACTTAAGCTAGAAGGGAGCATAAATAATACTTAATTAAATATTAAATCTTAATAATTTTTTTCACTGTTTCTTCAAACATTTAATGCATAAATATCACAGAATCACACAAATAACAACATGCCATTCAAACCTTAATTTTATATCAGTTCTACTTTGTTTTAATTTTTCTTTATAAATGCAATTACTTAACCATATACTAAATTGAAACACTATTTACATTTCCAAATTCAAATCTGCAAACTCTTGGCTGCTTTTGTATTCAGCATCAATAAAAGTGTTCTATCATAATTCCAGATTTATTAGAAAACACTGGTCAACAAGGAAAACAAAAGGACCAAAGAAACAACAGACCTGTCATGGATGAAGATGTGAAGAAGTGTCAAGCGGAGTTGGTTTATATAAAAAAATTCTTAAGTTTTAATGTGTCAAGTTCAATTCATTATCCACAAATGCAAAATGTATGGTACAACTGCAAACTGCAAACCTACCAAACACATGCCTCTCAGCCTAATTTGAGAGCTGTTGTGGAAAAAACTATTTTACCAAGCACTGTCAGGTGAAATCACTGACAGTCATATGTCAGTGATTTTAGTCATATATTGTGCACAATACAGATAGCTTATGGGATAATCAATAATGAAGCAGGTCTGGGTGCCTCTGCCTGGCAGTGTTGCCTCTGCCAGGCAGAGGCAACACTTGAGTTTTACACCAAGGATAAGGAAGTCAAAACAAGGGGTGAGACAGTCTGGTTCTGATGCAGCTGTAGAAAACAACTTCCAACCTTGTACATGTAACCCAAATAATTCTTTTGGTGAGAGTTCACAAGCATTTCTTATAACATGATCAGCAGATGCTAACTTGTAGTAGTTTTCCATTACAGTACCATGTCCATGTGTAAAGATTATGTATAGCAAAACATTAATGTTGCTTATCACCGTGAGCATACCACTCCCAACCAACAAATATAATTTTGGTAGCAATATGGTACGGGAATGGTTTTCATATGGTAAAGAAAGCTGATCAGAATTAACTGGACAAGCTGTGACACTAAATAAAGGACAATCCCTGAAGTAAAACTGTGAGATGCTAAAAAGATTTGAGTCTGCACTATAAATATGCAAGGTATGGTTAAGGCAAAATTTAAAATATATATCTGCACAGTCTACCTGAGTATGTGGTATTTTGCAAAATACTGAATAAAAATGTCACACTCTCGATTTGCAACACAGGGAAACAGATTTGAAAAAGAATAACACGAGTTAAGCAAAATTTCAACACAAAGTTGGACATTCAGTATTGAACAAAAATCAGTGACCACAGTTAAGTTTTGTAATGAAGTCTAACAAATAAAAAAATAATTCCAGTAAAAAAAATCTTCTCGGTATGTGTGACTTTTAAGTTAAGGAATACTATAAATAAATAATAAAAAAACATAATACAGAAATCAATGTGTTAAACACAAAGAGGGTTTATAAGAGAGCTGGAAAGAATGGTGTTTTCAACAAAACCTCATTATTTCTAAAAAGTTACAGTTATAATAACCTTTTGGCCAATACTGCATAGTTTATCCAAATTTATACGTTATGTTTCAGCCTTTAGTGATCAACCTTTAGTTTGCTTGCCACTAATTTGGTGAAAATAAATTTCTACTGAAACAGTTGTTAAAATTAAGTTATTGTTTTAAGCAGAATAAAGAATTCACACACAGATAACGCTGACAAAAAATGTTTCACACATTTTGATGTCTGATTAAACACTTCCAAAGAACAGCAGAATGACAAATAAACAGGGTAATTCACTCTGGAATGACTAAAGCCAACACCACGCAGTTTGGATGCCGGTAAAGTAAAATAATGAATTGCACTAGAAGTCCAATAACATTTCAGCTCCCTGAAAATCATGCACATTCAAGACAGATGGGCTCTGGAACAGATAAATGCCAGGAAGTACCTCGTATAATTACAACCGCAAATCAAATACAAATGGAAAACATCTACAGGCTCAGTACTTTACATTCCAGTTACACCTTTAACATTAGATCTACTTCAGTTTATATTGACTTGTTTTCAATTTGGCTTCACATTTGGCTTACAGTTTTAGTCTGTAAGTAGGACAAAATATGTTGTAATTGTTTTATGAATACTTAGTCCTTATTCTATTTTTGGTAGTTTATTTTGGGTGCACCTGATTGACTTTTATGATCTTTTGCCTGTGCCTTTTATTTTTTGTTTTGTATACTGCAGATCAATGTGCATCTTGAAATGTTCTCATTTGAAAAAAAAATTAAAAAATTGTCTCAAGGGACATCCTGGTAAAAAAGTGATTAAAAAATAGTTAATATTTTCTATCAACGCTATCCAGTTTCTTTGTCCTTTCTAAGGAAAAGCATTTTGTCAGCATGATGCTGCCACTGCAGGTTTCTCCATGTTAATTATGTTAAGAATATTATAGTTTTCAGATTTTACTTCTGTGTTCTGATGTCTTTTCCTGTGTCTCATATTAAATATGGAAAACTGCAGATGAAACTCTTGCCTGTTACAACAATGGCTTTCTTCATGCCACTCATGTGTGAAAACCACATTTGTCGATTGCATAGATTTTTTTTGTCCTGTCAACATATTCTCCCACACATGCTGGGGATTTCTGCAACCCTCTAATCACTGACAGGCCCTGCAAGGGTGTTGTTGGACCTGTCAGTTTAGGTGTATGAGCATGTCCTGGTAGGTTTTCAGTTGTACTGTAATCTTTCTGTTTAAAAAAAAAAAAGACTTAAAAGTGTTCAGGAATTTTCTCAAAGTTTGGATTGTTGTCTTATACTATAATCACTGCTTTCAACTTCTCCTCAAGCTTTTGTCTGGTGTGTCTCTTGGTCTTTATAGTGTTCTTTGTTCACTAATGTTTTCTAACAAACCTCCAAAGACTTCACAGAACAGCTGTATTTTTCTGAGGTTAAATCACATACAGATGCACACATTCTGACTTAATTTCTTTAAGGAAAGTAAAGAAAATATAATGTACATCCCTCTTTTCAGTTTTCTTTGTTGGAAATACTGAAACATTTGTCGTTTTTAATACATTGTAGTCTGTGGTTGTGACAAAATAAAATGCAAAAATGTTCTAGGTGTATTAATGCTTTTAGAAAGTATTGCCTGTATTTGTGGATTAGTATTGTATTTACATGCAAACCTTAAACATGAGTTTCCTAATTTATATGCTAAAAACACAAGCTGTAGACAGAAATAACGTATATTAAGTTACAAACAAAATAAGTGCTTTACTTTCCTATATTTATTGTCCTTGCCTAGCTTTACTAATTTACTATACTATATTACTTGTACTTAATGTTTCTTTAATGTTTAGTTGTTAAAATTATAGATTAGCTATACCCATATTAAAATAACAAACAAATAAATACATACAGAAATATGTATGTATGGATCCAATAACTTTGGATCATCTGTGACCTTTGTTCACAATTACCACATTGCCTGATTTTCTGCCATTGAAAGAAACGGGGACTTGTGTAATTTCACAGCAATTTGCTTACAGTCTTCCTTGTAATCTTACAACTTTTCAACTTGTTAAATCAAGATATTGAGTTATTACCTTTTCCGTAACATAATAACGTTAAGGAAACGAGTAGGCGTTCATTGACGCCTACGCTCTTTACTAAACAGGTTTTCCCCCAGCTTTGCTTTATTTCGACACCTGGCTCTGTACAAACAAATCTCAGCACTCTATACTCAGTGCGGAGACTTTACGCAGGCTGCAGCACGCAAGAAGATGACGTAACATGAACACGTGGGTTTGTTATTACAGGAAGTAAAGATGGCGGCTCAATCCATACTCTCAGAGTCTGTGATCGGATGGTCAATTTTCACAGTTGTTCTCCTGGTAAGCACATTAACATAACTTTTGGTTCCCTTATAAATGACAGAATTGTTACATATTTTAATTAGACTCGTTTTCCCGACGATTAATTCGGTTTTATATTGTGCTGTCTACGCAATGTAGCTTCAGCGTATTAACGTCACTACTGGCTTTGGATTGGCTTTAGCCATGACACACTTACAGGCTCTTTAAATGTTCCGTTGATGGACTTGGTATTTGTCTTTAAACCGTTAAAGACACAACAATAAGAAACGTCGCAGTTTCACGAACGAACCTGTAACTATTCCTGTTTAGTTGTTTTATTGCATAACAAAATATGCGCCTGTAGAGGATCTTCGTCAAGATTTAGGCGTTATTTCCTCTGATGTCATTCACAGTCATACCACTGACAAAGGGATGCATTGTCGTGAACAAATTACCTTTGTTTCTCTGCCCACTTTTCAGAGCGCTCTCATTTCTTATTTGGATGCAAAGCCTGCGTCATTACCTGGCAAAACAAGCAGCCAGAGGCTTAAAGCTGCAGGCCTTTAATTGATTGATCTTTCCTGTGAATGGCAGACCTTGATATTAAGTAGCTGTTGTTTGCAGTGTCCTCACTTGCAGCAGTTTGTGTCCAGAATACGACCTTGCAATTTGGAAGGTTTAAATTTAAAGCCTGGCAAAGTTTCTTTCTTTTTCTTATTGTAGGGTGTTTTTTGTTACCCTAGTTGTTTAACATGGTGTCAGTGGATTGTTCAATTTACTTAAACCTACGTAAAAAGTTTTGCAATGTAATTTCTAAAAAATGCATTTCTGCTTTGTATTAATCAGTCACTATTTTGTTTTCTTTTAAACCACAGTTTTGTTACTGATCCTGGAAAATTTCTTTAATATATGCCGAACAGTTGGCTCTGAACAGCTTCAGATAGGCTTCTCTGTATGTGTAGACATATGGACTCGTTTCAACACTTTGATAACATTCCTTTTTAATTTCTACACTCATATCCATGCACTTTTGCAACCTGAAAGGGTAAAAGGTCAAACCCCAGTCTTCTGAATAAAGTATGATACATTAAATCTTCCAGTTTCATACAATTTTTCTACTGGATTCCAATAAAAATATCTGCTACTTGAGTCCACTATCATATCTGGAATTTGTATATTTTTCAAAATGCTGATGTAATCCTGTCACCACTCCTGCTTTGTGATTTACTTCAGCCTTGAAAATCTGAGTCTTTTCAATTATTTTAGTTTCAATTTAAAAATAAAAATACACAATATTGTTTTGATTTATTCCTAATCATATACATTCCACAAGTTCCTTGATGTTTCTTCTTTATTCACTGCATTTCATTGTTTTTTTCCCCACATTTTCTCATTTTTTATGTTTATTCATGTAAATAAATCCTTCTAGCTAACATTCTTTTTTTCTCTGTTTGATTTGTATTAACTGTTTTGAATGTAAACATGATGGAAGCTAAAAATGACATTCTGTGTCAATATTTGTTTCTTTTGTTTTCTGTGATTTCACTGAATGTACCTTATTATTTCTGAATCGTCTTCACTGCATTTTTTTTTCTTTTTTCCAGGTGATCCTGGCTTTTTGCTGGATCTACATTCGCAAATTTCAGAGTCGACAGGATAGTGAGGTTGTTTCAACAATCACAGCAATATGTGCATTGGCCATAGCTTTGATAACCTCGGCTCTCCTCCCAGTGGACATATTCCTTGTTTCCTACATGAAATATCCCAATGGTACCTATAAGGTCGGTGTCTGTTCTGTTAAGAGCCACTGTAAAATCAGTTTCAAGTTTTTGACATTTAGTACATTCTCAATAAAAAATTGTTCTTAGTTATTTTTTCCTCAAAAAGGTAAAAGTTGAATGTATTTCTTAATCCATTAATTTTTTTTCTGTATAACAGGGGTTTTCAGATAGGCAAGTTTTAAATGTGCCTCTGGTTCAACACACCTCAATCAAATGACTGAATTAGGTCCTATATATGCAGTCAAGTTCTCCTGAGCTCTCTAAATGACCTGATTATTTAACTTAGGTTTGTTGAAGTAGAGACACTTTGAAAACTTGCAGGACAACAGCCCTTGAGGCCTGAATTTGAGGATCTTTGCCATAGATTGAACAAATAACCAACCAAAAAAACTGTTTTGATTGCTCCTTTATTTATGGTTGAAAAAAAAAATCTGTTTTCATATTCTTGTCTAAGTTATGAGGATAATAATATGTTCTTAAAAATAATTACTGGCTAGAGTGAATAAAGGAAATATTGTTTTTTAAATTGCTTTTCAAGATCTTAAAGATTTTCACATTTTTATTTAGCAGAAATTTATTTACATTTAATTTATCATTTAATTCATAATGCAGTTTGTGCTTTAGCTTTATCTCTGTTTGTAGTTGAAACCAAATGCTTAAATACAAAGTATAAAAAATATATATTTTTTTTTCTCACCGTCTAACTTTATGTACAACTAAATCTTAACTGTTTTAGGTCAGTTAGGATTATTGTGTGTGGTAAATGCCAGAATAATGAGAACATTTTTATTATTTTCTGCAAATTCAGACATCGATATGTACCAACATTACTATTTCTTTTAAACATTATTCTAAAGCCAGAAAGGTTGTGTGTTGCTTTTGTATCCTACTGATGGGTTAATTCACAACATATGAGCTAACTGGGGGTTGTCCCAAAAGCACATAAACACTCTTTGTATGACATCATGCAAAATCCAAGAAAAAAACCCAAAAAACTAAAATATCAGGAAGACCACACTAATGTATTTCATCTGTTGAAACAACTATCCAGAAGTATAAACATTGTGGATATGGATTCTGTGTCCCATAGATAAATATGGTTCGGTGTGAAAGGTGCTTATGAACCCAAGAACAAAAACAACAATCAGTTGATTGCTGAAGGTGTTAAAAGTGTCACAATTCACAGTTGAGAACTACTGCGCTCACATAGATTTCAGAGGAAGAAGCTATAATTCACACAGAAATGAAGGCCCTAATTTCTAAAGACATATGCTATTGTCTGAAGAAACTAAATTAAAAGTTTTTGACCTGATTTACAATATATACTTATTACCGTAGCAGCAATTACCTCCTTCCACATTGCTTAGTCAGTAATTTGTGTAATCTTATGTTTATCTAAATCACATTCTGTCATCCTAAAACTAACTCGTCTGTTATTGTAACATGTTCCCTTTTTATGAAGCTTAAACAACTTTTGTCTTATTTTCCAGGAATGGGCTGCAAACAATGAGACAAGAGGACAAATTGAAGCGACTGTGCTGTATGGTTATTACAGTAAGTGTGTTCTACTGAACCTTAATGACAAAACACAATGACTACTTGTTGGAGAATAAATAAATATTTATTTTGAATCCATAAAGAAATGTATCCATATAAGATCTGACATTATATTTTATTTTACATGTAGGTGGGCTATCCCATACATATAGGTGGGATATCCCATGTCTTATGATATCAGCTCTGTGCTGTTTTCGGATTCATGGTCATGCCAGTTAAATTTTGATAACACTTGGGACCCGTCTCATGTATTCGTTGTTTCTTGGGAGGTTAGCATACAACATATGAGATTCATGCTAGCATTATATTTTTTGGTGAATCATTTGCACGCAGGATTTCCATATAGATTTTTATGGCAGAAGTAGTGCAAAAACAAATCCATTAGTGTATTATAAAATCAGTCTTGACTGAAGTTTTCTTTATGGAAGTAAGAAACCATATACAATATGTGTAGCTTGTTTGAAACACTGCAATTCCAGTAGTTAATCTAAAAATCTATATCATGTTTCACCATGCTATAAGAATTTGAGCCATATGTTGTCAATTACTACTTTATAGTTAAAGTAGTAATTGACTTTTTCTTCCTGTTTAAGGGATATCTTCAGTTTTGACAGAAACGTGAACAAACTATTTGCAAGAGTACAATAGCAGTAACTTTACAGGCAACCTGCTGTAGCTAAAATTGAATTTAAACCTTCCACTTGATCCACGTGAACTCCAAAGTAAGTTCTGCCTTAGAACTTAAGAAGCTTTAAAGAAAACTTCTTAAGAAGGATTCGTGATTTTGTTATGCTTCTCTGTCTTGGATAGGCGCTGGTGGTTTAGGAAGGGTTTATGTGGACATGGAGATTATACCCATTTATAGCTACACCCGGAATGGCTGCCTCTGTGAATTTGATGCCATAATTTAGATAAAACTCAGTGCATTTTAAGATTAGGTCAGAAATTAATCATTAGTTTTCTTCAGGTGTGATTTAGAAAATTTTGCTTGGGTGAAAATAGTGGAAAATGTCAGTTGCTATGTATCCATATTTTCCACTTTTCCACTCTTTCTTATATCAGTTTCAATCACTCTGTGACGTTTAGCATTTTAGGTAATGGCATTTATGATCAACATGAGTTCATAACAAATGGTATTGCTCAGCAAACAGTCCTTTGCGATATAAATATTGCACACAACAGAGCAGAAAAGTTTTTAGATAAGATAAACTGCAAATAACAGTTTATCTTATCTTGCCGTAAAAATTTATGCACATGTTGCCGTATATGTTGCATGTACGGAAACATGTGCCAATTCAGCAACTGCTTCATGTATGGGGCAGGAGACATTGTCCAACAGTGATGTTATCTTCGCCAGAGTTCTTCTGTCTTCCACCACTTGCGTTGGGTCGAGAGGGGATCCTAGCACAGGGTTGTCCTTCCTGATGAGCTCATCTAAACACTTCCTCTCAAATGTTTTATAAGCTGCTATGCCAACTTACTAGCTTTGCTGATGTCAGCTCAGATTGGGTGAAGGAACACCTCCTGCACTCCAAGAGAGTCTGATCAGAAAGAACATCAGTCCAGATTATCATTCAGGTCAACACATCTATGGACTTATAAAAGTCTTCTATCTCAATGTCCATTCACTGGTCCCAGTGTGGTGGGTCTGCACCTGCGGAAATCCCCCATCAGCTGCTTGGTTTTAGCTGCGTTGAGTACAGAACGAGTTCTGTACTCACCTGTGAAGAGGACAACTATGGCAGGACGCAAACTTTTGTAGATGCCAGCAGGGAGACTTAATAGAAAAGTCTGGAGTGTAGTGGGTGAAGAGCAATGGTGCCAGCACATTTCCCTACAACCATTTTGTCAGAAAAAAAGCCCAGTATCCTTGCATACTGTGGCTGACCAGTGAGGTAGTCCAGTATCTGATGGGACAAAGAGTGGTCCACCACTGACAGCTCAAGCTTGTCACTTAGAAGCCCTGGTGTGATGATGGTGAAAGTGTTAGAGAAATCAAAGAACGTGATCCTCTTCAGGGTTTTCCAGGTGGGCTAGAGCTCAGTTCAGGAAGTAGATGATAACGTAATCAGTTCCAATGCCAAGCTATTAGGTGAACTTCACCAGGCACCAGGAGGTGTAAATGACTGAGGACCAGCCTCTCAATAGTCTTCATCAGATGTAGTTTGACAGGGCTGTTGCTTCTGATGGATGTTTGGTTTTTGATACCAGTACCACACAGGAGGCTTTGCACATATGCTAATTTTTTCTTCAGGCTCAGGTTGAATATGTTACCCAGGATGCCACACGGGTATCCTGGGTAACATATGATCATTGCCCCACATCAGGAGTCATACAGACTCCTGATGTGGAGTCTGTATGACTCCACATACAGACTCCACTCGGGTCGCGCAGCGGAAATAAAAATACCAAGTTACTCCGATAGTATTTTTCCATCATTTTTGTCTTTTTTTTTTTCGGGTTTTTTTTTGCAGCCCTTTGCAACTTGATCTTTCAAAGCTCCTTCCTCACCATAAGTGTAGAAACAGATAAGATGAAAGTAGGGAATGGAGGTGATGGGCTGGAGTCCTCTGAAGTGAAAGGGAGTTGATATTGACTGAGAGCTAAGCGGTGTGAAGTCTTGAGAAGAAAATCAGGCAGTCATCAGAGATGAGAGGATAACAGTAGGAGAGACTGGGCTAGGGGAGGACTGGATGACTGATCAACACTGTTTTGTAAGGTTTTCTGTAGAATGTTCATAAGCTGGCTTTTTCAATAAAATATAATCAGTTTTTTTACATTCACCTTGAAACATTCCAGTGTATTTGTTGTTGTCTCCTATAGATAACCAATTATTGTAATCTATGTATTTACAGCCTTTTGTATTTCTGCTTTACTATGCTTTTTTGGGGACACCAAAATATTCACATTGCCATAACTTCAACATGTGGGCTGACAGTTTTATCAAGTATATACTTAGGCTTTTCTGATGTTGATTGTGACTGGTTAGAAACTTAATCTTGTGCAGAAAGTCAGAACAACAAAAGAAATCCTGAAATCACAAACTGGTAATCAAGATTTGTTGATTGTGATTGTGTAGTTTTGACAGAGTCACAACCACAGTTTTTGCAATAGGTGAAATATCATTATTGAAATTTTTGCTATTTAATAATGAAATTACAATTAGCAGTGATCTAAAGATGAATGCTACTTTTCAGCTCACATAAAGCTCACATGATTGCCTTTTAAATTTATACCATGCAGGATGTAATTTTTTTTACGTGGTTTTTACAGGCTTACTCCCAAGGTACACTAGTCTTTTATGTTGAAACTAACAGGAGATTTTTCTTTGATGCAGCTTAGTTCTCTGAAGCATTTGCATATTGTTCCAGTGTTTAGATCTAGCTTTTCTCCATGGCTTTTTTACTGCGTTTTGCATGTTTTCCTGTAGATAAATAGCTACAGGTCTCCTAATAGGTTACAAAACTAAACTAGCTTTCTTTTATTATGGCTCTTTCTTGGATTTAAGTTTCTATCATTGCCTTTTGTCCCTTTAATTGCAGATGTTATTGTTTTCCACATGTGCTTTGATTTGCCATTGTTGCTTCTTAATGTTGTACACAGAGTTTCAGTAAACATTCCATTTTAAAATGTGCTGGTATAAATAAATGTGAGTTAACTTGATTATTCTATATACATCCTCTGATTGCTTTATATACAGTCTGTAAAGTTCTCTTGATCTGATGTAAGTTTTACCGTAATCCATGTTAATCATCTATCCATCAAGTAATATTGAGTGTAGAGAATTTTTGACACATTTATTGAGTCTTCAGCTACTATGATAAGGATGATGTTTTTCAGAAATTAGTTAATCTGTTATGCCTTGGCACACTTTTCAAGTGATGTACACTTCAGCATTATTTGTTATTATGTGTTTTTTCCTTGGCTTTTTATTTGGGCTTAAAATAAAGCCCTTGGGAAATAATTTGTCAGATTCAGTCCTGATATGATTTAATTTTTTTTTTTTTCCTCATTAATTTGTGAGTTTGCTAAATCCACACATCTTTGAGGTGCCAGCTGTCTTTTCCCCATCTGATTAAAGTGAACATGGAAAGGCTGAAAGTGAAATACTTTAACTGACTTTTTTGGTTAAACTCAGGATACAGCTAAAGATGAACAGATTTTAAAAGATATGGCCAAATATTGAACGTGAGATGATTTGAACAGAAAGTCATAAATGCACTAAAACTGCCACACCGATTAGTAACATAGCACTGCAAGACCCCACTCCAAAGTTTGCTTCCCCCCAAACAGGCTCATTCGTTTATCCCTGCAGGAGAAATTGCATGGTTAAAAGACAATAGCCTAGCAGGACCAAACTCTTCATGCAGAGAAAATCATGTTAAATTTAAATCAATCAGTCAGCACCTTTCATACTAAAAAAAGAAAAAGGGGGAAAAAAAGGTAACAAAATTAAAATTAAAAACATTAGCTTCTCCACCCTTCCAAAAAAAAAGAGAACATAAATGTACATGTAACATGTAGGGACAGCTATACATATATCATTATTTGTGTAATTTATTATTTCATAAGAAATTTGCCTCCTAATCAAGACCCTGAATCTTTTTACAAGTTAACGGTAGCCGGATTTTGATTTTATTCTACTTTGGAAAATATCTGTCAAAGTTAGAATTTATGTCCTGCCTAAATGGAAGAGATAAAATAAATATCATTATGACCCTGTAAGTATATTTTTTCCCATACTTTTTAAATTCTGTACAAAACCTGACATAATTTTGACATCCCTGTTTTTCTTTATTTTAGAAGCATCACTTTGATATTTGCCAGTAGGTGGAGACCAACGTCCATGTCAAGCTATGCAGCTTTATTTCCAATCAAGCATTTAAGGTTAAATTTTCCTCCAGGCAGGACACAGTGGTGTCCATTTGTATTTCACAAACAGTGTAATTATAGGGTTGATATAGAGTTTTATACATCCTCTGGTGAAACATGCTTCTCTCCAGAGTCAAATGATTTGTATTCACTGACGATCACAGTTAATACGCATGTGAATGCTCAATGATTTGAAGAGCTTTTGGCATAATTTTCTTACTCTTTGAATTTATATATTGTTTCAGACAGTGGTCTTTCAATTATGTCTTGCAATTTAACAATCTTATGTGTATCCACAAAATTATATAAATGATAGATTTGTTCAGCAACCTTCTTTACTGTTGCGTAATTAGTTCCATCAGCACTCTATTCTTCATTTTCAATGTCAGTCCCTTCGACCAGGGAAATCTCAGGTTGTTATTCTCAGTTGAGGTGACAGCTGGGGACATTATTCAAACTTAAGCTTTCTAAGAAAAAAAAACAAAGAATTTCAACGTTTTCAGTTGAGGCATATTTCATTACACGTTATTAACAAGGGGAAAAAAAAAAGAAACATTGGCTCAATTTCTGACAAAACTCAAAACTCCTGGCAAACAAAAATAAAATCAACAACTTGATTTCTGATACTGTCTTATGATGCTGTAGCGAATGACTCTTTCAAAAGGTGTTATTCAGATCCTCTACGAAATGTGGTTGGGTGAATTTGTTTCTTGGCTAATGTGTCATTCAATGTTCTTGCAGAGGTTACCCCCATACACACACTAACTATGGATTGCACTCATAATTTCATCACAATAATTGTCTGTCCCCTGCTAGTTTTTCTACTGTCCTTTGTGTTGATACTTGGTATTACACTACATAGATGTTGAGGTATTTTGGGCTTAAATGTGAATGCATAGCTGTTCAGTTAGAAAGCAGATATTTATTTTGCTTTCTGAAGATTTGATTGGAGTTAAAGCATATCGAGACAGCAGAATTTATTTGATTTCAAAGCGAATGATGTGCATTGAGAACATTATCAAGTGTTGTTAGCCAGTCATTGATAATTTGTTGATTGTGCATACACATGAATATCTCATGATAACTGGTCAAATTATGAGCATGTGATTGATCAAAGACATTGATCAACAGAGATTCCATAAAATAAATCTACTTTTTATTAAATAAATTGAATATCAAACAAATGCCAGTGGAACAGGTATCTAAATTTAACTTGACATTGGGGATGAATGTCTGCTACAGAGATGCCCACATCCTTTTATACAACATGCTTTTGTGATCTAGCATAAAAGGTTAGCTTTCAAGCTTGAGGTTTGTCCACTTTTACATTTCCGTACTTCAAAGCAGTGGTGCATAAGACCCTTAAGCAACAGGGCAAAATACCCTGGGCCTCCTGAATAAATCATTTTCTTTCTCTTTGCCTTGTCTCAAAGCCATTTAAGAAAAGTAGCGAGACAGGAGGAAGTCCTTATGCAGGCTACAATAAGTTTACTTTTGTCGATAATAATGTGCCTGCCAACATATGTGGACATATTTAACTGAAAGCTGGTAGCTTTGTGTCTTCAAAGAATTCCTAAAACTACTGAGAATTTTTTGTTTTACTTTGAAGAGCAGCTTTGAATGATTCAGAGGCCTTCAGTGAAAAAACAACAACAAAAAAACAGTCAAGCACACAAAAGAAACAAAAGGCTTTTTTGATAATATAATTAAATTCAGTTCAATTCAGTTAATTAAATTCAGTTCAATTCAGTTCAATTCAGTTTATATATATTGCCCTAAACAAACATGTTTAGGGCTCTTGCCAAAATAGTCAGTTTAACCCAGTTATACAAACAAATTCAAGGTAGATTCCTTTCAACTTGATCCTATTCATCAGAAAGTGACGTCAACTTCTGTATTTACACAAAAAAAAATTTTCTTGAACAAAGTAATTGAAGAAAGTGCTGCTTAACTACAATTTATTCTCCCATTTCATAGATACTTTCTGGGAATTTGGCAGTTTTTACTTCCATTTCCTACCTTTAAACAAAATAATGATCTGGTTCTTTCAAAGGTAATAGTTTCATAAGCTATTAAGATTGGTAGTCATAAAACCACCCAATGATGATGATTATATTAAAAAACATATATTTTCATCACATTCTGGTTTGTTTGGATGCTATTTATTGGAAGCC
The DNA here is from genome assembly GCF_027474105.1 of Poeciliopsis prolifica. Classification (NCBI taxonomy): domain Eukaryota; kingdom Metazoa; phylum Chordata; class Actinopteri; order Cyprinodontiformes; family Poeciliidae; genus Poeciliopsis; species Poeciliopsis prolifica. The sequence continues at coordinate 7,145,312 of NW_026562380.1, forward strand.
AAATCATCAGCTTCAAATCATCAGCTGTCAAAGAAGAAACATTTGCTTGTTGCTTTATAAACTGTTGTGTGGTTTGTATGAAAATTATTATTTTTTCAATTATGGAGATATGTTGTGGTAAACATGCTCTTTACATATTATTATTTGAAATCTATTTCCATTTTTTTTTTTGTTTTGTTTTGATACCTGTTTGGGCTCAGTGACTTCTCAACGCTCCATATTATGGATCAAATTCCAGTGGCGCTTAACTGACATTAGATATTATTAAGTGGAGTAATATCAAATCTCTTTGAGGAGGTTATAAAAAATAATTTTTAAATTCTTTACATGTCAAAGCAGTAGCAAAACATCCAGCTTGGTAAGAAAAGATAGAAGGTAGAAATCGCAAGAGTGAAATTAAAAAGCATTTAATGTAAAGGTCTAATAATTTATCATGTAAAACATCTTGTGTGTCATTTTGTATTTTGAACAAGATTGTAATAAAAAAAATACACATATTTTTAAAACCAGTGATGTAAATTAATAAATATTATTGTATATCTTTCATGAATATTTAAAAACAGAGAAGTGTATAACATCTGCTTGCTATTTCAGTAGATTTCAATCTATATAACACACAAACACAGAACCTAAATAAAAGGTTAAGGGCATTCAATTATGTAACACTCCTATTCTGTCAAAGGGATAAATGGGCTACTTTTTAATAGTGATAATGCATTTTTTCTGATAGATGATCTGCATATAGAGTAATGACTGATTCATAATAATTCAATATGACTTATTCTCTTTGAATGTTAATATTCATGGTGTTATGATTAATTTTACCTAGTACTTTAACCTCCAGGCATACATCAGCAGCTGCATACTGAGCGTGGTTTGCATTTATTGGCTCTTGGCATCATCCTCAACTCAGTTTGTCTAGCTGAAAATGAGTGCTAATGGATACATTGGTGAAGCAATGAGCATGTGCATATTGAAAGCAATGCCCTGTCACGATCACAGCTGGCAAAAGGCAAACCTTCTATAACGGCAACATTCATTTTCCTGCAGCAGAGAGAGAACCTCTTCTGAAAATGGTTCATTTTGGAGAGAGAGGTGTTTCTGCATGCCTGGAGCACACTTTTTTTGTCATTAGTGTTGCTGCTTTGTTGAAGTATGCTACTGATCAAAAACATTAAGCAGTTGTAAAAAATTATTTTACTTGTTTGTGGCTTTTTCTCATTGCTCTTATTTTTCATGTATTGGGCTCATAGTCAGAACTGAAACTGTTTATTTCTTACAAAATTAACAGTTTGAATCGTTTTGATCTTATTTGAGATTTGTGGCCAATTGGTAAAGCTGAGATCATATTAATATCTGTGAAACCTCTCCTTACTCAAGCTGTTTAAGTTTGAAGGAAAGAGAAAGTGGTGCTGTAACCTGTTTGCATTCATTTGCATTTGTTTTTGTTGCTTCTCGTGCTAATGATTCACATTATCACCTCGGGGTGTTGAGCAAACCATTCCAAGTGGCTGATTACGTCTTTGCGACATGCTTTTCAGAGAGTTATTTTTGGATTGTCTGGACTGTCTTCCTTGACATCAGTTTGAGGCAAGACAAAAACACCCCCATCTTAAAGAGGCATCCTTCTATGAATGTTTTCTCTTGGTGTATTGCATCCACTTAATATAATAGGTCACCAATTTTAATGGAGGGAAGCAGTTTTTTCCCCTCTGCTGCAGGGAACTTTTTCTTTTGCTCTAGTAATGGTCATTTTTGACATGGAGATGGATACTAGATGCTTTGTCAAATAGGATTAAGCCATATTAATTCCTGCAATGGCAGGCTCGGTGTTTCACCACATGCTATTTAGGACTAGACAGTCTTCTGGTCCAAACCAGTGTTTTTTTTTGTTTTGTTTTTTTCAAATTGTTAACAGATGCAGACATACTTATCTTACCAAAAGAATACTATGAATTTGTGAAGGAAATTTGTATTAGGCTGGCAATTTATTTCAGTATGATTCTCAATTTGTTTCTCATTATTTTGAGAAAATGGGTGAGGTTTTCTCTCACAAACCTTTTGTTTGTAGGGTGTTTGGGATTAATAGTTTGTAATGGTAAGTCAGCTACTAATTAATACATAATATTTCCAGCAACCTAAGCAATCATATTTCAGACTACACTTGACACATAGCATTTGGTTTTTGTCAAGGCCATCAAATAAATTAAAAATGTACTTTTAAAATTGCCTTATTTTTCTTACTCTTTTTAATACTTTCTCCAGTTTTCCTGTATCTGTCTCCTTTTGTTAAGCTAATATTTTTTTTTCCAAGGTGACAGGAGTGTACCTATGTAATGTCATTGCAAACACCCTTTTGGAATGACAAGAACTTGTGGTAGAAGATCTTGCAATATTTAAACACCACAATTCTTCTGTCAAAGCGAAGGTACTTCCACAACATGCTATTCAGTTGTTGTCAGCATGTTACTTTGGCAGCATGTAACATTTCCAGGTAAAGTAACTATAAACAGATTATGACAGAGATTTTTTTTAACTTAAAATCCTGTTGTGTCTTTTTGACACACTTTTATTTTGAAGTTACAAAGGGGATACTTCCTGCTTTAATCTGTTGCATTTAAGAAGAAAGAAAGCCTCTACAGTCCTGAGTTTTCTTATTTGGTGTGGGAACATTTTGGGAACTTGTGAAAAAGAAACTGTGATGAAGTGACAGATCAAATAATTTTTGCTACTTTAAAGGCTATTTTTACAGTTTTGTTGTGACAAGAATTCCCAGTTCAAATGCAGTTAAGCATTGGTTTATAACAAATAAAACTTTATATCTTTTTTCTCCTTTTATTTTCTAGCATTAAGCACAAGACATTCATAAGACTCTGCGATCAGTATGACATGAAGAAACCCGTTAGTCTAGGAATGTCTTAGTCCTGAATTTGATATTTAGACATATTTCTCACAAAAATCAATAAAATTATTTGGTTGTGCACCAAATGGTTTTGGTGCAGTTTCTATTCAGCTTCAAAGTGTGTCCAAACACACAGAAAATAAAGTGAATTAATAAATAAAAACAAACAAACAAAAAAAAAATATCAGCACAATTTATAAAATTATTTCCAAGGGGAATGCTTCCTGTTTTAAGTTGTAGTATGTTAGTTATTTGACTGTCAGATATCTTTGCAGTTTGCCAAATGTTTTTCAATAGATCTAAACACTACAGATGGTATGTTAAATGGGTATGTGCCTATCTTAATGACATAATTTACCATTGGAAAAGGAAACTGGCATTTAGTTTTAGTACATTTTATTAGAAAAATATATTGTGACTAATTTTTGCCCTTTCTTTGTATCCCTGTAGCTCTCTACTCCATAATACTATTCTGTGTCTTCCTCTGGATCCCCTTTGTTTACTTCTACTATGAAGAAAAGGATGACAACAATGTAAACAAATGTTCGGTAAGAACACACCTTTATTTCTCTGCATGTAGCACTGCAGCACACTTAGAGGCAGTTTTCAGGAATCCTTTTTTTTTTTTTGTCATTCTACCAGATCTGATCAGTATGTTAATTGATAACATTACCAAATTTCTGGCAACATGCAGACATAATCTTGGATCCTTAGTCTGCTGGTTTGCAATTTTAATTTGATAATGTTTAACCCCTCTGTCTCTTAAAAAGTTCACCCTAAGTTTAGAGGGCAAAAAATTTTGAATTTTTTTCTACTTCAGTACTGAAAGTTGCTTAGACTATGCTGAATGAAGTGACAGGCATTCTTGCAATAATACTATGCAAATTTTGCATAGAATGTTACACACAACCCTTCTGTGTGGAAAGAAAAAGGCCGACTGACAACTGTTCATGCCTACCAATACTGAATCCAACTTTAAGAACCACATGACAGCATTTAAAAGTGTTCTTCTTTTTTGCTCTGGGTTCTAATTAATCGTCTACTACATATGCCAAGTCAATTCCACACCAAATATTTCAGAGAGTAGACTCCATATTTGAGCTTAAACTCTCTTTTATTCATCATTAACATAACTTGCATAGCTAAAATATTTTCAAAGGTCAGGATTTCCAAATTCAGCATGTTTAAAACAGACAAAATGCGAGAACTCAACAGGATGAAAAACATCAACTTTGCCATACTAATTTCAACCTTCCTGTTATCTATTTTAAACAGGCTCTCTGTCAGCCTGAATAAACCAAAGATATGTCGAATCAAGTCACAGAAAATAGAGTTTTTGTTAATAATTAGTTTGATACATCATGCATTTTTTAAAGTGAGATGTTAACCCATCTCTGAGTTTCGACATCCAAAGTAAATAGAATGCATCAAAACCGTGACTGGTGGGAGCAGTAATTTATCACACTTATCTCAACAAGAGGTAATGATATCCACTGCTTTATGATTTAGGATGATTACTTATTTTGTTTATTTTATTTTGAATGAGAGCATCTATATAGCTCATTTACTTCATAATTTGCCTATAAACCCCTCTCTTACAGAGAAGAGGATGGAGTTACAGTAGATAGGTGCTTCACCAAATCTTTCACACACTGGATGAAAGAATAAGTTTCTTTTCTGTGAATAGTAGTAACACACCTTTGATAATGATTTCTAGTTTTTAATCCCATTTAGATAAAACTAAATATGTTGAGTAGTTTTTTTAAGCCTCCTTACTAAAATTATTATAAACATTACTGGGATTTCTGCTTGTTTTGGTAACTCAAAAATCAATGCACATCCCTAATGCATAGATGCAAATAAATATTCTAAGCTTGAGAAGAATTGCTTTTGGTATTTTATGTGACATTATTAGGTTTTTCACAGTATGAAACTAGATGACTGCTTACTTGTATAGCTTTTTGTTTAAAGTTTATTATAGTACATTAAGAGCCACAGATAATTCTGATTTACAGTCATCAGGATTACCTGTACTGACTTTGTTCACTTCACTAAATACAGTTTAAGTTTGAGATTTTTTATTTATTTTTTGCTCAATGTTCGAGTATCTCCTTGTAAATAAATTCCAGGAAATGGAATATGTCATGCATTTTTTTAAAGCACTTGAGTGCTAAAAGAAAATAAGAATTTGCAACATGATTACATGAAGAAACAACACTGTGCTGTCTAAAAACCGAAGACTGAACTGTGAATAAGACGCAAGAACTTTGAGACATTGAGTAAATGTTTCATGACAGCAATCTACATTGTTTTCGATACCTCAGTTGAAAACTATTTGCCCATCATGTGAAGCAAAATTTAAGGGAGATGGATCAAAACCAGGTGATAGTTTGACTAAAATTTATTGTGATGAAAACATGTTCAGCTTTTCAATTAGGTTTTTCATTTAATTTTAGGTTTTTTATTTAATTTTGCAGATGACATTTGTTTTAAACTGCTCTCTTTGGAAGTTTTTCGAGTGAGTGATGGTACAAATCAGTAATTAGTTAGTATGATCAATCAGCCACAGCAATGTACTGGTCTCCTTGCCATGTGTCAGTTTTGAGCTGAGCTAGGCACTTTCTCACAAAGATAAGACGGTCTTTTGTGTGGGAACTTTAAAAGCACCTTGAATGGCGCGGGATGTGAAATGCTATCTCTGCAGTCACACTGGATCTACGCCCTGTCTTGCGCGCATTTGCTATAGTCCTTATCTAAATGCTGTCTGAGCTTCTTATCATATTCACAGTGAATAATAATATTTCACTTTATGACCATGATTGACCAATTTAATTATTTCTTACATTACAGCAAGTGAAAAATGCTCTGAAGTACACGGTTGGATTTGTCCTCGTCTGTGTGGCGCTCCTTTTAATTGGGTGAGTTTTAGACATGAATTGCTTCTTCTGCTTCACTACACAACAGGTAAAAGGGGTGTAAATACATTATTGTGTTGATAATGAGAAGAAAACCCTTTCAAACAACTAAAGCAATATTTGTCTACCCACAATAAAACATCAAGAGGGGAAAAAAACACCTCTGTTTACAAAAAGGCACATTTTGTAGATAGGAGTCTAAACTCAGTTATGTGAATCCTCATACCCAAATCACCTTCAGAGGGAGTATCAGATCTTCCCCTGTGTTGATCTATATTGAATTAAGAAATGCAGTATGTACTGGCGCACATATTCAGTCATGTTCTATTTATCTTCAGATTTTACACAGGGAAACTTAATGGATTTCTTTGGGAGCTGTGACAGCAACATAGCTAGAGTCCAACCTGTGCGATTGAATGTGCTCTCTGAACCATAAAATGGGACTTTGAAGAAAAGCTTATTTGCTTTGAGGAAAAAAAAAAAGAGCACATGGCTATTCTGTCTCACACATAGAAGTTTAGAAAATACAATGTAGACCACAGGATAATAAATGCTCTTTTACTAAATAAACTGTAACTGTTGCCGCTTTATCCTGACGGTGGTTGGTTTATTGCTCTGAATTCTGATTGCGATGCTGAAATTCCAAGAGGTCAGTGTCCACTCAGTCTGTATTTAGTTGAACAGGGTTGGACAGCTGTACACAAGTTTTTTTTTTATACGAGTCTAGAGATGTTGGTGTTTTAAAAATGTAAATCTGCGTTATACAAGTTTGCAAAAAAAAATAAAAAATCCCAACACAAAAGTCCATAAATTATTTGTAAGAAATTGAAATGTCGTAGGTAATAATGATTAAACACAGAAATAAAATACACCATTGTCCTGTCTAATAGACCTAATTTGCACATCTATCCCCTATTTTGGAATTCTGTATGCAAGTAGTAAAATGGGCACAAAAAGACCCTGAAAAACAGATTGAAATTACTTATCAATTATCTACACGCTCCAAAACTCCCAGCATATTTTCTGGGTGAAAGCCTTGTTTTCTTGTGGCTCCCTTAATGGGTTTCAGCTGTCAGTGGATAGGATTGCTTTGAATTTTCATATTATGAAAACGTAATAATATTCAAAGAAGAGCTGTCTTTTTATTTATTTTTTTTTTCTTTCAGAGCATTTGTTCCACTTGAGGCCCCACCTGGACAAAATTCCACTCAGTGGGAGAAAGTGCAGTACCTTTTTGATGAGCTTGGCAGTAGCCGTAAGTATGAAACATGCTTCCTGTAATTTTCAGGAAAACCTGAATTTTAAATATCTTCTAGTTATAATTACCCTTGAAGCCCATTTATAGTTCAGATTAATTTTTCAACTTGACACCTTTTATTTCTTTATGCATTCATCATTTACTATCTCATATTTTTCCTCAACTGTTACATAGCTTTATTGGTTAATGTATTTTTTTGGATTTATAGAAATTGTTTAACTCTAGTTTAAAAAAAATAAAAAGAGAGAGGGAGACATTTGTGACTTTTCCCAGCTTTTCTGTATGAACTGTAATTAATTTAGTTTTAGTTTACTTCTTGTGAGAGCTTTGTTAAGCCTTCTATCCTTGATAGATTGAGGTTGAGAGTTGTAATCGAACAAACAGAGCAAGTTTGCTTCAATGCCTTACAGATCCAATGTAAAGCACGTTGGATTTGCTTTACTATTGTGGCCTGTTTAGATGTAACAGTGTAAAGAGAGAAAATGTGACCCAGTAGAAAATGCAGTTTCCTTTTAATGAGCTTTCCCAACCTTTTGTAGATTCTCGGAAATCATTTTAAAACAACTCAGCGATATTTAAAATGATGATCTTCTTTCTTCAGTAGCTACTTCCACATCAAAGAGAGTGGCTGTTTGCACTGTCTATGAGTAACAAAAAATGGATTTCATTTCATCATGATTTCGCAGTGCATTTTACATAAGACTAAAAAAACATTAATTAATCATTAAGTTCTTTATTGATTACTACAGAATGTTTCTTGTTCAGTCATAACTACTTAATTGTGATCTTACCACATTTAAGTAATTTATTTTCTTTTTATTTGCACCTGTTAAGAGCTGGAATTACCCTTTATTAAATCCGCATAAATATATTATAGCAGGAGTTTCCCACAATTAATGCTTTTTTGGGTAGATTTAATCACAATTACCTATAAGAGAAAAATCTTGAGTTTTGATGTTTGTCCAATATCATTGTTTACTGTCAAACTTGTTTTCTTTTGGCTAAAAGTCATGTTTTAAATGAAATAACTCCTCTCTTGTGTTCACAAATCAGAGCGGAAACAACCATCTGTAGATTTGAGGTTTTTGACCTCTGGTCAATGTGAACGTTTAATTCACCAATCAACAACTTTATAAACATTGTGACAACAATATGCTCTAATTTTCTTCTGGAATTAATTAAATAAAAACAATTATTTAAAAGGCACAGTAAATTAATAAATACTCAATTAAGTATTGTATGCATTGTCATATGCAATACAACAGATTCTGGAACAAATGCATATACATAAAATCCATATGCATTTTCCCTAGTTTGCTTTTTAAAATTTTCCAGCATAAATTGCATCATGAAATCTTTAGGAAATAGGTTTTCCCCATCACACTAATACACACATTTTCACTTTTTCATTAGAAAAAGGCCTTTTATTGTTTCTGTTCTAATGCTGAAACTTTAGCTATTATGAATTACCAACAGTTGTGTGGCATGTTGCCATATGGGGACCAAAGAGAAAGTTGAACCATCTGCCTCTGTGCTTAATTGGGATCTCCTAAGCGATGTCCCCAACCTTCCTCCATTGGTGCAACGGGGGAAATTGTTGGGCTGCAGAGGAAATTTGAGCGTCATCCTTTTTTCTAATTCCCAGATTATTATTTTTTTTTTCCAGATGGGAAGTTAATTGTGTGAAGAAAAAACACTTTGGACACACATCTCTCCTTACTTTTCTGGAACAACAGGTCATTAAAGCTGCTACATCTTTTAATAGTTATAACATTACACTTGTTAAACCAGTGTTCCTTGACTGTTTTACAAATCAGTACTGTAGCTCTTGATTTCTTATTCAGGACCAGGACATTACAGTTTTCTCATTTTTGCCTTTGCCTTGGGTAAGTACCTGAGGCTGGCTTGTAACATTTAACTTGTTTTTAATTAGCATAGAGAAGAACCGCTTCACTTGACTGCACATACAGACACACAAAATTATGTTGCCACATTTCTATGGGACAATCTATCTATGAAACTAATTTAACAAATTTTTGCAATTTATTTGACTAACTGACACATTTTCAGCACTATGATCAACTGTTGCATTTTAAACATTATTGTCCATTTAATAGCACTTTTCTGTATTCTACTGGGAGAACCTAACTTGATCAGATAATAATCAGAAATCTTTTCGAGACCCTGCCCCAGAATCTTCAGAGACCATGAAACATATCATTAAAGTACCAGTGCGAGACGTGCTCTGCTACAAAGCTCTATAGGCAGAATTTTGTGGCCTATTCAGAGAGGATCAATGGACGGACGGATGGACTAATCATCACCATTGACGTCTACACAGTTGTTTAATTGCAGATTATTGGTTTTCACTGTGTCAAAGCAGTTACCAATATGACATAACATTGTTTAGATAATTCAGTGCAAAAAGGTGGGAAAATGGTTCTTTTTGTTTTATTTATTATCTTTAAATGAATAACGTATTGGTGTTACGGATCTTTATCACTAACTTCCAGTTAAGAATAGTTCTTTCATATGTTATAAAGTATCCAAACTCATTCATTATATTTTAAGAAGTAGTCCACATCCACATTGCTGTGTAGCTGAGAACTGCAAAAGTTTCCCTTTTCCAGCTTTTTGCGACTTTACATGTGCTGTGGTTTATCATCGTTTGTGTTCCAACATATGGCTGGCTTTGTAGCTGCTTCACCGAAATACTACTGATGTAGGGCACCAGAGCTAAAGAAGCTCCTGAAAGAACACCTTCGTGCATGAGGCTCATACATGAACGCAAGCCTGAAGGGCTATATGCGGAGAGAGATAAGAGCTATACAGATGTGGAAGCATAACCAGTAATGGACAATATTTCCTATGTATAATCCCTGGAAAATCTCCTTGAGAAACGAAGAAGACTGGCAGGAAACATTCATCCTTCGCTTTGTGTCGAGCCTATGAGCAGAATATTCTCTCTACAGAACACGAGGCTATTGTCTTTTGCACTAAGCACACCACCAAACAAAAGAAGTAAGATTGCAATGAAACACTTGGGAATCAGAAACAGGTATTCAAATGTTAATGTTCAGCCTGGCTGTCAGACTTCAAAGGTTTTTTATTGCATAGAATGAGGACAACATATATATTAAATCACACTTTTTTGCTCTTGTACTGATACATACGAACTGTCTCCAGAAGAATGTGATTAATGATGTAAACAGCACACATTATACATGCCCTGAATATTGACTTAATTTTGAAATTGAAATGCTGCTGTCAAGGAGACAGACAAGGAGAGACCCACCTATGACCATGGTGACAGGTGGTCTGGGCTTTATGAAGTTGCTGTTGAGTGGATGAGGGATATTTATAAAAGGACAAATGTGTGGCTTTTTCCTTAGAATGCTATGACAGGTGGGATCTTGACAGGGGAGTGAGGCAATCACTCTCCTCATCAATCCCTGTCTTCTAACTTTATCTCTGGCAGCTGGCCTGACACCTACTGTTGTGCTTTCCTGATAGGTGGTCCTCTTTCTCTCTCGTGGGTTACACACATTAACTCAACCTACATAAGCTGAAAAACCAAGCTGTTTGAACACCTATTGTGTAAAGCATTAAATCTAAGGGGAATGTGATTACCAATATCATCTGTCCTTGTCTAAAAGGACGGAATATATAAGTTATAAGAATGTTTACCTCAAATCCCATGGTAGTTTTTAGGGCTTTCATTTCATATTTCTGACCTAAGTTATTTGCAATGGTGTACTGCAGCAATTCAAAAGTCCTGGTTGTAAACTTAACATCTTGAAAGAGGGATTCTGGAGATAAAACAATACAATTTTAATATAATTAAAATATCCCAAATTTTATCCAGGATACTGATACAAGATTCTGTTTCAATTAACTTCAGATTACTTCTGATGTATGCCTTTGAATTCAAACTAATTCTCATTTGCAACATTGCAACGTCATTACTGTAATGAAATTCTTGAATTTTTATTGCACAGTAAAGTTAAGTTTGTAAGAAAAAGTAATAGTCAATTAAAATAAACAAAACTATTAAATAAGACATTATAAATAATATTGTGGGAAACGGTATACTTCAAAGTCTTAGTACTTTGTTACTCTGAATACATTAAGCCAGAATACATTAAGTGGCTGTGGAAAAACTCAGATGTGTAGTTTTTCAGGCAGCTTAATATCCTCATGGCTTGTGGATAGAAAGTATTCTTAAATTTGCTGGTGCATGTCTGTATGCTTCTGCACCGACTGCCTGACTGGAGAAGCATGAACAGCGTGTAGCTGGGATGGCAGAGGTCAGAGATGATCTTGTCTGCCTTTCTTCTACAGTCCAGTCTGTGAAGTTGCTGGAAAGCTGGCAGTTCAGTCCTGGTAATGCGTTGTGCCAATCTAATCACCTTTTGTAAAGGCTTTGTAGTCCAGAGCATTACAGCTGCCATACCTGGCTGTGACATGTCCTGCCTGAACAATCTCAACTGGCAGACCACCTTTCATCTGCCTGACAGGCGCTCCAAGATTCTGTTTCCAAAAGAAGTAACGTTGCTCATTGATGAGTGAGGCTGTAACAATACAAGCAGACTACACCATGAGGTGAATCACACTACATGGTGTGATTTAGCTAGTCTAGTTATTTTCCCTGTGGTTTGTCTAATTCCATGGTGGCCCTCATGTCATGTGTTGTGCTTTTACAAATAGAGTAAAGGTTTTTGAATCACATACTGTGTTTTAAAGATTCTCAGATCAGTGTAGAACTGTCTAGGTTTTGGTTTACGGAGGGAATGTGGTGGGCTGCTTTATGGGTATTTATGACATAAATGCAAATGTGAGAAACTCTTTAAAATGATAGAGAAAGCAGCACAACTCAGCACTATCTAGCACCTGTATTTTTCGGAGCTAAAGGCAAGTCAAGGTTTTCCAAATCATTTGCATCATGTCTGTCCCCGATTTTTTTTTTTTTCCTACTGGGAAGACAAATTACTGCCAGAGAAAATATGTAAAAGCAGTGGGTGCTTTATTAATGGTTTTGTAACAGGTTTTTGGTTCAGTTTAGCTAAAACTTCTTATTAGTTTACTCTGTCAATCAAAATAGTAACACAAGAATAACTTCTTTTATTATTTCACAATGTGACTCTCAAACTCAGATACAGAAAGCCTGAAACTATCACCTTCTTGTCTGGTGCATATAGTGTCTCTTCACCAGAAGATGACTGCTGCTAGCCATAGAAATCTAGCAATTCCTGAGACTTTGGTGAGCAATACTGTGAGATCTTGTACCGCACTATGTGGTTGCACTCCAAATTTCACCCTGGGTGAAATATTAAAAGGAGAGCTTTTATATCATGTGTGGATCAGTTCAACAACAAAAAAGCAGTTTGTGCAGAAAGTATGATCTAAGCTTTCATAAATTAGCTTTGCTTACTAAAGCCTTTGTAATATTTATGTTTCTTAATCTTTTTAGTGATCAAACTAGCTTATGAAAGATACTTATGCAGCTATTTAATTTATAATGCTAATGATCTTTATAATAAAATAACATTTTCAATAGCTATAGCAAAGCTTAAGTGAACTACATTTATATAGAATTATTCTAGTCCTGCTCAACAAGTTGGTTGAAACAAGTTTTGCTCAAAAACTTCTTTCAACCAAGTATTTGTATTTATTACCATCCTTCTTCCCCTTGATCTAATCAGCTTTCCAGTCCATTCTGTTGAAAAACATTACCACAGCATAGTGGTGCCACCATCATGATTCACTGTAAATAAATAAGATAAAATGTCTCAATTTTGCAGACATAGTGGTTTCAATGGTGGCCAAGAGTTCAATTAAAAGCATTATTATACTGAAACATAATATGTGGTTTCAATACTAGAATTTTTGAAAGTTTAAAAAGGTAAGCATATTAGTCAGAGACAGTAAAACATCTTTGTTTTCTATTTAAAAATGCAACTGGCTGTTGATTAACATTCACTCTGGCAAAGAAAATCATTTTCAAAATACAACAAAAATGTATAACAAAAAGTTGCCTTTTGATTTGAGATGTTTTGAGATTTCTCCCTCAATGCTTAGCGAGAATCTACAAAGGTTTCCTTTTCTCTTACAGATGGTCTTCCTGCTCTATCCTTCTCAATCAGCTCTTTGACCTTGATTGGTATGTTGGCAGTGATCACTTACACGGTGAGTTGAGATCTCGTAGAGTATTTTTTAAGGTTTTTTTTTGTTGTTGTAATTTTCAATTAGAATGGGGAAAGAGTTCAAAATCTTTACAGATCTGTGACTTTGATTTTTCTTAAATAGACTTTCCAAAATAAATGGAAATGTCTTTGTGAGACATTATTTACTAGTCATATCTGTGTTTATCATATGTATTCATGTTCTTTGTATTTGTGATATAGTTGTGATTGAGAGGCTTTAATGGCAAAACTTTATCATTTTAAAGCTCTGACATTCAATCACTCAAAATACTCAGACTGCTGTCACTTCACCTGAACACCTGAGCCTCTTCATGATGTATTGGTGCATCTTATAGGCTTATCAACCACTTATTTGCTGTCTATTTATATACATAGATCTCCCTCAGTGCACATTAATAAATGTCTTGATCCCCATGGCATTTTGCATTGTCTTTTTTTTTTTAGATCAGAAATCATTGACTATTTAATAGTGTCCATTTTTCATAGCATTATCTTTATAACTGGAATGTGAATATTCCCCAAAGCTAATGTTACTGATGTTAGAGCCACATAATGTGTAAAGGTTTCTGCTGCAGAAAGATGCATGCAGGATCCCCCAACCCCCAAAAAACCTTCTGCTATTGGATCTGAGACTGAGAATGAAAGTGACAGCCAGCTCCAATCTATCCAGTTTCTGTTGAGCTAAAAGAGTCCTGTTTGACAAATTATGCAACCATACAACTGAATGTGGAACTGTTGATGAATAAAACACTAAGTAGCCAAGTAAATTGTAAAACCAATCTCCCTTTAGGACATACAATTAGTCTCAGCTGGGATTTTCTTCACTGTTTTCACATGCCTTTCACAGTTCTCTATAGAGCAGATAATTACCTAGTTCAATTGGACAGTGGTACTGTGCTCAGATTTGTGCTGACCAGTCTTGGTATGGACCTGGTGAATGCTCTGTGGAAATCAAGATTCCCACAGTGTCTTTGTTTTTGATCATCTTGTTTTTTGAAGTCAGTCAGAAAAATAAGCCCTTCAGGCTGCAACTGCAAGTAGCCTTCTCTTTTTTGGGTTGTCACTGGTTGCAGAAGCCACTGTGTATCATTTTATTGCCTGCATTTGGTCTTTATTCTTAAAGAAAATAAAATATAAAGTAGCAACAAACTACAACACTGATCTAAGTGAGACATTTTTACATATACAGTCTGCTTATATGATTACCAGTATAAAGTGAATAATTTCTTTAAAAACAGAATTTATCTCTACTGAGGATTTCAAGTTGAAATGATAATTAGTATTTGTCATGTGAGAGAGTTTCTCCATCTTGCTGCAAACCTAATTTGATCAAATTTCTGTATACTCAAAATAAGGTACTATAATTACTAATTCATAGTCGCCCTTTTTAAAAAACCCAATCATCATTTTAGGTAAAAACAGCCTTTTGGTTGAAACAGTTTCACTTTACACTCTCAATCACTAAGAAAATGAGACTTTCTTAAAGCATATATAATTTTGCTACCTGTCTAATAACAATGTTGCCATTAAAATTGAAAAAAAAAATAGGGTTACTATATTTTTATTCTTAGTTAAAAGATATATATATAGAGGCACCTCTTTCTCTCTGTCTCTCTCTCTTTTTTCTCACTCGCTTTCTTCACAAAATCTTTTGTCAACAAAGAGCAAAAATAAAATTTTGGGTTTGAAAGGCTCATCAACTTGTGATTGATCCCCTGCTTGACCATAGACAACCTATGACAAATATGAAATGGCATCTGATTTTTTTTTTAGCATGATTGTTTATGAGATCATGGTCTTTTTGTGATGATCATTGTCTTTAGCAAATGAACTTTTCAGAATGAGATCAACTTGATTTTTTTTTTCTTCTTAACAGGTAAAGGTCATTTGTGTTGAACTTAGAGCCATCTAATGATCAAGTTGCAGATACTAACTGAATAAATAGATGGTTCCTTTCCAAGTCTGTAGGAGGATTTAACTAAAACTCAAATAACAATCAAATAAATCTGCATAAAATCTGAAACCTAAGCAGTTGTCTCAGTAAGAAAGGGACCTTGAGCATCCCTGAATGTAAATTCTAAGCTCACAAAAACTCAACAGTTTTGTTTAACTCACTCTGCTCCACTTCCTCTTCCTTTTGGCTTCACCATCACAAGTATATAAAGCAACAAAGGGGAGGCTTGTGTCGGAAACCTGTATCCAACTAAATCTCCCTCTTCCCTCTCAGCAGGCATAGGGATCACTCTCTCTCAGAGTCTCCCTCTTAGCCAACACTCACATGGAGTCACACACATGCACATTCCTCTCTTCTCTAATAAGACATTTCTGGTTATTATTGACTGTGGTTGGTGTTAAAATCAATTTGATCAGCATGCGTCATTATACTTAAACTGGAAATGTGAACTCCGAATGGCAGAAATCATTTTAGATTTCTACGGTGTACTTGCACATTTGAAAGGGGAGGGAAATGTTTCTCGTGGGATCTGGGACAGGTTTTCCTTTTATGAGTGTATTTGATATTCGGGACATGCTCTGGCCTTAAGAGCTTCATGATTCATTGCAGGAGGCGACATTCGCCCATAGCATAGATCCACTGCAGAGACTAATAATAGTGTAGCCTGACTTTGTATCCCATGTGGCTTTTTAATGCTGCTTTAACACTCAACTGATAAGTTATTTTACAAAAAGAATTAAGTAAAATGTTTCAGGGCTTGGTAGATTGCAGGATGTTTCTAAATGATCTTCAAACAGAATGACAGATTTATTTTGGCCCAATATAATAGCACTCCTGAAAGTTTGTAAAAGCAATGGAACACAGTAAAAGCATTTGACTGGTGCCTATAGTTTCATTTCTAATGGGTGGCTTTGTTTTCTTTTTAATAAACATTCCCTTCATATATTTTTTTTATATAAAAAATCTTTCCATGTGGCTAAATACCCCAGAATTTGAATTACCATTTTAGTTTTGGTTACATAACCCATTGCAGTTTTTTTTTTTTACATTGCTGCTTCTGTCTGTCTCTTTTTGTCTAACTGCTATTGTTTATGGTCATTCCTTCCAGTCAAAAAATAAATAAGAAATAAATAAAATACCAACAAAAATAGAAATAAAAATTGAGAAAATGTAATGTGGAGTTCAGATTTTTCTTTACAGGCCAATTTGTTGTTTTAAGTAAAAATAAATCTGAAATTCAGAGTTAGAGGACACTGCTGTCACATGGGGGCACTGTTAAGCTATAAATGCATCAGCATGATATAAGGCAGTGATATCCACACAAAATGGTTGCAGCAAATTTTTCAATAAGCCTTAGCACAATTATAGATTCCACCATTTTAATCTTTTTTTTTTCCCCTCTGCCAGAAATGACACTGCCTAGGAGGCCAGGATCTGTGGGATTTTTGCACGCGCATATGTGCGTTCATGTATTTGCTTACCCTCATTTGACTGTTGTCATGTGCCACAATGTGATGGGTTTGCCACCAGGCAGGAGTGACTGTGTGTAGGAGGATACACGTGGCATATGTGCCACCCTTGCTCTGACAATAGTGTGTGATTATAATGGTACTTTTGCATCTTGCAGGCATATGGAATGTCTGTCATGCCTTTGAATCTGATAAAAGGCACACGGAGTGTCGCGTACGAACGCCTTGAGAACACAGAGGACATTGACGAGGTTGAACACCAGATAGAAAATCTGAAATCCAAGGTAGGGCTTCGAGTGGTATGACCTGTCTTCAGTGCACATACAAGTGGCATAAACATGAATATGTTGAAGTTTCACTGAAAATCAATATATTAGCAATTCTATACCAATAGAAAGACATATTCATTTGCTATTTTCTCTCTTCATGTTAAACATCTCAATCAATGTTGATGATGCAAGGTCCACAAAAAAAATGCATTAATTAACAGCTTCACTAAAAAGATACACACGCTGTGTGGTAAAGCACCACTACTTCTTTAGTTTTATGCCCCCTGTCTTTGCAAGTTCTTACATAGTGTAAGTTATGTCCTTTTCAAACGCCCACTCATATTCTTTCTGTCCAAATGGGATATTTCAAGTAAACACATTTTTGAAATTAAGTAAAGTAAGAGTTATGCATTTGTCACTCTTCTAATTTCAATGTTTAATGGTTGCAAACAGGAGATAGTAATACAAAATAAAATATAACATTTAAGTTTATTGATCACTTAATGCTATTTTATAAATATATGCTATTTTTTGAACTGAGTACAAAAAATAGTACTAACTGAGTAGTGTTTCTTTGTCACTTTTTAGATAATAGTTTTGATTATGCTCAGCTTCATAAACAGTACTAAATTTGTTCAGTAAATTTGTACTAAATCAGTTGATGAGACGATCAATAATTGATTGACAGACATGAATTTCCAAAAGCCCTGTTATCTGAATTATTCCTTTAAGGGTGCTCTAAATATGTGTTTCAAAAGCATGCATATATTTAACAATGCATCTCCTTTCTGTTGGTTTCTTTGGCAGTGTAAGGATGGTCGTCCTCTATCCTCAAAGGACAGACGCAACCTGCTGGAGCTTGAGGGCAAACTGCAGGTCCTCCAGCGCAGAGGAAGACACCTGGACATTGCAGAGAGCCACTGTTGCTCTAAAGTTGGCACTGCTCTCAGACCTGTCAAGGTGAGTCTCCATTGTGAAATTGGCTCCCATTCACATATGTCAATTTTATGTGCTTTGTGGGCAGCAGCCTAAACCACGTGAGGATCTCAATACCCGTTTTGTTCGTTTTCTAAATTTATGTTGGGTTCTTCTGAGAAAACAAAATATATGATATTAATGTCTTCTAAGGTTTTTACCCCCTTTTAATCTGATATCCCTGAATAAAATCCAAACCAATCAATTGCCTTCAAAAGCCACCTTAAACTTACATGCCCATGTTAACTGTAGAGGAGCTGCAAAAATCCACAGTCTGAGTGGGAGGACTCTGGTATCAAGACAGCCAGTGGTCATTGGGTGATAGGTGGCATATATGCTCGACAGACATAAATTTCCAAGAAAATAAAGTGAAGTTTGTGCAAAAGTTGAGAGGCCATCAACATTTGTGGAAGTCACTGTACATTTGGTATACACAAATCCACAAGCGTCTGGTTCTTGCTATGTGTTAAAAAAAATAGAAAACATAATTTCAACTTGTTTATTTTTAACAGCTTAGACTGCTTCTACCAAAGAGAATCCTAATATTGTAGCTCTCATTTAAACTGCTCTAGATTCACTTTTAGTTCTACTTTACAGCACAGCATATTTACATGAGTCCCACGGGTAGTCTCTTCACCTAATTTACTGTGAAGTCTCTAAGGGAGACTTGTATTCCTCAGACAAGATCTCATAGTTCCCATGAGGTGTATCAAATCAACTGTAAACCTGTGTCATTTTACTCCTCTTTGGTCCACTCAGCCAGAAGCTCAACTTTATGCATAGCAATGATATTGTCGCTATACTTTTAAGGGGGTCACACATTTCTTATTTTCGATCAGATTTTTTTGGTGCATGATGTACTCTACAACTTATCAAAACAATAACAAACAATGATTTTAAACACAAAGAATGAAAATGACTAAAATACAAATGTTGCTTTAAAAAAGTACTTCATGATATATTGGAGAAGCTGGCTTGCATTACAACATTTTATCCCTGAAGAAAGCACCGGAAGGATGCACATTGTAACTTTTTTTCCCTCAAGCTATGGAATTTTATTTAGAAAAGGTTAATATATTAGAACGTTAACAAAATATTTCTGTCATGTGGTTCTTTTTTCATTAGTGACGATCCTCTCTGGTGTGTCTTTACCATTCTTACACTTTTGAGGACTATAAAATGTATTACCCCGTTGCTGAAAATGGATAAATTGCCTTACCTTGTCATTTACCCTTTTAAGGCACCAGTCTAGACGTCAACGGGGAAAAAGAACAGTATGTCCCATCACTTGCTGTAACAACAGGTTCAATATATTCAGTTTATTAGCAGAAGTCACAACTCTAATCTGCTGAATTGATGATTTGGATCCAATAGTGTTAAAAGCCTGGATAATGGCTGTGAGGTTAAATAGACAAACCAGACCAGAGACATATTATTCACCAGGTGTGACAGAATTACTCATGTCATCCTTCTGCGAACAAAAAATGGCATACTTTCCACAGTAATAATGTCTCCATCTGACTTCATTTAACACTTTGTGCTCTATGATGGTTAAAATAAGTCCACATTAGTTTCACCACCTTCCGCTTATGTGGGGAAGCATCTGAAATTAGGTGTTTGATGGGTGTTACAATGTTTTCCACATCTAGGTATTCATATCTCACTTCACGCTACCTTCATGCTCTTCTATTTAGGTGTGCGTACCTGCATATTCAGTTTGCTTGATAATGAATACAAAGTGGCATGTAAGCTTGATATACCATGGATGACTCATCCAAGGCAGTGCACAGTTTGACTAGTTCATTCTATTTTTATTTGCATCTTCGTGTTAGTTCACGGTACTTTCCCCACTGTTGTTTGTTTGCTGCTATTTGAGTTTGTTCCAGGCTAGCACAAATATTTTAAACCAGTGTCTGTAGCAGTCTGCCTTTGACCAAAAGGGATTGTGGCTAATGACAGTCCCCAGACTAAAATTTGAGCAGCAGTATGTAGGGAGATTAATTCACTATATACTTGCATCCTGGTGCAGAGTGATAAGCAAAACAATTGTGATTTCAGCGGGACCACTGTTTGCCAGGTATCGACTCATGTTTTTATAGTAACAGCAATGGTGAGCTGAGCTACTGAACATGTTGAACATTCCCAGCTGAAAAGGCCTCACATAATTGTCAGCATTTGGGTGTGATCATAGACTTAAATAAAATAAAAATAATCAACCCATAATTACAAATGGCCAGTCAAAATGTCATACCCTTTTCTATTAAGAAAGAAAACCTCCACATTTGAAAGTAAATATGTTTTAGTGACCTTCAAGTTCCTAATTATTTTCAATCAATCAATGACTTGGCCATTAAAAAAATAGTTATCTCATATTTTTGATTGCATTTAGACAGAAGCTGTTGCAAATTGTGACAAAATGCTCACTGTTATTAGTGGTTGGTACTAATATTATGAATCTAGTCCAGTAATCGAGGCAGCTGAACATTTTACATGCATACAGTTTTTGATTACTTTATTAAGAATGTGACATTCTGGTATCATGAAATGCCACTCTGATGCTTCACCTTTAAATTTCTCAAAAGGTTTGTCATTTGATAAATATGTATATATACACATTCTGCAGCCAACCAATCCCATTTAACAATTTTGATTGATAATTGGCAGATCATGTACTGAAATGTCGTTTTCTTTTTTTTTTCTTTTTTTAATGAACGATTGCATCAAATCTAATGGCTTTTAACTTTTTAAAATCTAAATTATCATAGTGTATAATAGTCTTTTGAGGAAAACGTGCAATCATTAAAATAATAATTGACAAGTCATCTAATAAAAATTTTAAATCTGAAATCTTTGTTAGCGAGAAAGATCCTGTCTGGTCGGGGCACCTCTACTGGATACACAATGCCAAATGAGGTACGATGTTTGTTAGAGATGTGGTTATTCCTACCCATCAGTCTAGAAAGAATTATTAAGCATTTTCAAATTGTAGTACACCTTCCTGTGGTTAGAAAGGTTATTCTCAAATGAATACAAGATAGCTGCTGGTCTTGTCAGCACCGGACGTTGTAGGAGGTTGGCCTGCCAATTACAAGATTTACATCTCAAACTGCAAATACCCCAGTTCACTTATTAAATGTCAAACTTTATGACAGTATAATTAGAAAAAAAAAATAAGTACAGCTTTTTTGGAAGGGTAGCCAAAGGACGGCTCATTTCTCTAAAAAGTACACAGCAGCACAGGCTGGATTACTAAACTGAAGGCGAACAAACCAGACTACAGATCCTGCCAGTCAATCAAGCAGAAATTGAAAAGTAATTTCCCCCAGCTAATTAAATGTATCAAAACTTGAAATCACCAGAAGACTATTTTTGCTTCCAACTATGATTTTAGTTTTGTAAAAAGATAAACTTTAGGAATGCTTTATTGCAAAGACTGGGATCGTCTCTACATCCCTTATTTCTGATTAGACTTCAAAACTCCAATCTCTGTATACAAGTCTGTCACTTTTCTTGTACGCATTTAATAAATTGTTGAATTAAAACAAAATGTATTCCTATAGGCATGTGTTTATTAAAAAGACAATTGAAGAAAAAATGCTATCTGCTTCATACTGTCCTTCAAACACCTTGATGGGGGGATGATGATCTGGGTTTGTTTTGCTTTTTGGGCTGCTGGGTAACTTGCAGTCTCGCATTGTCTTCTAAAATAAAATCTGAGTCTACCTAGTGTGACGACTGAATCTTGTCCCAATACCACAATCACCCCAAACCCAGTGGTAAACCCATATCAAAATTCATGAAAATGTAATAAAAGTGCTTCAATAACCAGTAGATGTTTTTC
Source organism: Poeciliopsis prolifica (assembly GCF_027474105.1). NCBI lineage: Eukaryota > Metazoa > Chordata > Actinopteri > Cyprinodontiformes > Poeciliidae > Poeciliopsis > Poeciliopsis prolifica. The sequence goes on from NW_026562380.1 coordinate 7,167,098, forward strand.
AACTCACTTATCATTGTGGATTAAAGTGAAATTCTGAAACACAATATTCTTCTCCAACAGAGAGACACTGCGTGAAATTCTGCATCAGATAATCAGCATTGTAGAATTGGTTCTACAAGCTATTTAATGTGTGTTTTTAATTTCCCTTACACTAATTCATTATGTGTGGTCTGTTGGATAAATAATTGCAGTGCAATATGGCTTCTGTTGTTTATCTCCTTTTACATATTGGCATATATTATGAGTTATATATAAGATGATCATGCATTAAAACTGAATAAAACTTACTCTGTATTATGACTAAATAAATAATGCCTCTTTTCTACAGTTTTACTTAAAGTAATTAGTTTCAACACTGAGTCATTCTTCATCTTGTCTGAGACAAGAACATAAAAAAGCTGCACCTAAAAGTATCTCTCCTAAAACGCTGCAATTTGTCAGATTGCGTATGCATATACCTCTCTTTTTATTCACTACAATTTTGTTTAACGCAAGGCAAACTATTTGTTAGTTTGAATTCAGATTTTATAGCAAAGCAGTATTTGTTTTTCCAGTATAGTTTTTCTAGAGAGCTGAGTGCTGAAACAGCTTTTGTTTCTGTTCATGTGAGTACAGAAGTGGATTCTTACAAATATTGTATTTTAATTCCCTGACAACTACATTACGTCAGTACAGTTAAACCATCAGAAATATGATTATATTGTATTTTATTTGGATATATTTTCTCTGCCCTTTTGTATTAGGTGAATAACATCACCCAATACCAATGGCAATGCTGATACATTCGTCAATCATGCAAATCATGAAACATAGTTGAGTTAGAAAATGGATAACTTTATACGTTAAGCCACAAATACTACTTACTAATTTTTCCATCACATGTTGAGTGAAGTATCAGGAATTTCAGTAATTTAGATGATTTATAGATGAATAGTAGATTAATAAACATGTTAATGAAGCTCCTGTATCACATTTCATATGTGCGTTTTCTGTATAATTTTGTCATTTATTGAAAATAAATATTCTTATTATATAACAATAAGAGCTCAAATTGTCAGTTTGCAGAATTTATTATAGATTTGGCTTCTACCAACCTTTACCCTCTGTGGTTCCAACTGTTATACCTGACCAATCCTTTGAAATATCTGTGCCAAAATTTCCCCCCTGTTGCCACAGGCACCAGTGCCAATCTGCATGCCATATGGTCTCTCTTTGACCTGGCATAAGAGTGCACAATAGTTATTTTTCTTTCACCATGGTTCACAAAGGGTCTGAATGAGTGCTCATTTTTCCCTTGGTTATTTATTAAACTTGAATGTTGACTGTCATTTCTTTGCAGATAATACTTGGGGTTTTCTTCATCCTGGTTGCACTGCTTTTCACTATTTCCCTGTTTATTTCAAAGTGAGTAATTGTTTTACAGGAACTGATTTTTTTGCATTGTAACTGTATTTTAAAATGAACAAGAGCCATGGAAAAGGAGCTGCACAATTTTTGTTTCTGTACTTTTCACATCTTGTTTAAAAAATCAAATCATTTGTTTGGCTGTGTTTTCAGTCTGGACAAAGCACTTCACTCTGCTGGCATTAGCTATGGCTTCATAATCTTTGGCACCAACCTAACTAATCCTCTCAATGAACTTCTGCTGGCTTTACAACCTGTAAGTATTCTTTCAAGTTTTATGTCATACAGATGATTGCCCTCAATTAAGATGGGCTTAAAGCCAATATTTATTTTTTTTTTATCACAATAATCTCAAATAAAACCTAATTTAAGCTTTATCATGGTTAATTATACAATGGGTAAGTAATACTTTTTAAAATTACGTCAGAATGTTGCAGCAAAGGAAGGCAACATGAAAAGCTATGCATGTCCTTAAAATATGACCAATATTTCTGAAAAAGCTAATCTAATATACATATAATGCAAATCTATTTAGTCAGATTATTTTTCTACAAACCAAAACTGTAAAAAGCAACAAGTAGATAAAATAAAGAAAAACAAGTCAGTGCTATCAGTGCATCAATCAGAATTTTAGGGCCGATCTGCGACTTCCTGTTTTGTAAAAGTTGGTGCCGACAAACACTATTTTATTTATTTCTATTTTTCTTTATAACCTATATTATCAGGAGATGTACAAAACTGAGTTATACATATTTTCCCTTATATTCACTGTGTGTGTGTTAGAGCAATTCTTTAAAAGAAAGACAAACTTACCACAACATTTACATTTTAATCTATGGTTGATTAGGGTGGCTCTCATTATAAAACAGTCACACTCTGCATAATCTAGATAATGTCATTACATTACATCAGAAGCTTCAAAAAGCCTTTCAGCATTTCCTAATCCATCATCTTTCATCCCAGTTTCAAAGCAAAAACAAAGTACATTTTCTGTGCAGAGTCTTGCTTTGTCTTTCTCTCTTTCAGTATGAAAGTATGACAGACACAGTCCAGCATGTCCGAGACCGAGACACTAGTTTCTTGTTAAGTAGCTTCTTACAACTCCTCCATAATATTGAAAACAGGCATCATTGTATCGTCTTCCCCAATCCTACGTTTTTTGGATGGGTTGCTGCTTGGGAGACTTAATATGGCCTGCTCATTAATCAGAAAAGAACAAAAAAACTGGATTTTGGAGATTCCAATCAGGCAGTTATTGATCTTGTCCAGCCAAGCTGAAAATCATCATATTTAGATCATCACCTGATTTTGTTTGTTTGTTTTTGTGTGTTTGGATGTGTGTTTGCGTGTAAAGGTCAAAAGTCTAGCATAATAAATAATACTTGGTTGAAGTGTTAGACTGATAGAAAATCAAATCACTGTCTTCTTCTCTTTTCTCTAGGTTTTAGCCAGAGGACATAAGCATGCAATAGAAAACGCTCCGCTGTAATTAGTATTCTACTGCAGGTTTTGCAAAAAAAAAAAAAAAAATGACAGACAGCTCAGGCCAATAAAGAATCGCTTCACAGATAGCGGCATTGATTAAATGTCTAAGACGAATGCTTAGTATGACTATGGTGTTTAAGATATTAAGTGCTCCACAACAAGAGTGGGTTGTTAAATATGTAGTGATCAGGTTGTAGGTTAAGTCTGAACATTTGCAGTTGCCCAACTTTGTAATTGCTATTCATTGGTTTTAATGAAGCACAATGTTCAGCATAGGTGTCATTTGTTTTATTTTTTTTTTTTTTTTTTTTTGTATTAGAGTTAAATAACATTGTTGATGGTAGAATTCTATTGATGTTGTTATTTTTTTATTTTTATTTATTTATTTTTTACATGTAACTGATCTCTGTTCCTGGTATTACAGGTTTTTCCACTGGATTACATCCTAATCACAGTCATTACAATGTATTTTGTGCTGACTTCCATGGCTGGCATTCGCAACATGGGCATCTGGTTCTTCTGGATAAGGGTAAGCTAAAGATACTTTTCTGTGTTACCTTAACAAAGAACTCTGATGAATATTAAACCCATCTCAAAAGAGATTTCTCCATAAGTACCCTCTTGTGACAGCACTGCCAGCAGTTTTGTCATGTCATAATTTCTGCACACTTCGTTAAGAATGCCACACCACAGTTTCCTGTCCTCACTAACAGCTGAACTGCAATACCTGTTATCATCAGCATAAAACTACCTCCAGAGAGAAATTTGGCTTTTTGCGTCTCTTTTTGGAGACTACATTTCACAACTATGTCTACTAAGATACAAGGACTTTATTTGTCTTGTGTGAGACTGAATAAAATAAGCTTTAAGAGCCTTTTGTGACACTACAATCTTGCTTCACATTGCCCAATTAGATGTTGATGCATGTTTTTCTACAAGAGCTAGGACAAAACGTTTAACATATATGAGTTACTTATTTCATATTTGAGGAGCAGAGGGGATGCAAAGCTTTGTGAGCAGAGCCAATAAAAAGGGTTTTGCTACTAGTATAAAAAAAAAAACAAATAAATACACACAGAAAGTCTTTATTTCTGTTATTTATGGTGATTTTTCACTTACAGATATTTAAAATTAGGATGAAATCTCAATGAGAAGTATGTTTAAATTGTAATTTTCCCCATCCTATTTCTATAGAGTTTAGAGTGTTTTTTCCCAAGGCATCAGTCCTAAGTTAGAAATTCTGGTATAGCTGCTTCACCCACAATAAACAGTGAACTGCACATTCCTGTTTTTCTTCGTAGCTGTACAAAATAAGACCAAAGAGAACACGTCCCCAGGCTCTCCTCTTCCTCTGCATGATTCTGCTGTTGATTGTTCTCCACACCAGCTACATGATCTACAGTCTGGCCCCACAGTATGTCATGTATGGGAGCCAGAAATATCTTGCACAGGTGAGGAAAAACAGTCCATGTCTTACTATGTTTTTGGGTCTCCCTGATGAGATCTAGCTCCTAGTGTGGGTTTCCAACAGTGTCAGTACCAGTGGGTTTAAACCACTATGGTCCATCTCTGTGTAGGCAGCAATATGGTCTCTCTAGGCCAACAACCATCCTTTTATACTCTTGTTCTTTTTAAATTCTATCTGTCTGACAATGTAGCTTTTGCTGTGTGGATTCATTGTTTTGTCAGTATACCCTGTGTGTGTTGTAGCTCTGCACTTTTTGTGTGGGTGTCTACATTTGGATTTAATGCAGAGCTATGTGTGTGTTCTTTCTAAAAAACGTCCTTTAAGCAGCACAATTTAAATAAACCGTGGCATTGTTTTGCCAAAGCATTATCTCCCCTACTGAAAGACGACAATGAATTTAAAACTAGCTTCACAGGTCGAACATACTTTATTCCTACCTGTTCATTTGTTTATACTGCTGGTCTTATAATTAATTTCTTTCTTTGCTGTGCCAGGACTCTGAGTGTAAGCAACAACTCCCAAGGCTAAGTTGTATTTATACTACCCTGAGTTACCATGACTTTATTTGGACAAAGTAAAAGCAAAGTAGCCTCAGCAAGCAGATTTAAAACCAAATATGACTTTTCTGTCAAAAAAAAAAGAAAAAAAAAGGCAGGAAGACAATATTTATTGGCACTGCGTGATTGATTAAAGGCCACTCAGAGCACTCAAAAGTTTACATTTTTAGGTTTAAGAATGACAATTTCTCAACAATCTAAACTAGAAATTCAAAATGGTGAGATAGAAGATGTTGGTAGCTGCATTAAATGTTATTTGCTATACAAGCTCCTTTTGCAAAAGCACAAAATGAAGATGAAGCCATTATCAGTGTTTATTGCAATTTATAGTTTGCCTGATCACTTAGTATGTCACTTAAATCCCTCAGTTTTTTGGAAGCAAACTGATGAATCTTAAGTTGCATTTACTGTGCAAATAATTTCCACATTTCGTCTTAAAGAAGCATTATCAGTATTCCTCTGTTTAGGTAAGAGGGATCCAGATATTTCTGTTTCACCATTATAAGACTTGTTGAATTGTCTGGACAAAATACTTAAGACTTTTTTATTCTGCCTGAAGTTGTTGCTGTGTTTTTTCAAATCACCAACACATCTTTTTTTTTTCTTTTTCTGTTTGAGTCAGTCACCCTCAACTGATCCAGTGACTGGAAATGCTACTGTTAGCACTACAAAGATATGCGATGCAGACGCACCTGAGGGTAAGTTTCTCACTGCTTCTTTTCACAGTTCAGGGTCACTACACTCACTCCATCAAAGACGTCCTCCTCACAGGTTTATTCTGCTATAGCAAACATAAAGGGCTGATACAAATTCAGCTTCTTAATCTGGGACATTGTTTTTTAGTTTTGATTATTAATTATTATTAATAAGAGCAAATTATATAAAGAATATGGTAATTTATTAATCTTACTAATGGCCAAGTTGTGATATGTAGTGAAGGGGGTACTGCAGTAGAAGGACAGGTTTATAATGCATTTTTTTTACTAAGTTATTTGTGCTAAATTACTGAATTATCTGTATGAGTGTCTCGTTCAGCGATTACAAGAAACTTTAAGATAGAATAAGATTATCACTCTGGGCATGCCCTTTCACTATTTCATCATGAAATGCTTAGAGCCGGCTGTGCAACTTTTATATATGAATCATAACAAGCCAAACTTTGTTGGGTATTCAAGCCACAGCTTTCTGCATTTGCTTTGCACAGAGTGAAATATGTGCTTTCTGAAACAAGTCTGCGTGAGTGAATGCTCTGTCGTAACAGTGGGCTCTAACTCATGCAGGTAATTTGGTAGCACCTTGTGGGCATAAATGACCACTGACCAGTTGTGCATGGTTCTAAATTTTCCAAAGCCTGAACCAGTGCCAAAAGGAGGTGCCAAAGCCTGGTTTCCTCTCAGACCGCTTAAATTACAGCATGCTGAAAGGTTATTATGGATTTGTTGCCTAAATCTGCTCTAAATCTGCCTTCTCTAGATTTAGAGCCATCGGGCTAACATTGTATATCTTCCACTAATGCTGACACAACTGCTGAAACTTGTTGTGGAATTGACAAGGAATCTCTGTGGGGTCTAGTAGAATCTGCCAAAGAATGTTAGCAGGAGATTCTTTGGGCCCTAGTGATATATGTGTTGGAGAGGTCAATTTTTGGAATTTAATATTTTAAATTTGGATTGGTGTTGGGGTTTTTTCTACCTTAAGGAAAACCCTAAAGTGAGTTATGTTCAATAATATAAAATTACGTATAAGGTTTAATCTTACTAAAGTATCAAATCCCAAATGTTCTTCGCCTGGCATTTCATATTAGTATGAAATCAGTAATGCACTTCACTTAGCAGTGGCAACATTATTGTCACTGATTGGTGTTCCTTTCCATTTTAATACTCAGACCTCTGATGGGAGGAAGTCATGTGTACAAAATTGTCTGTCTTTCACCTGTTTAAAGAATTGACTTTCTCTACATGTTATTGCTTGTTGTTATCAGAAGATTAGCGCAGTGAAAAGTTAATGACTCAAATAGTCCCTCAATGCTTTCCCAAATGACAATTCACCAAACTGGAATGCAATCAGAGTTACTAATGAGATATGATGAGTTAAAACGACAAGTGTATAATAAAACTCGAATCGAAGCTCAGATCTCAAAAGTGAAATAGGAGTTGATTGTTATCGCAAACAAACATATACACTGTTCACTGTTGTTCTAAGGAAGTATGTGATGTATATTGATAGACCATATCTTGGATGAAAAAACTGAGATAAAGTAAATACTAAAAGGTTCTTGTTTTTGAATAAATATAAAGTTAAAAGTGAACTGTTTTAAATAACTTTCATTTGTTTATAAAGCTGTAACGTCATTACATATGGTGAGTAGAATTTTGTTTTTAATTAGTATTAAATATATTATTAAGAGAATCATTAGAATCTGAATCCAAGCCAGAAGCAATAATCAGTATGACTAAATAGAGCAAGAAATTACATCAAATTTATTGATGTCTTGATTTTATTTCAACCATATTAAAATGCAGTAGGCGAGTCTGCAGAGATTAATGACGATGTATTGACTGAAAGAGTTTGAGATACTACTAATGGACAGATAGTGGCCAACTTTGATTGTATAACATTATCTTATCTTTTACAAATTAGTCTGCTTCTCAGTACATAAACAAAACAAGAATAATCGGTGTAACTTCCATTTAGACAAGGGCTCTGTTTTGCAGTTTTAATGAAAGAGGTTCTGATCCCCCTCCAAAAGTTAATGGGTTTCTTCCTTTACTCATTACCTTGTTGGAAGCATTACCCTGTATTTAGCTTCTGCTAAACCCTAATTAAACACAGTATAGTTTATGTGCTGGCTATCTGTGTATTAAGTACAAAGTCAGTGTAACATAAAAAGGCAGGAGTCAAAACTAATTAAATTAAGTTTTAAAAGAAACATGCTATTAATGGGATGCTGCATAACAAGAATTGTTTCACAAAGTGTGAAATTAATATTTATTTTGTAAGAGTTTGTGGTATTGTCACATAAGATGACTGAATGAGTCAAAAGGAAAGTTGTGATTGGTGCACTCAGTTGTCTTGCAAAAGTATCATTTCCCTTGAACCTCTTCACATTTTGTCATGTGGTATATAAATAAGTATTTAATTGGGTTATTTAATTATATTAGTTATATTAATTAAATAACCCTAACCCCTTCATGTCACTCAAAAAAAACCCTGGGCATTCATCAGCGATGTCCAGGGTTACACCATACATAGCATCTGCCTATCCTTCCGTCTGTTCATCTGTCTTCTGCTTCTCTGGGATCAGGTCACAAAACTCTGCATTTTGCCTCTGCTCTATCTCTATAACAAAAAGCCTGGAAAGTTTTTTTGTGAAGGTGAAGCTGCAGTTCTGCTTCATCCTGCCATCACTCTTGAACAAGACTCCATGATTCTTAAATTTGTCCACTTGAGGTAGAGACACACCCCTAACCATTAGGGGACAATTTACCTTTTTCCAGTCCGGAAACAGAGGCTCACGCATAAAATAATTTACAATACTCTCATTTGGGCCACCTCGTACAAAGCAACAAACCTATCCAAAACTGGAGGTCCTGGCCTGAAGAAGCCATCAGAGCCACATCGTCTGTAATGACTAAAACAAACCTGTTGAAATAACTTGGAATTATTTGTCTTTCTTAAACATATATCTTTTCCTGACCCACTAATCTTACATCTAGTGTTCGAAGATTGAGCTATAGTTCTCCACTGCTTAGTTACTTCATTGAGTTTGACTTACTCATTCATATATAATGAGTAAATATATGCTCATTATATATGAAGATTTATAGAGTGACAATATAACGAAGGTGTTGAGAGTCTGAGAAATCAGTGATTTGACCAAAAAATGTGTAGGTTTATTTTTTGTTTGTTTGTTTCTTTGTCTTTGGGCATTCTTTGAAACAGCTTCTGCTTTCAGAACCACAGTACCAGATTCCATGAGTAGGAAGATGTGTCAAGCTGAAAGATGCATGCGACTGAGAGGGAATACATTCACTAATCAGCAGATTCTGTGGATATGTTACAGGCGAAGGTTTTTATGTGATTGGAAAACAAAACATTAGACCTGAGCTGTTTGTAAAATCTTTGTCTAACTCCTTTACATAGATGGAGTGAGTGTTTACTCTGAGTAAAATATAGTTTTCTTTTGTATCTGAAATGTTTGCCGAGAAGTTTAGAAGAAACAATGGTTGAAGGTTTGACAAGCAAATAGCAAGATGCATGCAGTGTTCAGATATTAAGAGAACACATTGCATATGTTTTTATTAAGAGCACATTTTTTGACATAAATCAGGGTTTTTATTCTCACTATAAAGCCTTTTTTTTATCTCTAGTAGAATACTTTGCTCCATTTTATGTGTAACAATGACAGAGTGAAGACAGAAGTGTGAAACACTCCCAGTAAAATGAAAAAATGGAGAAGAAGACAATTTACTGTTAATGCAGACAAGAGGGTAATGGTTCCTCTGGCTTCAGGAAGTTGGAACGCCGTGTCAGGAAGAAGTCACTCTCAGTTGATCAACTCTCACTCTGTAATTGATGCAGTCTTGTTCAAAAAGAACTGTGCCTTCTTTGTAAAGCTGACGAGAGCAGGAAGGTGGCAACAGGGGCGAGGATTAAAAGCTACCGTCAAGACAGTTTCCAACAAATTTAAGGATCTGCGCAGAAACCTCGCAGAGAACTTCACATTTTCACAGTTGCTATCTGGGTTGAATAAATTAGAGCATGTTTTGTTCCAGTGGTATTTCATCTACTGACATGGTATAGAGATTTTTGTCATGTATATATATATTTTTTTTTCTCTTCTTGCATGTATGCCTTTTCTCTTCCATGCAGATAGTTTGAAACTCTGCCTTTGGTTATAACTTCAGTACTTGGTTTCTCAATGAATAATCTTAAACCCACAGCATATAATCCATCCCTTTTGAAACAAAATACTTCAGTCAACGTTTCTGCTTGTTTTGTCTTTTGTTGTGAATTGGCATTTAAGTGGATATAATATACTATTACAACTAACAAACTTTAATTGCATTTTGTAGGGATGAAGCAAAAGTTTGAGAGAATACTGTATATCAATTTTGACTTACGCTTTGAAGCAGCGTAATTGTAACCATTCATATGATGGATGATAACTTAGATACAGGGACTGATGGTGATTCAGTCAAACCTAAGCTGAAACATATAGGGTTGATCCTCTCACAGCTGAAACACTCCATCTGTCTGATTGTCTCTTCAATTAAGTTGTAAAACTGTCGGATTATATTTAAATTCTTTAAAATCTACATATTAATCTGTTTAAAGTTGCTTTTTGACATTGATCCAAGATGTTTACTACTATTTGTGTATTCTATTGTGTTCTTACAACCCCCTTAGGCATAAAGTTGTTAATATGTTAAGCAGGTTTTTTTAATTTTTGTTTTATGTAAAACATTGCATTGGAAATTCTTAGGTTTCTTTTATACAGCTTTTTTATGTTATAATAGAGCAGCTGTTAAAATAGGAATGTACCTCTTGCCATTTACTTTAATTCAAGACGAACTTTTATCTGGTCACTTGCTGAGTGAAATGATATTCACAGAAACACTTGTCTGTTACACTTTGGGACTGAATATGCATTACTTTATTAGGCAAATTTTATTTTAGAGGATAAATTTAATTATTGAACAATTATTGTGCTAGCCAAAATATTAAACTTCAGACATGAATATTTCAGAAAGTGGAAGTGGATTTTTAGCTTTCTAATGAGACTATTTGTGTACAGCTATTACTGTGCATAATTATTTTGTAGCTAAATTATTAATGAAGATTTTCCCATTCCATGTCATTATTCTTATGTACTAAAGATAGAATAACAAAAATATTTAAAAGTTTGCAAAACACATTTCTGACATAAAAAATCCCTGACCAGTTTAGCCACTTCTTTGTTTTTTTCCAATTACCATCATAACCCTTCCATTCTTGAAGCTTGATATCTCCTTGACCTTTTGACAATCAACTTTTTGGGCGGCAGCAACCACAGCCTAGCAGATGCTGTTCACAGAGCTAGACGGTTCTCTTTTTTTCCCGTAAAACTCCTGTTTTGGAATCCTCCTTAGATTCTCAGCAGACTTTAGATCAGATGAGGAAGGGAGCCATGTCATTATTATTTAACATTTAGGACTTTTACTGCAAGTCTTAAAGTGCAGTACTTCAATGCAAGTGATGAAGAATTACTTTGCATAAAAACCATGGTCATCTTGAAAGATGCAGACCTTTTTCTGTGTTACTGCTTGAAGGTTACTTCTCAGAACAGATGGTAGGCTTGGGAGTTGATTTTGCATCCTTCTTTAATCTGAAAATGTCCAACTTGCTTATGTTTTAGTAAAATATCACCCTATATAATTACCTTTCTTTCACCTCACTATCATCTGAGTCAAGTGGAGCTTTATGGCTCGTACTGATTGAACCATGTATTCATCACTCCATAAAACCTTTGAAAAACCTGCTTTCAGATCATTTTTGCCCTGCAGTCACGACTTTTCAACTCATGTGCCATGTTCTTTCGTCTTGGTCTGGTTTCAGCTTGCCTGTCTCTATCTAAGAACTGAACACCTTTTACTTCTCGTAAGCCTATTTCAGATGAGGTGGGAAAAAAAAGAAGGGCATTCTTTGGAAACAAGTTCCCTCAGTTCACACATATGCACTCGAGGGGCATTCTTTTGTAATAATCTCTGGTTTTACACTGAGGCAAAGGAGGGTAAAAGTCAAGCTTGTGACTGAGTGGCCAGCTGGACACAATGCGTTAATGACACAAACATCTTGGCAAGCAGGTGCTCTGTGCAAAAATATCCATTATCTCCTCTAAGGTCACAGCCATATCATTACTCATTTACTCAGCATAGTGGAAATAAATGGTCAGAAATTACATGTTCTCCACAACAGTAGTGGCACATTTATTTTAATAATTTTATTCTATTAAACCTGGTATTGATCAGGCAACTTATACACACTTAAATTCTTGCAGTACAAAAATTTCCAAGTGGTTTTACTTCATTATAACGACCTGAATGAAACTTACAGAAGGCTATGCCTCAAAGAAGGCTGTTTTCTGAAATTATTATTGTGCAGAATAGCTCTTTGCAAGAAAGGAGCCTATTTCACACTTTATATCTACCAGTCTAGCCACAAGTTTTGCTTTTGACCTTGCAGATCAATTTTCCAATCAAAATCTCATGGTCTTTGGCCCATTTTCCCTCTAATCATAGTCTTTTTGTCAGTTAGTTTCACAGTATGTGAGATTCTTTGGTTGTCAATTTAAGTTGTATTATAGCCGCAATCATACGGGTGCTTTTCACCCAACAAGACATATTGACTCGGTGAGGAAAATTTTTAATACACAGAAATGTTTTTTTTTTTTTTATTCTAGACTGTCTGTCTGTTTCCTAGCAACTTGCCAGTTTCCATAGCATTGTTTTTAAAGAGCTTCAGGAAAACGATGGTCACAATTTATGTTGCCTCTGAGATCTCAGGTGCCTGAGCAATTTTCAATAGCAGCCTTTCACAGCACCAACACAAATTAATAGTAATTTTCTTTGCTGCAGGGGGATCATTATCAATTTGCATTATAATGGAATGTGTCACTCTAAAACTATCTTCCTGAAAGAAAAATCTCCATCTTGTTGCCAACAGACCGCCATTACCTTTTGAGGTCCTTCTTAGCTGGTATTGTGTTTTAATGGTAAGAATTCAAACTCTTGTCAATATTAGACTTAAAATAAAGTAAAGTAATGAATGTTTCCTTCATATTTTAAGCACTTTAAACTGCCCAGTTTCATAATCTGGATAATTCCTTATCATTTATTTTGCCACTTGGATGGGTTTTAACTTTACTCATTGATCACACTTTGAGGTTTACCTTTTGCGGCTGAAATACAGAGAAAGCGTTGCTCAAGAAAAAATGGTGTGATTGCAATTTCCAATAGTGGCATCACAATCAAATATTATCACGTGTCCTTAAACAGGATAAACATTTTTGATATGTCTATTTTTTTATCTTCTTTAACTGAGCGTTACATTCTGTTTATCTTATTTTATTCTTTTACAAAACCAAGCGTTTGGTATGTTTGTCTTTTTGCTGTTTTGCAATGCGAAGCCATGACCCAAAAACCGAGAAATGTACCAAAGCATGTTTTTACTGCTTCCCCCTCACTCTAAAACTATACATAAGATATCAGAATCCGAAAAGCCCGCACCATGACAACGCATTATCTGATGCCGTATAACCCACAGGAATGACAAACAGGACCTACCTTTTAAATAGCTGTGTTTTTCTTCTCCTACTTCGAATCGTGTTATGTCCAGATTACTGATTGAGGTCAAGTAATGATGGATCGTTTTAGTTTTAGACATTTTGTGTGTCTGCGTCAAGAGTTCTTGTAGATGCCGCAAATATTTTTTCTACCATGAAAGAGGCTTTCTGTGAATTTCCATGACCTGTGTTTCTTTGAGAAACGCCATGTCTTAAGAATAATTTTACTGAAGGAACATCAGCATCCTCAGAGGACACTTGAACAAAAATGCTCCATTGCATTTCAGATTGAGAGGGGAAGAAAAAAAAAACATAAGTGCACAGTGATGCTTCCAGAGTATTTGCTTATAAGAGAACCTGCAAAAGAAAACAGAGTGCTTGCATATGTGCACTAGGCTTTCTGGATGTGTTTGACTGTGGAGATGAAAGACATACATTATTCATCATCATGGTACACAGGGCAGCACTCACCTGAGGATCACAAGTCAAGGTGAAATTACCTGCACCACGCCGACCCCATGCTCTTATGAAACACCAGTAATGATTTCAAGGTGAAGCCAGTCAGTGTTGTACATGATAATGTATTTAGGCAGACCACTGTTGTGAATCATCTGTAGGTCCCACTCAGATTGCAGTGGTTCTGTGAAGCAGCTGTAGACCTACAGATGGCGGTGAGAAGGAGTGGAATCATGGGAATCAGGAAAGACTCTGCTGCTTCCTCCTCTTCATTACCATCATCTTCTTCTCTTTTCTTGGTCCCGGGATTTAAATGTCTTTCTTCCACCGCTGTCATAAGTGGAACAGGGCAGAGGTGAATACGTTTCTTGAATTCCAGCTTTCTGTCTGGATAAGCTTTGGTTGCATTGAGTTTTAATGCATCAGTTTTGAACCTCGGCCATGACCAGTTGTGGCTTTGGATTTTGGTGTCCTGTAGCTTCATATAAGTGTGTCTGCACTGTTTGTGGAGTTCAAGTCAGTGTGAAGAGCTGTTAGAATCAGCGTGACAGGAGCAGCACAGCGGGGTCAGTGTTAATGCTCCGAATGTCTCTAATTAAGCAAGACGGAGCATTTTCGGCAACTCCATCTTTTTTGGACTTTCTGTCCCTTTATCCTGCTGACAAATTTTAAGAAAGAATATATTTGCATAGCGTTCTTTCTAGTGTCTGTATATTGCAGCTCATTAAGAAATGAGATCTTGGTGAGATTTTCTTTCTCTATATTAAGAATCAAACTGCAGAGTAAAAAACACTGCACCCTTTCAGATGTCACCCTCCTAATATTCATTCACTTTGTGACTCAGCTTTGGAATGCTGGCTGTCCTTTCTTTTCTGAATCTGTCTGACCAATACATGTATCAGTTTAAGGAGACTCAAAAACTGGCATCATGAGGAAATCCAGGTTTGTTCAGCAGAATGAGAAATTATTTATAACAGAATAGCAGCATTACTGTAATGTATTTTTGATTCTGAATTATTTTTGCTTTCTTGATCACTTTTGAAAAATGCTAAAGACATTAGTTTTGCTTTTGTCTGCCAGGGCTTGTAGGGAATTAAAAAGCCTAATACAGAAGAAGTGTTTATTGGTTCAGTAAATGAGCTGCAGCTGAGTAAGTGGTAAATCATTCAGTGCTTCAAGTAGAGGTAGGATGATTTTATCAGTGGGCTGATAAATTGACCGATACTTAGCGCTCTTTCATTGTTTTTTTTCTCATCAAAAAAATCAGCAATCAGCTGTGCACTTCACAGATTTTTAAACAGGCATGTTTTTGAACATCACACTGTAGTTCTGTTGACAGAATGAAAACAAGTGAAACTTGTCCTGTCTTTAAATGGATACAGGTAGACTGCACAGACCAGTGGCCAGAAGTTGTTCTGCGCAAGTTTCTGAATTTGAAAAATAGATACCAGTGAGAAGGGTATGATTTAAGTGATTAATGTTAAAAGAAAGAGGTTTTACATTGTTAAATACCCACTGCTATTTTAAGAGAAAATAATTATTATTAACCCACTCTTTTTGGCCATCTAGTCTGGAGATCTTTTAACACTTTAAAAAAAAACATTGTTCAAACTCATACAGGATGTTTGCCTTCTTGATTTCAGCACAACCGTACATTTATGAGCTGATCATATTGTTCAGAATATAGAACAGAAAGTCATGCAGTAAATGTTCTATAAAGCTACTCATTCACTGCATGTTCTTCACTTTTTTCCCTGGCCTTCTTCTTGTAAATCTATTCATAGATAATAGACACTTACACAAATTTAGAAAAAAAGGAAAGAAATAAATCTATTTTTTATATAAATCATTTAAACAATAACTATAAACATGCCTATGGCAAAAGTACAGAGGTTTTAGTTAACAGTAAGGCTGTAGAACAGTCAAGAGGGTATTTCCCCCTTAATTTGTAGGATATTATGTTTTCTACATTTTCCTGGTATTTGGATCTTCTGTGGTTGGTTGTTTTGTATACTTTATGGTAGATTTAACATTTTCAGGCACTGTCAAAGACAGCTGATAGAATATATTACTTATTTGATTTATTGATTTATTGGTCTTTATTCATTTTTTGAGCTACAGGTGTTGTTATGGGTTAGAACTGATGCCTTAAACTTGCACATTCAGGAATATTGAAAGCAGTACTTGACAGTATCTTATGTGTGTTTGTGCATTTATTGTAATATTTTCCTCCAGCCTTGTGACTGAGGTCATGTGGGTGACCCTCTTAGTTCTTTTCATTATTGAGAATGGGTTCATTATCATTCGTTTTCGCTGAATCACTTAAAGGACCATGTAAGATTAAAGATATTTTTCTGAACTTGCAGCTGTACAGCTCTTTGGCTGCAAGTATTTGAAAGACATTAGAGTCTGCTTCTTCTACGGCTGTCTGTATGTATACCCCGAAAACATTGCGGCACAGTCTTTATGATTTGCTGATGTCTGCGGCTTTTTTACCTTTTGGCTTTTCCGCAAGTGAAACTCAATATGTTTGAAGTGAGGCACCATTAAGTGTTAAATAATTCTAGTTTTATTCATTGGTTCTGCCAGATTCACGTCGACAGTGACACAACTATCCTCTCCTCCAACTGCTGGTTGTCTTTTTTGATTAGAATAACAAAATTGCCTGAGGCATTGCTCCATTTCGTAATGACTCCCTGTTTTTAGCTCTTAAGTGAGTTCAGACACCTTTATAACTCAGACATATCATACACCATGTAGCGATGGATGTGTCAAGTTTTATTTGATTCCTGATGTTTTTTTTTTGTTTTTTTTTCCTCGGTAACAGCACATAGAAGCTATCTGTGTCAGCAGGCAGGAAAAATGTAGGGGGTGGGTTTATATCTAAGAAACAGTAATATACCAATCATACTTGTTTTGGTCATTTTTTCTAAGAACTATTAAAAATAGAAAGATACAGGTTATTTTATAGTGGTAGTTTTAATCAAGCAAAAAGTGCTTAAATTAAAGTATCATCCTGATTTGTCCATTGTCCATTATGTCTAACTTTTATCTTAAAATAAAGTACATTTTAGGCTAAAGAAGCATTTTAAAACTGTCAAATGTTCCTTGCATGTTGTATTTTTCTTCTGCTGCTAACAAAAATTAAAAAAGTTCTTACCTCTATTTTTCAGACGAGTGCACTGTGACGAGAACCTATCTCTTCCTACACAAGTTCTGGTTCTTTAGCACCATCTACTACTTTGGGAATTGGGCTTTTATTGGGGTAAGTTACAAAATGTTGAAAAATCTCTTCATATTTAGATGAAGGTGGAAGGAGTTGGAATGAGGGGTTTCTGGAACATCATGTGACGTCCTGCTGCCATAATGTTGTGAGAGAGGATTCAGAAATGCAGCTTAGTTACCGCAACACATCAGAAGGATTAAACATGTATTTCAAAAGCATTCCTGGAAAAAAAAAAAAAATTCAGGGAAGAGTGGCAGAAAGGTGCATGATTCAACTTCTGGATGTAAAATAATGTTTGTTTTTCTCATTATTTCAGGCTTTCCTTATTGGCCTGGTGGTGTCATGCTGCAGAGGAAAGAAATCTGTGATCGAGGGAGAGGTGGAGGCCGATGACTCAGACTTGAGCGATGATGAATATGTGCACTGAGAAAAAAAAACAACCAAAAAAAAACTTTTCACTTGCAGTCATAATTTAAAGGGACTAAAAAGCATGTTTTCTTTAACAAATAAATGAGTGAGCTAATTAAATGTATCATTCTGGATTTCTTTTTCTGGATCCCAGACTTGGTTGAGTTGACTCGTTCCTTCCCTTTAATGAGACAGTTCAGACTGATTGTAGTGTCCTCCTCACTCAATTTTATTGATGGCTCTGGGATTCTGGGAGTGTACTCCAACTCAATCCTATTCACAGGATTCACATTTCGACAGTCTGACGCAAATTAGCAATTCTTTAGGAGAAACACTGACATAAAACATTTACTGTTCCAAAACTCAATGTTCAGGCCTCTTCTGTCGCACAGTAGATTTTTATTTTTTTATTTTTACATCCTTAAGGTACTCTTTCTAGTCCCCTTAAATTATTTATTTATAACTACATCTACAACTTCTTTGGTACTTATTTGAAGCCTACCAGCAGTTATACTTATTAGCTGATTGTTATAAAAACAGTGATTTCTAAGAGTTAACATCTGTGACACTGTGAAAGATTTGCTTTAAGTTGCATAAAGTTCAAGTGGATATGCTGTATTTTCTTCATCTGCTGTTATATAATGAAGTGTACCTGCGCCTGCGGACCCGCTTGATGTGTGAAATGTAAAGAACCAGTTGCATCTGTTGTGTTTTCAGTTTTTTTTTTGTTTGTTTGTTTGTTCTTTTGGTTTCCACAGATTTGACATGGATTTTTCAGTGGAATTGGGGAAAAAAGAGAAACTGGGAGGTGAAAATAACCAGTTACGGATGATGTGTTTTTCTTTTAATAAAGGCTTTGTGTCATTTTAGGTTTTACTTTGACGTTAATCAGCTGCAGCCTTGTGAAATTGTTTTCAATGGCACCTTTTAGCCATACACAAATTTATTTCTCTATGTACATATCTCAAATTAAGACCAAATCATAATGTTTTTTTTTTTTGTTTGTGCCTCATGAATGCAAACTACTATGATGGGCACATGCACCTTTATTTTTCCAAGCTTTCATAACTCAGTTTAGAAGACTTTCCAGTTTTGAAATGAGCTGGTCATCTTCAGAGACAGTTGCATAATGATTTTGGGAAGCTGTGCTATTATTCAGTGCTACCTGTATTTGAAAAAAATAAAACAATTTAAAACATTCTTTATCTATTAAACTGAAAAGTGATTATTTAATCAGTTTTCAGTGAAGTGTTTTTATTTGAACAGAGCGACCTAGATTTTTTTTTTAAGGAATCTAGGGTTTGTTTTAACATTTGTTGATCAAAATCTAATATTCAGTCTACTTTATTTTACATTGAAAATTAAGCAATTAGTCTTACTCAAAGTATTGCTAAAATGTGTTTTTCCTAATAACCTGTTATGTTCTGTGTGTTGGTTCAGCTATTCTCTCTCTTGCAGTCTAAAAGCTGTAGGTTCAACAGTCGAAGCTAAAGATTACAATGGTGCAGCTCCACAAAGTAGTTTCTACAGTAGTGACAAAAACATTGAACTCCTACATAATGTTATAATTTCTCTGAGCTGTACTTGTGGTTGTTGTAAAAGTTGTTTCATCATGATCAGTAGTTTGAGTAAGAAAAATACCGATGATTATTATCAGAATGGCTTTGACTGTGACCCAAAGTCACAGTCCTTGGGTCATAATGTTTTAAAAGTAAATGAAAAATGAAGAAAACCATAAATATGTTTAATTCCACATGAAAAAAAAAAAGTAATGAAGAAAACATGACGGTGAAGCTGTGGTGCTGCTTTGCACTTTGCTTCTGGTAGGCACATATTCTTTCATACACAGAAAGAATATGAAAGAGATTAGCCACATATTTTAAAGTGCAAGATATAAATTTCAATCTGCTTTGAAAAGATGAGCAGATGAAACGTGAGCAAAACTACCTGGCCTATAGTCCTGCTCTGTAGTATGTACATTTTTTTTACAGAGGGACATAAAAGAAATGTTTTTTTATTATACACTGTATGTGCATCAAGTTTTAGAGAGGACATCAGTGTAGCATCATTTGGTTCAAAAACTGTTAGAGTAAAGGTCTGTAGTTTGAATGTTATTTCAAAACCTCCTATTTGGATCATATTTGAAGAAAAAAAAAATCTGGAAGTTGCTGCAAGTTGAGTGAAAATTGCCCACTTTCCCAATCATCCATCATTATATGTCTGACCCTGTTATCAAAGCCCCTCCTAGATACCTTTTCAATTTTTTATCCATCATACTCTGTATGGGATCTCTTTTTAATATCTGTCCTGGTCAAATTGGTGATGGAGCTACAATTTAAAACCCCACTTTCACACTATTCAGATGCTAAATACAAAATTGCCATCAGCCCAAAGCTTGGGCTTTGACACAGAAAAAAGTGTAAAAACATGACACCTTTTTGAGTCATTAATACTTGTGGGCTGACAGTTAAATACACCCATTCCTGGATTAGCCTACACACATACTACTCACTGCCTGGTTTAAATGGATTTGCATGATTTTTATGTCCAATTAGGGTTTGAGGCATTCCTACCTTGTAATTTGAGTTAAGCCGCAACATTAAGTTCCTCCCATGCATTTACCAATACAGTAAAGAAGACTTGTGCCAAAAACATGAGTTTTATACGTTTAATGGAGGATTTTCAGTTCAGAGGATTCTGGCTGTTCAGAGAGCTACTTTACTTGTTATACCTTATATTTAAAAGCCTTCTATCTAAATGTCTTCTTTTATTCCTTCAAGAAGTGTTGCAACTCTTGCAAGGAGAAATGTGAATATAATTTAATAAAATAATGTCTGAATAAATGAAATAACTCGGCTTTACAAGGGATTATTGGTACAGTGTGTCTTTTGGCCATCCATAACGGATGTGCAGACTTTTGTTTCCCTTTGTTTTAATCAATTGTAACTCCACCAGTCCACAGGCCTTCACTAGGAAAGTAATAATTTATATCAGTGCAGTTAGGTCAGGTTTTTTTTTTTTTTTTTATACACATCTGGCCCAGGGACCAGTTAAAACAGGAACTTGAGTCAAAGCCACACTTAAAGTAAATTGATTCAACTAATAAATGCTTCTGTATATTTTTAGATTTTCTAGTGCAACACCCTTTCAGCTCATGAATACAGCACAACGTGGGAACATTACTTAAGACAAACATTGGTCTTGCAATCATAAAATTACACACATTTTTCATTTATATCCTTAAATTAAACGTTACTCATTGTCGATTTGATTCAAATAAACTTCTAGGTTTTTGACAAGTATCTAAACTCTGCTTTATCACCCATGAAACTGTTAAACACACGTGTTTAGTTCAGTCTATCAGAACATGACAATAACCAGGGGCACTTTGACACAGACTCTCTCTGTTTTCCAAACTCTCCGGTTGCTTTTCTGTAAAACATATTCACCCTGATTGGAGACTCCAACCGACTCCCTTGGCAGAGATTGTAGTGGTTTTGATTTTCCTGGAGCAGTACCAAGGCTACACTCAGCTCCTTGATTGTGTTATCTAGTGCTGATCAAGAGACACAAATTGACTGCATTTTGAGCAGATGTTTGTGTTTGCTGTTGTTGGTGGTTGTGCATATTTATGTTTGAAGGAATGCCTTTCATATGGAGCCTTGAGCATTTAAGTCTGATTCTGAATTATTATTGATGTCATAACATTTATGAGATAAACCTGGAATTTCAAATTACACCTCTGGGAATTGATCCGTTTAAATGGTTTAATGATAAAAGATGTCGACGTCTCAGTGCTCATAGAGGCATCGGTGCAATTCTTGTTCAAGCTACAAGCTGAGAGAACAATGGTTCTGACACGATACAGACAACATCAGATGAATATCCAAAAACAGTTAGCAGAATTAAATGATGAACTACTTAATAAACTTAGACTAATATTAATTTGGTTCCATCATTATGGACAACAATTGTTTCACCAAATTTCTATTTTTAGCAGTTTGGTTAAAACACGGAACACACTGCCAATGGTAAATTCCAATGTTTTGTTAAGTACTACAAGGTTCTGTAATTATTAAAATCTAAAATCTGGATAACAAGTCAACACACACCTCACATTTGATCATGTCATTAACAGAAACAGCAAGTACATCATTGAAATGTACAAAATACGCCACAAACATACAAAATTTAGCAAGCCATAAAATTTAAAGTATCAAACTTTCAGACTTTTCTTCATAGCCTTCCTTCACAATCAGAACTTAATAGGATGAAGCCCCATAACAGGAACTAATCATCATAGCCTGGTGTGAATGTTTTCTCTTTATGAATTCTATTGCTCAGTTTTATATGTTTTCGTTTAATTTTTCATGGTGTGTAAACTTGTGATTCTTCTCTCTCAACCCTCATATGTATGCACAAAGAAAAGGGTAAATATTTCAATTTTATTTATTTTTTAATCATTTTCTGATGTTGATGTTTAAACTCTATATATACCGAGTGACTTTGGAGAAAAGACTGATTCAAAATATTTTATGTAACTTCATGCTGTCATTTAGGTTCTATTTAAGTGATTCTATAGTTCTAGAGATCAGGCAGCCTTCAGGCGTGAGCGTTCAACAAAAACTTGTTCAATGATTGACACAAAAGACCAGGTTTGTTTGGATAGCTTTTTTGCTTGGTAAATGAATCATTATTTGAAAAAATGCACATTCTTTTTAATTCAAGGTTATTTTTGCTGTTATTACATTTTCTTAATTGAAAGATTTAAATGTGCAAAGAACTAAAAAAACAATGGGGCAATTACTTATTTCCAAGACAGTATGTTCTTTTTACACTTTTTGGTGAACAGCAAGCAGATGAGAAGTGCTCATGCTTGATATTTATTTGGTAGTTCACTTTGTCAAAAACTGATCTGGATATGAGAGCTGAAGAAGTTCCATCTTATACTGTTTGCTCAATATCAAACCTTGCAAAGCAATTAAAACTTAGGTTGAAAACAAACTTTAGCAAGTTTGTTTCCTAACTTGCTAAAGTGGCCATTTTTTGTTTATTTGTCTGGAGAGATGGGTGAGATATAAAGGAAAAATATGATTTTCTGAAATGCTATAGAGAATAAAATAGATACCTAGAGGAATTACAGACTACTGTCACAATTTTCCTGGCCCTCTGTTGCTATAATCCATCTTACTGTTCTTTGGGAAAAGGGACTGAAATTTAGTTTATGTTGCATACCAAATATCTTCTGGGTACTCTTCAAGTGATGCACTCTATCAAGTCTGAAACTTTTACTTCTATTCTAACATGGTTGTGGTGTAAAAACACTAATATTTTTTTTTCTTTTTTTTTTATACACATTTTTCTATCTTCATAAATTTTTGTAAGTAAAAGAAAAAAAAAAAGCAAATCAGTTCATCCTGAGCTTGAAGTCCTCGATAGCTCTGTGACAAAGGAGCTGCCTGCCTCACCTCTCAGTCAGGCCTCAAGGGACAGAAGTGATTCAGGATCAATGTGATTATGTTGATTCAGTGTTTAGAGGCAGAAAGCAGCTTCACCTCTGTGCTCTTATGAGCCTGTGGGACATGCCACTTTCCACTCAATGAAAACATGTCCAGCAGGCTTGTCAGCATGTCCATTATAAACAGCTAAACAGAGCTTGCTGCTTTTGCATTAACAAGCCGTTGGGAGGAAAACTGTGACATAGGGTAAAGAACATGAAAGTGAGAAAGATTAAATCAGTAAATATTACCATTAGGCTTCCCAGAGTATGATCATTTTGAACTTACTCTGTCATTACATACCTGTGTAAGCTTTACAGAGCTTACACAGGTATAACGTTTGGTTTATGTTTTTACATGTATATTTCCTCTGTCAAAATTTATTATGATTATGTTACTGATGTTTGTAGGACCACTTCCAGATCCCAACATTCTGGCATCAGGAGAAAATCTACGCCAGCTGGAGTCTCAACCACTTATCACTCTTGTCCTAGATGGTCTTTCACATTTGGAGCTGGTTCCATTGCACTTTACTCTAGCGATTGCTCGCTCTACAATGATCCGCAGCCGAGCAATGGTCTGGGTCTCCTCTGTCTCTTCCTTGCTGAACTGACCAGGATGCCTAAATGGTGGAATGATGAGTTTGGCTCCAACTTCATGAAGGAGGTCTTGAATGAGGAAGCCTTTATCTGCCATGACTTCATCTCCCAGCTCAAGCAGAGGAAGGATTCCACTGACCTTCTTTATTTCTTTGTCGGAGATGCAGCCTGTGTACAACGCTGAAATAAATGTCACCAACCCACAGGGAGCAACTCCAATCAGCCCTTTCAGAGTGGTGTGGTTCTTGTAGGCAGAGAACGTTTCAGACTGTAAAGTGAGGGCTGATGGCGTTTCCAGAACAACTTCTGTGCAGTCCAAGATGACACGGACATTTGGAGAAAACTTCTGAAATTTCTGAGGCATACTGGCTTTTACCTTCTCACGACTAATCCACAGGTTGATGGAAGAAACACAATGAAGAGGTAGTTGGCCCAGCTGATGGTCACTCAGCTGACAGTAGCTATGCTGACTTGAAACATGTCAGCAATGAGCTGCTCCTTCATGCCCACAGCAACCCTGAATGAGAACATCAGGAACTCATCAATCAGAGGCATGCAGCGGGCAGGGCTGGCTTCAGCACATGCTTCCTCTCCAAGTTTCTGTGCGCTGGTCCAGTAGACCAGGCGTGATGCAGAGAGTGTAATGGACTCCCAGAAGATCAGAAAAAACACATTCAGATGGAAATTTGGCGTAGAACAGGATCTGGTCATCAGAAGCACAGTAGCGGCTGAAAGGTGTGGCAGACAAATCCACTTCTTGAAGTCTGGCCTCCAACTCCTTAATATAATCCAGAGCTTCATCAAGTGCACCTGTAAAACCACAAAATAAAATAGCAAAATATACAGTTAGCAATAATTTTTAATTTTATATTGGAAACATTACTTCTGTGAAGATCAATACATGTTGTGAGTCAGAGCATGTATGTATAGAGCTATTGACTTAATCTCTCCACAATATACATAACCACATAATCTCATAATTTCATTATTATGTGATCATAATAATAATAATAATAATAATAATATAGCAACAGTTATATTTTACTGAAATTCTCTTACATGGAAAATATATACAATATACTATCTTTTACCTGCGGGTGGATGTGCCGTGTAGTCATGGTCTGCAGTAGCATCTTCAGCCTGACTAGCTTTCTGAGAAGACAAGCTGCCGTTTCTTAGCCCTCTCGAAAGCAGACTCTCTCATTGCTGGTGCAGTGAAGTTATTCCAGGCAAACAGGGAAGGAACAGCTCCACTTTTAAGGCGGCTGGTGGTGGATCCGCTAACAAAATCCTCCGTTGTGAAGTGGCGGCTACATACGAAAGTGCTCCCCGTTTTTATGCTAAAGTCCGGACCTTCATCTCTTCGGATCGCCTGGATCCACTGCCTCCGTTAGTCCAGGTCCGTCGGGAACGCATGATATGACAGATAAGGCTGTTTTCTTGCCCCACATGAACAACCAGAGACTGAAGAAAAACAACTGTGCTGAGACTGAGCCATTTTCCTAGCCTTTTAATGCTAACGCTATAGCCACCGGAAGTTGTCCAATCCCACATCCGCTTTATAAAACCCGGAAGCGTGAACCCCGCGCATGCGCACAACAGCCCTAGCCTCGCGCATGCGCACAACCGCCCCGGCCCCGCGCATGCGCACAACCGCCTCGGCCCCGCGCATGCGCACAACCGCCCGGGGATCACGCATGCGCACAACTGCCAGGGGATCACGCATGCGCACAACCACCCCGGGCCCGCGCATGCGCACAACCGCCCCGGCCTCTATATTTTACCTGCGGGTGGATGTGCCGTGTAGTCATGGGCCGCAGTAGCATCTTCAGCCTGGCTAGCTTTCTGAGAGAGGACAAACTGCCGTTTCTTAGCCCTCTTGAAAGCAGACTCTCTCATTGCCGGTGCAGTGAAGTTATTCCAGGCAAACAGGGAAGGAACAGCTCCACTTTTAAGGCGGCTGGTGGTGGATCCGCTTACAAAATCCTCCGGTGTGAAGTGGCGGCTACATACGAAAGTTGCCAATATGAAAAAAAAAAAAAAACGTTGTATGTGGAACCGTCAATTTTTGGAGAATTTTTGCAAAAAATGCTGAAAGCAAATTAATAACTACTTTTATATGTGCAGGAAATATAAGATAGTTGTATGCAACTGTGAAGTTGTAATATTGAGGGGACAACACAACATCAATAATTTTCTTCCTGGGCCATTGGGGTTTGCACTGAGCAAATATGTGAAACTGATTAAATTTTTGTGTAGGTTCATGAACACCAGAAATAAAAGTAGTTTTTTTCTATTTTTTTTAAATTCTCTGCTGTATAGCAGCCCTGATGGTTATCAATGCCTTGCAAAGATATTTTTAACCCTTCACTATTTTATTTTATACCAACCACAAAAGTCAATGTTTTAATTTATTTTATTTTATGTAATAAGCCAACACAATACAGTGCAAATTGTAAAGTAAAAGGGAGCCAATACATGAATATCAATGTCAAAACTATTTTACATATAAAAACCTGAAAAGTATTTTGTTCTCAGCCTCATTTACACTGATATTTCAGAATGAAACGCTGGGAAACCATCTGCTTTCTAAAATTTTTAAAAATTATGAAGGCCTCTGTCATTTGAAAGAAACATAGGGGAGCAAGCAGCATCACAAAGATTGAAGAACTTACCATATAGGTCAAGGATAAACTAATAGATATGTTTAGCCCCCTTGAGTTTGACACATGCTGTAGGATATTGGTATAATAAAAACAAAAACAAAAAAAAAACACTGTGACAAAGCTAATAACAGTAGTGAATATAATTAACCCAATTATGTCTTGCAGTCTAAATTGAAAGGCAGTGTAAATTCAGACGTTATTGTGCTGGATAAACTCTGAATTTCATCACTTTCATTTGTGTGCAGACAAGGTTAGAGGACTCCAGAGTCTTCATTCCAGTCCACCAGGGATCATTCTCTGTTTCTTCGTCTTTTCTCTCTTGTCCTTATAAGATAGTTGTATGCAACTATCTCCTCCTCCCACTTCTTCAGGCACTTCCTTTTCTCCTGTTCGGTGGATCCCCAGATCCCAGATGGAAAAGGGAGCACATGCTTGCTTCTCTCATCGCCATACATGCACAGACCAGCAGACAGACCAAACAAGATTTTCCCTCAGCTCTGGCAGCTTCCTCCCATTAGAGCTCTGTGTGGACCTGTCTGTCTGAGGAAGCTGATCTTATCAGCTGTGTTTGTGTCCTTCAGGAGGCATACAAACATATTAGGGGTTTAAATGTTTCCCAGCCACATTTGGAAATCGAATATAGTTGGTGGATTGAAGAGAAGCAGAAAACAGTACAGAGCAAATCTTTCACTGTGATTGGAAGTTTTAAGTCACTGATTCAACCTGAGATAAAAGTCAATATAGCAGATGCCTTATTGGACACTCTTCAGGACCTTTTGAAATGTTCCATCTGTCCAAATTTAAACAGAATCTATTTTTTTAAAGAGTGAGATTTTCAAGCAGTGGTGTATTTTGATCATAAATTTTCTTAAAGGAATATTTCTGTTTTTAAAGCACTATTCTGGTAATAGATTATAAGTACTTACTGATCCAGATTCATAAGCATGAGGCTAACAACTAGTCAGAGTGGCCAAGACCAAAGTATGCTTTTATCGTGTTAACACAATCCTTTAACTCGTCATCACATTTGCACAGGATAATTATTTACAAAGAAGCTGATGATTACTGACACAGGAAATTGACATAGGTGGATGTGCAACACCTATTATATTCTTTAATAAAACATGTCCTAAAAGGGGGAATTGTAAATTAAGGGTGGTAGGATTAACTGAACTGTATTGGTTCATGAACTTATGTTTTACTGCTGCATGAGTAGCAGCAGTAAAACAATCATGATAAGACAGATTTTTTTGAATTTCAAATATTTGCAAACATTAGATTTTTTTTCTTTTCTTTTAGGTTGCTTCAGGCTCATTTAGTGCTAACATTCCTGCAGTGAAATGATATTTTCTCTGTAGTGCCTCCAGTATTTGGAAAGAGAACTGCAGGGAGCGCTCCAAAAATAAACAGTGTTTTCCATGAACTCAAGAGAGCAGCATAGCTTTTGTTCATCCCCATCACATGAATTAACTATTATTCTTCAAGAAACAACATGCTGTTTGGCATGTGTGTTGAATACAGTGTGGACCAATGTCTGAGTTTATATTTATTATTTAGGTTCGCCACAAGGTGTTCTGCTACTGCGTTTGGATTATTTTGGACATGTTAATGTCACCAAGTTTACATTTATAGAAATAAAATCAGATGTAATTTCACCCTATTATTTAATGTTCAAAATTCAGAAAATTCATTTTATGCTGACTTTTAATTACTTATTTGCACTACAGATTTTATACCATGAGCTAATTTGCAACTTCTCTCTAGATGGGCTTTAATAAACAGCCCATTTTACTGTAATAGTTCATCATATTGTGATCATATTGTTCAATAAAAATAATTTAAATGAGCTACTAGACAGCTATTATGTTTTTGCTTTTTATATCAATTTGATTTTACAAATTGATATAACAGTTTCAGCACATTTCATCCAGGAAGCTCAAAAGTGGTACACGACAACTTCATTTCATTTCCCATTTAAATAACTATTAGCATGTGTGTAGCTAACGTAAGTCATGTTTACTTCAGTGATACTCATTTCGTTCAGATAATGTCTCATTCAAGGTGAGTGATGCATTTGACAACCAACACACAACATAAACTTGACACGACCTCTGAAGCAGTACGAACATATTTCCTCTTTTATTTACATTCCTTTTCAAATGTTAACATTTTTCGCTATATCTTCTGATCAAGTTGGCATTTTTTTTCCTCATTAAAATAAATTGGCACAAGTAAAACATATGTAGACAAAAGTTTATTTACACCATACAACATTTTTGTTTTTAAATATTTTATACAGAGCTGCAGATGAGAGAGCTTGCTGGGATCCTTCAAGCAGATTCTGCAGTATTAAAGTTGTGAAATATATTATTTATATAAAAGTGAGTATTATCTTTATTGCATTTAAAGCAATGAAGAATGTAGCTTGACAAACATTCATTTTAATATGACAGGAAAAAATCCTCTTTGCCTCCCATGTTTTTATATTATAAAGTAAAAAGTGTAGTAATGGCCAAACCGACTGTTATAAACTTTTTAAAAACTGCATAAATATATACATTGTGCTCCCAGATCCAGTTTTAGGAAATCAAAACTGGACCCGATGAAGCTGGGACGACATGGTATGTCATTTGCTTTGTGAGGTTTCATTAAGAGAGTTTTTTTGTTGTTTTTTGTTTTTTCAGCCAATTCCTCCACAGATAATTGGTAACACAGGATGGTAAATATTGTACACCAGGCTGCCCCACACTAAGTACACTAGTGAGAATACAAAAAGTAACACTGATGTTTTTATCCCTTTTTATTTTTCTTTTTTTCCTCTCTCCCCAGTCCTTATATTGTATTGGCACATTATGTCCCTGCCACGCTCGTAAGATCCAGATATGTTTGCCAAGGCTGTTAGAAAAGTCTGTTGCTTTAATCAGTGCAAAATACATCCCCTTCTCCTCCTTTCCAAGTTTGCATTTTTTCCCCCTCCATCTTCTTTACCCTTTACACTTCTGTCTGGAAGTCTCCTTCCTGGACATCTAAGGGTAGGTTGACACACTTCTCCCACTCTGCAGCCGTCATCTCCAGTGAGTCCTTGGGGTCGGATTCTAGTACATTCATAGTGGCGTAGTTCTGGTACTCACAGGCTGGATTGTAGCTCTCCCATGGATTCTGTTTTGGCATTGCCTTGTCCTGCAAACACGGCCAACAGCAGGTGTTGTTAGTAGCATGACATCCTCAGCAGCTTAACTGCTACTTGTCTCTCAAAAATGCACTTTTTTCCAATGAGGTCAGTTCATTCATAAGGGCATTATATGAGTTCCTAGCATTGCTAATTGAAAGTAATGAATTAATGCTGGAAGAAGCATCAAATAACAAAAAGATAATGGCAGTGTATTAAATGGGAACATGCGTACTATTAACATGGAACAGATCTCTGCTTTCCTCAGCTCATAAACTAGAGCGCTGGATGTGTTGCATGTGTGAGCCATTCATTCGTCTGAATGTGCTCTCACTGACAGTCCCAAAGACATTAGTGCAAATAAGGGAAAGAAGCGGCTTCCCATCAGAGAATATAAAATGGATACTAATGTTTGCTGCCAGCTCTGCAATAGGTTCATTTGGGGGGGGAAAAGGAAAATAGGGGACGTAAGTAGTTATCGTTTTCTACAAAAAAAATAAATAAATAAAAAATAAAAAAAGGTACTTGCACTGTAACTAGGCAACGGTCCTGAAGCTGCATTGTACTGCAGCAGTGACTAAAACTGGGAGGGTGGTAGTATGAAGTCAAAAGGCTACTATTTATAGTGATGTAAAGTAGTTTAAAAAATATTTCCCTGTTCTTCCTTTTCTGTCATACCTCAATGTTTCATATCATCAGGTACATTTTGACATCAAAGATATCCTGAGTAAATGCAAAATGCAGTTTTGTAATAATGATTTAATTTCGCATGACAAAATAGCTGCCCAAATTAAATGGCTCTTCTGTGAAAACCTGAATTGCCCAATAAACCCAAATAACCCAATAACTGGTTGTTCCACTCTTGGTAGTTACAAGGTGAGAACAAGTGTTTGTCATCTGAATTCTTTACTTCGCTATGGAGCAATTTGGGCCTTTTTTTTTTTTTTTTTTTTGCAGAATTCAGTCACAATAGATGATTTTCAAGCATTGACAGCATGCTTATCTATTTTTTTGTTTTTTTCAGTCAGTCAGAGGTGGACTTGTGTGACAACTTCAGGTTATTGTCTCACTTCAGTTTGCTCGAACCTAATGCCACAAACTAATGGTTTGGGATTTTTTGGTAGGGAGCAGAATTTATGGTTCCATCAGTTAGGAGAAGTAGTGTAGGTCCTGAAGTAGCATTGCAGTCAAAGTCCATTATATTGCTGCTACAATAACAGTACTTTGCTCTTCTCTGCATCGCTATTCTAGTTTTACAACAGAATAAATTAGAGAACCATCTCCCCAAAGCATTCACGTTTATATTGTATTTTCTCTCCACAGTACATTGTTTCGACCTTGGAACTATCCTATGCACAATGTATTTAACAAGTCTGTTTCTTTTTGTTGAATTATGAATACTAACCTGAGCTGATGTTTTGCCATCTTTTGTGATCGAATGGATAAGCTCTTGATGCAATCTTGTGGGAAGGATCTTAATTCCTACATGTCTTTCCCATTGATAGATAGCAACCTTCATTGTGGTTCATTGGCATCCCATGAGCTTATAAATGGCTTCTACATGTCATAGATAATAAAATTGAGCACAAATGTCCCAAGAAAATATGGTTAACCCCCATTGTTTTGTTATTTAACAGGAGGGGTGTTTTCTTTTTCAAACAGAGTCAGATTAGGGTGGGTGACTTTCTTTCCTTTGGTAAATTAAATAATTTAAAAACAGATTTTTGTATTTACTCAGGTTATCTTTGGTATCAACTTTATTTGAAATGTTGAAGTGAGGCAAAGAGCAAAAAAGAGAGGTAATTTATATTCAAAGAGCTGTATCTGATATGGCTTAAGTGTTTGAAAAAAAAGAGGCTGGGCTCATCTCAAACAGATGGATTAAGTCTGATGTCCCCACTGTCTACATATCCAGTCAGGTGTGTAGACAGATGGTGAGCCTTTTGGTTTGCAGCAAGGTCATGAGGTATTGCATAATTAGCCCGACTTCTTAATGGAGTCAAATCCCACCTCCCACACAGTTGCAGAGAGAGACTCCCCTTATTAGGCTAATACTTACATAATTGCTGATATAATAAATAATCTGCCATGCATTAATGAATAAAAAAATGATGGGTTTGCTACGTAGATAAATGTGCATGTAAAGAAAAGTGCATTAATGGCCTTGCATTGGAATGGATGCACTCCACTATAGTTAAATTGCCAAAGATCATGTTTTTCAGTTATTTTATTTTTCTTGAGACTTGCCTTGTTCTTCAAGGCTTTTAAGAGGCAGCCCCTCTGCTGATTGCAGGCACATTAGATGTAGAAAGGCACACTTTTGCCACATAACCACTCATTTGCACAATCACACGTAAATGTGTCCTGCACCAAATATCTAAATAGATCATTTGGATGTTGAGTTCTTTCTTTAGCTGACAGCCACCCCCCTGGGTTTCCTGTTACTCACCATGCTGCCCATATTTGGTATGTCTCGAAATCGGTCCAGGGTTTGAAATTTCTGATTCAGTTCCTGGAACAGCTCCATGTGTCTTTTCCTGGTGTGCATGACTTTCTGCAATGGCAAGGGTTTTTGCTTTGGTATTGACAGCCAATAATGGAAATGCATCTTCCTCTCCACCCCCTCCACCTTTGATCAATTTGTTTGTGTAGTTTACTTAGAGGCCAGGTCTGAAACAACTTTACTTTCCTCTGCATATACGAGAATAACTGCCAAAATAAAGGAAACACAGAGATAACTTAAGACAGAAAGGCACACCTAATGCTATAATATAATTGTTTTGTGATAAATCACCTTATTTAGGGTTTTGTTGGTGTAAAGGAAATTCTTTTGATAAACTTTGGCACAAATCTCCAATTTGAAGTGTTTGTATAAATCTAAGCTAAAAACGCAACCAGAGCCAAAGTAGCTGCCGGAAGCACCATGTTTCCCGTGTTTTGACAGAGATTACAAAATATATATGCAGTAAAGCTTTGACAAAGCAAAAGAAAATACTAAAAATCTGCCAAAGGGGGTTTGATTATGTACTTGCAAACCAATATTTTAATTGCTGACCAGTGATAAAATCAGATGTGAAATGTGCAAATGACTTTAAAAGCATACAGTTTGAAAATCAACATATAGCTAATGGATGAAGGAGATGGAGGAGGATAAAATGTTGATGAGAGCTACTGCCCTGTTTGTCAGCTGACAGCCTTGCTTTTACCTTAACTACACAGTAAGTCTATAAATCCTGATGAGTCAAGGCTATGCTACAGCAATAAGCTTAAGAGGCACAACAGACACTACTAAATCAAATGGCTAACGCAACCGCAAAACAGCCTTTTATACATAAGCTCAACTTCAGAAAGATTTATCTTTTTTTTACATACCTCAAAGTCTAGATCGGAATATCTCGACTTTCTTCTCTGTTAGGACAAAAATAAAAGGAGTCATCTTAGTAAGTCATCAGAACACTTCAACAATAAGATAAATATTTGGTGAGGTGGAATTTGGTGTTGCTTGTGTTCAATCCGCATGACAGTATGTACCTCCAGGGAGCTCATTGATATTGTGGAGCCAGTGTCACTCCGAGATAGGCCCCCAGTTTCCTCCATTTCTGCAAGGAAGTTCTTAACAGCTGTGCGAGGTTCAAAGGGCAGGGTTTGCATCTGCTCTGGAGCACTAGGATACTGGTGCTCTAGGTTCACATTCATGTGGTCCATGCCTGACGGGTTGATATTGAAGTCAGGGCTTATCTTGTAATGCTTTAGCCTCTCGTGGGGCAGCGTATCCATGGCAGCAGTCATCTTGGGCTCCTCTTTAATAAGGGTGGGGAGGGTGGCCGAACCCGACACTACACCCGCCGAGGCGCGAGGCATCACTATGTAGTCCGTCTCCATCATTTGACCCTGCGTCTGTCGGGCCTCCATGTCGTGGTCGCTCTGACGCATGCCGTCATCAGTGCACAGGTAGACTGTGCGGCGCATGTCGGCATTGCTGTCAGACATGCACTGGTCTTTCAGGTCGCCAATTCCTACTGGCATGTGCAAAGCTGAAGGCTGCTGGATTATCACTTTGGAGATGATGTTGCCTGGCAACGTGGAGTAGTTGAGGCCCTCAGGCGCTTTCTCATCCTCCTCATCGTTGAGGGAAATGCGGGAGAGTGTGCCTGTTATGGTGGCGGCACGACACGAGCCCATGTCCTTGTGGAGCGCTGGAGGGCAGGGCGATACAGAAATTAGTTTGTTAGCCTAATCAAAAGAAACTTTAATGTCTTAAACTTTGCAAAATGAGAACAAAAGAACAATCAAAATTCAAATCAATATTACTGATCTTTAGGGGAGGTTGTAGAGTCAAGGGAAAACTGCATGCTTATCATTCATAGAATGAGTAACCATGAAAATGCTGAGTGTGATATTACAGTAAATACAAAAAGACACAACAACACTCTGAAATCTCAAGACAATGTTGCTGTAAATAAGAAAGTAGTTTAATTCTCTCTTTAAAATCCCCTCATGTTTACTAATGCTACATTAGTCATTGGTGATGACCTGATAAATCACCACATCCAGTGATTTGCAAAAAAATATTGATTCTTTAATGTATTTCATTGTGATATTACATTTCAAAATAACACAAAATACTGCATACTTGCAAAGTGGAGGGAATATATTATTTTTCTTGCCATTCTTTTACAAAGTTCATATTATGACCAAAAGTTTTCCTTCTGACACTTCGAGCCATAACTCTCTCGCAGCTCTTTGCTTCTTCTCAGAAAAGCTCTCCCTGCATGAAACTTTAAGACTTTCACAGTCTGACTTTTGAAAGGAGTTGGTGCTGCAAATGCAAATGCAAATTAAATATATTGTAGATTGTCTTGGTGGCAATCTACGATTCGCACCAATAGGTAAATTGCCTTTCAAAAGTATTCACCCTTTGGATATTTACCAAATTTATTGTGTTTACAAAGCAATCACGACACTTAAAATGTGCCTTTTTTTGACAAAAAACAGATAATTACAAAATAAAAACAATGACATAAAATATTTTTAAATAAAACATGTGACTAACTATTCACGCCCTTTAAACTGAATTACCTAACTGAACAAAGCCAGGCAGTTGGAGCTAGTAGTCTCATAGTGAGTGGAATGGAGAACACCAGAGTGCAGTGACCGTGTCTTAAGTGATTGTAGTATAAAGACACTTGTGTCTGGAAGGTCACGCTACTGTGTAATCAGTGCTCCTGGCTGCCATTACAGCATGCGGACAAAATAAAACAAATTAGACATGAGGTTATGAAAAAGTATAAGTCTGGGGATTGGATAAAAAAGGATAAAACATTTGAGGATTTGAATATTTTTTAGAAGCACTCAATGAATACTTTTGCGGGACTTTTTTATTCTTAAACAACTGTTTTCTTTCACTGTCATAACAAACAAAAACTGCAGACTGACAGAATTATTGTACCTCTAACGTACCTCTGGACAGTTTTTATTTGGTCTCAAATTTGGTCATGATTTATAAATGACACCTGTCAGCTCAGCCTCCTGCTACAGCACATCCACTTTAGCTCGCAAGACAGCACCAAGTAAGTCAAGCATGCCAGACAACCGCTTTAGCTTCAGTATCTCGCTGAGCTCTGAATAATGGTCAGCATAGTAATTCCTTTAAGCTCCATTTAGGATGTGCTCTTCACTGGTTTATAAGAGACTGGAGATAGATCATGCTTCAGTCTAGTGCACGTTGCTACTCTCATTTATATTGGGGGAAGCTTATATACTTTTTCTGTTGACTGTTCTCATTTTTTTAACGTTTCTAGTGATTAATCCTATCTCCTTTCAATAAAATTAATTTGTAAATAAGAGAAACATAACAAATATCACACAAAAATACTGAGCACTCCAGTAGTTTTGTTTCTGATGTTTTGTTCTCACAATAAAGTTTGGTGTTTTCAGAACTGTGAAAAGTTCCTGTGGGGTTGTGTTGGCTGTTATATAACCTGAGCTGTTTTCTTACTGTTTACACCTTTTTCAACCAGAGCTAGGGGAATCTTGTTAGTAAGAGACCATATGTTCTATACCTGATCGGCAGGCGATGTCCACATCTTTCTCAAAGTCTGTCTGTAGAAAGAGAACAGTCGGCGGTAAGTTTCACCAATATATTTTGAACAATGCCTTCCACATTTATGTGCGCAGTTGGGTAGCATGATTTTAAATGGTTTAAGTTAACTATTTTTGTTTTAGTTGCAATCGTATATGAACAAAAATAGTACTGTAGTACAACTTAAATGAATTTTGAAAAATGTGACCATGCTATTCGAGGTTTAGGGTGTCTTCATGAATTAGGAAAAGACTTCAAGAAAATACTTATTCACCAAACCTGCTGAAATATACAGTCAAAATGTTTTTAACACTAGAGCTGAGATGATTCCAATGCCCACAAGAAACAACAGAGGGAGCCATTTTAGCCTCTGTCTAAAGGATTTTAACTATATCAAAAAATACATAAAAAGGCAACCTTTAACATCTTTTCAACAGTTTGCTAAAAACTACATAACAAAACAAAAAACATTTATGGAAAAATGTACACACAGTAATATCAGCTGCCTCTCCTGCAATGACTCAACAGATATATAGCAGCTATTAAGACTAACACATCCATAAAAAGATCTCCAAACAGGGTGGATTAATATTTTACTTCTTCACAGCAGCAGAATAATATCTGGCAGCCTTGCTGTGTTTTTTCTTCTTCTCTTTTTCAAGCAAACAATAAACTGTCATACAAAACTAGATTGGCATAGTTAAGCAGTGCTCAAATCTAAACTGCTCAGCTAAGCACACCGGATTTTATTGTTTCAATTGTCAAAATTAACACTCTAGCATTCCACCACATGCAATACTTGGTATAAATGGTCAAAACTCTCAAATTTCATGTGACAAAGATACAAACACTTCATTGTTACTGCAGCAATAGAATTATGGTTCTACAATAAGAGGAATTTACTTGAAAGTTTTTTATGCGTCTTTAACCAGGACCTGCCAATAAATGTGACAGGTGCTACATGCTATGCAAGAAAATAAAGTGACAACTCATTGTAGCTAGCTATAAAAATCAATATAAAACATTTATTATTATTATTTCCAAGTAGCCAAAACAACATTAGTTCTTCTATTCTGCTTCAAGGAAGGAAAATAAATGCAGCTGAAGCAGTTGCAAAGCTTTTGTGCTCACTGCTAGCAGGCTGTATGTCAGCAGCTTTGACACCATTCTGCTAATGTGTGAAAACTGTACCACTCAAATGGCTATGAGAATCTTAATCGGAGATCATTGCTTTGGGTTGCCAATGGTGGGACTGTGCAACATCAAAATACTGTTGCCCTGTTTCAAAGGTCAGGGAGGGTAGCAGCCGCCTGCTGTCCCATGAGAGAAAAAGAAAGAGATGGGAGGGAAAATATAAGTAGAAAGAAACAATTAGACCAGGGGACTTTGAAAGGAAAACAAAACTAATGACTTTCATTATGGTCAGAAGTTTTACCCTGCATGTTGTGGCATATTTGTGATATTTCTTTTTTAAATCTAGGGAAAATAATGTTACATGTCTAGTTGTTGAAAACCAAAAATATGAACAAAAATAAGACAATAGAAATACAAAAAGCAAATAATAAGTTTATTCAAGGTTGAAAAAGAACAAAAAGAGTGGTGGAAATGTTTTATACATAACAAAGGAACATTGGGTCAAATATCAGTCTCTCTAATGACTGCAGATAACAGGGTGACAGTGCCTACCATTATCTGAGCATGCCCATTAGGGAAGGTTCCTGTTGCATCACCACTGATTGGATCTTGACAGTTTCTGAGCCGGCATCTGAAAGCGTCTTGCACCTAAAGCCGAGAAAAAAATTCAGTGTGAATAAATTTACTTATCCAAACGTTGACAGATTTGATTGTTCCAGCAGGACATTTCCTTTAAATCCCATGTCAGTAGTAAAGAAATAACAAGGCGGCTTGATTCTACCTCTCTCCGTAGAATGCAGTGCACCATCACGATGACAAAACCCTGCAAGGAGTCAAAGACGGCAAAGAGGATCTGGAAGAGAATGGAGCGCTTGTCTGTCATGGCGAGCACAGCGGACATCCAGGTCAGAGCCAGCAGAGGTAGGACGACACAGGAGCTCCACAATGACGCCCTGGAAGAAGAGAGGAAGGATTTTGTGCAGGAGACAAACGAGATAAGGTCTGGAGATCTGAGTTAAATCTCCATGATGACCTCTTTCCTCCAGAATGATGGTGGGGCTTTGCTCTGCATACTGATGTTTATGTAAGCTCATTTCAAAAGCTCCTCCACACTAGTTCTGTGGTACTGTGGGTGCATCTGGAAACTGAATTTAGCGCACCCTGCAGTGGACACCCTGTACATAAAGAAACTCCCCGCAGCATCGTTTTATTGATTCACAGACACTGACAGGCACTTACATTGCATTGCTTGCTGTTGTTGCTGATAAAGCAGTTGTTGATACAACACCGCATTTGGCACACTTGAGAGTTAATCCTGTATGTGGCTCACTCATTTGTCTGTGGGACACAAGAGACATTGGGACAACATCATGACAAACAACTCTGACATCCACCTGACTTCTCTTTTCCTCCATCATTCATTCTATAGCAACAGTATGGCCAGTGATTGTGTGGGTGTTAACGTCATTTTCATCTTGGACTCATTCTGCCAGAGAAATACAAAGCCGTGTCACTCCCAGGAGGGAACTAACCTCTTTATGCCTCTATTTTTTTTAATCTTTTTTCAACATAAATTAAAAATGTAGGTACAGATCTCAATATGTACATGAAAATATTCAAAGCATGCAGTATTTTTACAATCATATTCAAATAATTAGAATTTGTTTCAGTAACTCCACTTGGTGAAACACATTACATGGATTAATAATACACAGTACTCAATCCTTTCTTTCTGGTATTTTATGGTAATTTTGTGCTTACAGCAAATGAAAACATATTTAAGATTATAATACTACATCACACCAACAAACACATGTTTAGAAATGATGTTTAATGCCTTCTTAAAGGTCGTTATTTTTCAAAGGTTACTTTTATTTTGACAAACAAGCTTCACTGGAACAACTATTCTAATTTATTGAATATGACTGTACTTGAAAAATGTGAATATTCAAAAATGAAGAAGAAAAACTGGTACTAACAAGGATGTGCTGTCATACCCTGCACGATGCTTCAGCTTCTTGTCCAGGATTCCATCTCTGGACACTAACTTATTGAATACCAAGATACCGATCACCATGTTGACCTGTTAGAAGAGAAGAAAGCAGAATATGCAGACTCAGACAACTGATGTCATTATTCTTCAAAGAGCTTTGACCTCTAGTTTCTGTTGTTTGCTCTTCTCTCTGACATTTCAGGCAAT
The DNA here is from genome assembly GCF_027474105.1 of Poeciliopsis prolifica. NCBI lineage: Eukaryota > Metazoa > Chordata > Actinopteri > Cyprinodontiformes > Poeciliidae > Poeciliopsis > Poeciliopsis prolifica. Next base: position 7,205,773 of record NW_026562380.1, read on the forward strand.
GGGTGAGACATGGCTTGCACACTCATCCCATCCCAGTACCCTGAAGAAAAAAATCTGCCTGTCAGATTGGCCACATCACACTCACAAACTTCAGTTTATTTTCGGGAAATTTTATGGGTTAGAGTAACATGACGAAGATAGGGAACAGACAAATGGCTGGGTGATAAATTAATATCCTGAGCTCTAAATTATTCATGGAGAAATGTTAACTGCTTGATTTAGAAAAAAAAGAGTATGCTTTGACAACAAACCCAGAGATGAAAGAGATGGCTAACCACCTAAAATGACAGGTTAGATACATCAATGCAAAGCTGAAGCATGGAGGTGGCAGCATCTTGGTCTGGGGTTAATTTAGCTTAGCAAGTTGAGGTCTAGAGCTGATGGGGGAATGGTTTAGGATAAATGCAACAGATTTAAGATGAGGGGGCAAAGATTCACCTTTCAGCAACACAGCTTCTCTCAGCTCTGTTGCTACAGCTGTCTACAGTTGCAACTGTAGTCAGAGTTGCGACTATTTGGATCAAAGCATATTTGGCAGTGAGGATAGCCAAGTCAAGGTTCAGACCAAAATCCATCTGAGAGTATTTAACAGTATTTGAGTAGCATTGCTTCCAAACATTCTCCATTTAATTTGACTGTACTTTAGAAGAATAGCAAAAAAGTGCTAATCTTGACCCAAAATAAATACAGAGGTAATAGAAATACACCTATATCATACTTCGGTTTGTACCTTCAAAAAACAATTGTGTTCTACTTTGTGTTGATATAACCCATAAAAAATCATTCAAATGAAAAAAAAAGAACCACTGGTAAAAGATATTGAAATGTTCTCCTCAAAGGACATTTTGGCAGTAGTGCATCACACATAAGAAGCCATGTAGCTAGATTTCATCTCTGTACTGTGAGAAATTTCACCACTCTTCAACCCTCCACCTCGTTCCCCAATCATCTCACTGCAGATGGTCAGACGGGAGCTTGTGTTCCTCTGAGGTCCATCACAGAAGAAAACTACAGCCAAGATGGCTTAAAAAGTGTTTTTTTATTCTTCACTCAAATCAAATTCTACCAAAGATCGGAAAGACGACAGTGAAAAATAGCATTAAGTTTCTGCTGGCTGAGTAATTTAGCAATCTGGATAATGATGAGTCTGTGGGTCATTTTCTAATTACAACTTTGTAAATATAGGGCAATTAAATTAGCCTCATATAAGAGACGCTGGACAAATCTAAATCATAAATACTTAATAACCCCATTGCTGCATGGGAGACTATTATATGGTGAATAAATAGGGATTATTTGAACACAGGGCCTGATTGAATGTTCATTACTTTGCCTTGGAAACCACATCACAGTTAAACAGCAATCATATTGAATCATGACTAAAACATGAACATTATCGTCAGTTAAAATGTGTTTCATTGCTAATAAAATAATTGATGAAGTGACAAATACATTCACATTTTTGAGTAGATTGTATTATATAAACAAGCAAAGTGGGATAAAACATCAGACATCGGTAACCAAGACGTACCAAAACAACAGCTGCTGCGGGTCCAACAAAGGCATACAGGAGCCCACCCTCCAAGGACAGCCAACAGCTGCGGGGGAAACAAGGAAAAAAACAATTAACTCCCACTACAGCATTAACTTCCACATTAATGGTGCACTCCAGCACACCATTGTTATTTTGCTCAATTGTCAGCGGAGAGGTGCCATATGTTGTTACTCCACTCCCAAAGTTTCACAGAGCAATAAAATGCTAAGGAGATTTTAAGCAGTGTTTATGCATTTGGTTTCCAGCAGAGAGGCAGCTCACATGAAATTGGGGTCTTGCTGTGCTATTTTGAAATTTGATTGGGTTCATGGGACTTTGTTTATGGCTCCATTTAGGATAAGTAAGACTCTCCAGAAGGATTTGATCATTATTCTTAAGTGTTGCCATGAACCCAACGTGTCTGTGTGCAGAATATTAAAGAGAGGAGCAAAAAAAAAAGCAAAAACTTACTACAATGGTGTCCCGTAGCCTTTTGTTTTAGTGAATCCCATTGAAATGGCAACAACTAAAGCTGGCAATCCTTAAAAAAAAAGAGAACATTAAATAGTTACTTGAGCAGTTTAACTCACAAGAACATAAATGTACTTCAGTGCACACAAAAAAGATGTAGCTTCCAGTCATTAAACAAAGTGCAGCTAAAGTGATTCCATTAGAGACCACAGCATGAGGCTATGCAGATATCAGAGAGTATATGATCAGCTATATATATTTCACCATTTTACTCATTATATTGTAAAAATCCCATTAAGAGGTGACGGAAAAAAAGACTGCATGGTGCTCTGACAAAATGGCAGTAGTGCATCACACATAGGAAGCCATAGAGCTAGACTTCATCTTTGTATTGTGAGGAATTTCACCACTCTTTCAACCCCCCATCTCGTTCCCTAGCAATAGGAATAGTTTTTTTTAGGTTTTTTTTTTTGTTTTGTTTTTTTTGTATGTGGCTCCTCATTATGGATCAGTGGTAATTGATTCAGTCTTCACTATTGTGTGCTCAGAATATTAAAGCGTTTCCTCTCCGAGTGGCACGGGCAGGTGCAATTGATGTAATCAGTTTCTTGGAGGCACAAGCCAAAGACCCCGTGGCCATCCTGTGCCTCTCTGCAGTGCTGAAGAGGTAAAGTGTGCTGAGTGCTCACAAGCACGCCATAAATCAGAGCCCAGCAACAGCGCGGTGTGGGTGCTGTACTGAGACCAGCTGAATTAAGACATGAACAGTATTCTTTGGGCCGCATGTTACTTCACAGATGATTTTTGATCATGTTAGTGTCCCCCGTTTTGTTACATGTCAAAATCCCTAAATGTTTTTTTCAGACTTTGTGCGATTTGTTTTTTCATATAATTTTAATGCATCTTTTCTTAAATTTTACTTGCCTGTAATTTGTCTTTCACCAAAATGTCTGCTAATACTTTTTTAAGCCGTCCAAGTGATAGTAAAACAGCCTTTGTCCATGTTTTGCAGCAAGCAGTGGCACTGCAATGACTAAGAGAGCCTTGTTCGTTGCTAGGTAACAAGAAGAATGAGAGTGGGCTCTTTCATAATCAGATTGATTTTTTTTTAAGCAGAGATTTCTCCAGTAGTCTGAAATAAGGAGCTATTTGGACACGGGATTCAGAGTGACATTTATCACATGAAGGAGAAATCTTTGCATTTTGATGCAGATAATTTGCCTGTCAGGGTTTATTACCAGATGTGCTAATATTTTGCACAGGTTTTTTTTTTTTTAATAGCATCTGCTATGAACACATTATGTTATGCTGTTTGATTACAATCAACTGTATTTCTTTCACAGAATATAAAACAAAATTGACTGAGACTTTGCAAAACATAAACAATAGAATTTTAACTTCCTTATACCAAATACTGCTTTAGTGTGTAATTATTCTAAATTTTAGAAGTTTAAACCCCAAACCGTATTCTGCTGCAATGTACTGTAAATGCCAGGCTTCCACCCTCTCTATCAGACATAAGGTCATTGCAACCTGCTACAGTACAGGAGAGCTGCACCAACACTCCCCCACCTCGATCCCTTCTCACATACACATACACTCTCTGCTCAAGGCCGGTCTATTTATCCAGTCCTCTGAGAGCTTGACTGAAGCACAAAGGAATCACAACAAAGAGCCTGACAGAATGAAGATCCAGCCACCCTACAGAGACGACGAGAGCAGCACTCTGAAAAGATGCACAGTTTGCTGTGGAAAGACACCTCGCCGGAAGCTGCTGTGAGAAAACGGCAGCTATAAGAAGTGACGCGAGGAGTTCGGTGAAATGAGCCTCTCACTCACCCCAGCCAAGACACAGGAAACGCTTCCGGATGAGCCTTGTGCGAACCTTCCCTGTCACCGCCATGTAGGACTGCCAGGCTTCCGTAAGAACCCAGCAGAAGGATGCGAGGAAGAAGAAGTGCAGGAAGGCAGTTGTCATGATGCACACACCCTGTTGAGGGAAGAAAAAAAACAAAAAAACAACTGTCACAGAGATTTCTTTTAATGAGTGTGGGTTACCTTTAATCCACTATGTGCACTTATATGCAGCTCTAATACCGCTGAAACACAAAATAGTTGATAACTCTCAAATTTGTAAATATTCCTGTAAACCAAGAAACTCCACAGCATTTACATTAATGTTCCAACAGTTGCTCAACTGATAACCACATACTTTCCAGCAAATAGACTAAATGCTTGACTTGGGCTCCTTTAGCATGAAATACTCCATCTGCCCTAAATTGCATACAGGTGACCAGTATGTGGTAAGGAAGCCCAGGTTGGTTTTTCAGCAGTTTTCAGCTTATCTGTATTGTTTGGTCTCCTGTCTCTCTCTCGTATTACTCTGAACAATACTCAGTATTTTCCAGTTGGTGTTTAGGTCAAAGAGTTTGATGGTCAGGCAAGCACACATATACCATTAAAGCACACATATGGTCATTAAAGCAGGTGTGGGTACTGTTGGCAGTGTCAGCAGATGCCAAAACCTGCTGGAAAATGAAGTCAGCATCACCAGCAAGCTTGTCATCATGCTTTCTGATGAAGGCATGAAGCGCTCTCAGATTTACTGGTAGACAGCTAGGCTGAGGTTGAACTTGAGAAAGCATGGAGAACCAACACCAGTAATTGACATGGTTCCCCAAATCATCACTGGCTGTGGAAACCTCAAACTGGATTTCAGACATGGATTATGTGCTTCTTCCCTGTTTCTCCAGCTTCTAGGACTTTGATTTTCAAATAAAATCCAACATTTACTTTCACTTGAAAAGAGAAATGTTGTCCCCAGAGTCATAATTCAATCCTTTTACTTCACGGGGAATTTCTGCAATTGTTTCTGGTTCAAGAATGACCTAACACAAGTGAGGCAACATCTGCTACTCGTGTCCTTGATATATCTGTGGAGAGTGCCTTCTTTTGACTCCCTCAAACTTTTAAATGGACCCCATAATCCTCTCAAAGCTGTGGATATCTCCTTTATCCTTCTACAACCTTATTTTTCCCTTACAACGGATACATCAGAATGAGCTGTTTATTAAGAAATGACCTTAGAAATAATTTATGTATTTTGTAAATATCTGTATTTTTACGGGTTCTCTTACTTTTCCACAAACATTTCCATTTTCTCTCCATTTTTGTCTATAAAACAAGGACATATTGGGATTTTGCTTTTTGGATTTCTGTGCAGTTGAGCTACAATTTAAACCAATTTCCAACCTACTAGAGACTACATTATTTAAACATCAATGAATTACTTTCATACTATTTTTTTCTACCTTGTTTGAAACATTTTGTGCAACAAATGAAACGTGGCATCAGTCTGAACTGCAAACACCAGAGGTGCTGAAGGTAGTTCAGCTCAAGTCCCAGCCAGACAAGCTGACACAGAAAGCGATGGCGTAGCATTCCTCTGCACTAACCCTCATTAGTATGCTGGGGATCCCACCTGGAGGCATGTGAGCCAAGGTCAAGTGTTTTACACAGACAGGAGGAGGGGGGAAAAAAGCTACTTAAAAAGAAACAGAGTGCATATGTGGTATTTCAAGGCTTGACAACATTGCATCACTTTCCCATTTTTGCTCCACGAGTATTTTAGAAATCGTGTCAATGCACCTGGTTTTTTTGAGTATAATAGGTGTTTATTGGGCAAAGAAATGGAATCCCATTACTTTACAAAGAGCGCTAAGAAGCACATTCACATTCCAGGCTGTCCACACCATAATGCGAGATCTACCACAAAGTTTACATTCCTAAGGTGAAAGCCATCCTAAATCCATGAATCCAGTTAGTTCATTCCTGGAAACAATATTCTCAAGAGATATTACTAACCTACACATTGGTGTCAATGTAGACAAACGCTTAAATAAATGCATGTATTAACTTTGAAGATTTCAACTTAAATCTTGCAGAATACCAGAACTCAGATGTGCTGTGAATTCTAAAACTATCTTAATTTTACTCTTACCGATAGCAAGTGAATAACTGTGTAAGGAAAAGTTCACAAATCATTTTTACAATGCATTATAAAAAAGAATCAAGAAAGGTTAGTGCCCATTTGTTAGAAGTCTTCTTTATTACTTTGACAACTCCAAAATAAAACAGCTGCTTTCAATTGACTGTAAGTTTTTGATGGGGAACAAAAGTTGTTTAATTTTAGAATTATTTTGTGTTGGTTAATCAAATAAAATCACCCAAGTACATTAAAAGTTTGTGGTTATAATATGTCAAAATTATACATAATAAAATTAACAATATCAAGGGGTATGACAGGGAACTTGAAAAATAACATTAATCATTACGTAATTACCACTTTCATATTTGTCTATGTGAATTTACAAAGTACTCGACATCATAATGGTAAAAATATCAACAAAGCTTAACATGGCTGTTAAGACTGTTTTCCTTGGCTGTTATCCATGAATGGACAACCTAAATTTGACATTACAAACAGCGTGATGTCAAAATTATGTTCTGATTTTAAAGTATCGAAGAAAAGTGAAACCATGTTAGTTTGGTCGCTGTTCTGCCTCTCGGACTTTCCCCTAAAGCTAGCTTTGATGCGGCTGCTGCTCATGTGCTGTCCATGGTGCTGAAAATAGAGCCTGCCTTGTTACTTGGAAACAGGTCATTTGCAACTGTTATGTTTCACGGTTCACTTGGATGCCTATGCTATCCAGCCTCATTATTCTAGAACAATAAAACAGTTTTTTTTTTGTTTGTTTTTTTTTTAGAAGGGAGAGAAAGATACAACATGGCCACAGATTGGGTGCAGACAGTCATACCAAAAAAGAGATATAAGCCGATAGTTCACTTTGCCCTTTTGAAAGGCAAATGCTGGGAGATGTTGAGCACACTGTGTCAGTATCCATGGAAACAAAGGCACAGGGGAAGAGTCCATATTAAAACATGGCAGGGCTGATAGACACAGAGGTGAGGGGAGGGGGTGATGGGGCGTCTTCAGGCCAGCTCGGTAATGGCAGTTTTAGATGAGGGGAGAAAATGTGAAGAATTTCTTCTCTGTGGCCTCAATAAACTCCAAAGGTTCAGCTAAGACCTTTCAGTCTTTATCCTCTCCCAGATATTAAGAACTAAAACTATATTGTCAAGTGATAAAAAAAAAAAAACAGCAGTGATGGATTATAGTAGCAAATATGGACAGAGAGAAAGCAGTTTCTATGGGATACAAATGTAGAAAGTGTAGTTAATTGAATTCATATTGTTGGATAGTACTCGTTAAAAGTACTCAATGTATACCAACCTTACTTCCAAAGGAGATGGAGAATTCTGTTCACAGTTTAGGTTTGCTAACATTAGTTTGTAGTAGTCTAGAAATCTTGAAATCATGAATAATTTTCCAAATCTCATCCAACAAAGGAAAGAGTACAACTGCAAAGACATTGTGGACCAAATGTGAACTGAAAACCCCAGCAGGAAGATGGAGAAGGAGCCAAGAGTACCATGATAATCCCGGACATTTGGTTTTCTGATGGACACAACTGACTGAGGTATATTTCCAAATAATGACAGCTGTAATGAGATGCAATGAAATGCATTGAATCTGCATTGAAGCTGCATACATTTCTGAGCCACATTTTAAGAGTACTATTTGTAAAACATTTGAAAGCCATGTGTTATTTTCATTCCAGTTCACATTTTCGTTATTTGCTACAGTGTGTTGGCTTGTTACGAAGGTCAGATTTTCATGAATAATGGCATATTCATACACTTTCTTAGTATGAATACAACCTATTTCAAAATGTTTAATGACTCATTGCTTGAAATATGCACTTGAGGACTTATATATCACTGGTAAAAGAGTCAAACTTAACAGTTTGTCAAAAGCAGGATATTTAATATGCATGCCATCAAGGCATACTAGATCTGCAACACATCTGTGGAAAGTCTGGTAGAGACTAGCATTATTTAAAATGCTTTATATCTGTGAAAAAAATATATGTGACTTTCTAATTCCAATTCCAATATGCTCTGACTCAGTGTAGGTGGAAGAGGCTGGTTGTTATTTTGGCTGAAGCACCCTCCCTTGGTACTTTAAAGAATACCTGTTTGGGTGGTAAGCTTTTTCAAGAGCAGCTAACAAAAGGGCAGCGCTGGTGGAAAAGTGTTATTAACATAAATATGCTAACAAATATTTTAAATATATATATATCATTTAACATTACTACTTCTGCTGATCATGAATCAAGTTCTTCATTACACAGTTAAATGTGTGACACTCATAAGCCCTAAACATATTTAATTACTCATTTAAGTATGGCCAGAAGATTTCTGTTATGTAACTATTACAGAGAAATTTGAGATTACTCAAATTTATGGCATTACATAAATACTTTTAACCTTAAGCAAAACAGGAACAAAGAAAAACAAAAAGAAACAAGATTATTATTTATTATGGTTAAGGTAAAAAAAGATGATTATCTGATTTTTTAAAATCTTATGAAAAACACTGTAAATATAATGCATTTTACCATCTTGCCTGCAATCATCAGATAATGCAGGATTATATCCTTATAAACATATCTGTTCAACATTTTTAAAACTGATTAAACCTTTAGTTTTTAATAAGATATTTGGTCTAAAACATAATTTGCCACGTTCACGCAGAGTAAGAATTTCTTAATGCGTCAGTTAATAAAAATAAGCTTTTCTTATCTTGTTCTTACTTTACTTTCGATGCCTGTTATGTATTTGCTCGTTAGAGTATTTAGTTTTATGCACTCATCCTAATGCTGCCAGGCTTTTTAAATCTGCTTCTTTCTGCTTCCTTCCCTTCCATAAAGCCAGATAAAGAGGGATGGCAGACAGCAGAACAGCGTAGAGACGCACACACAGGTGACTCACTGATTTCCTGCTCCCAGTGGACACCTCCACAGAGAAGAGATGATTTCTATTAGATGACGAGCAACCCTGAATTCACAAACAGAGGAGCCAATTATATGCACTTCTTACAGGAGATGGAGGAAAAACAAGTGAGGCAGTGTCAGGAACCATGGCAATTAAACCCACACGGGTACTGTGTTTTCTCCCCACCACTCAAACATGGGGCTCGACTGTACATCTGATCAAACAGATGAAATAGTTTTCAAATATTTTTCCCCGCAGATTTTCAACGTGGAGCAAAGGTGGAAATGTTGATAATTCCGATGTCCTAGAAGTTGTTCTTTTCCAACAGCACAAATGTGACTGAATAAATCTACCATATTGTGCTCTTTTTCAACTTTAACTGGATCATTTGGCTTCTAGCAACCATTAGAAATCAAGATTTCACAAGTCAGCTAAAGGAGAAAAAAAGTAAACATTGGCACAAAAAATTTACATAAGATGAAAACTGGAAAATCCATTTGTATTTGTTCACATCTGGAACAGAACATCCTCAAGGTGCAAAGTAGTAGTGACAGTATAATGCTATGGGGATGATTTACTTCACCAAGGATGGAAATAAATACAAAACAATACAGGAAGAAAAGATGTTTAAGGCTCCAAAAGAGACGCAAATATGTAGCAAGACTTAAAACAATGCCACTTTCACACTCTTTCCAGACTTTAAAACTAACTGAGTTCAAGCTTTTTTTTTGAAGAAACATGAACAACAATTCTTCTTTGCAAAAGCAATCACTTATCTCTTTGATATTTCATTGTTATTTTACTTATTGCTAATGCAAAAATGTTGAAGGTCGGCCCATTACAAATGACGGGATTTGAATCAAAGTGTCAACGTTCCTAACTGAGTCTGTCTAAACCACTTTAAAATGACATCTTAAGTACAATCATGGATTTTCTGAAAAGTGTGTCATCTCTTCAAATTTATAGACAGACATCCTATTAGAGACCTGCAGTGTGAGAGTTCCATGTTAAGAAATGTTTCTTATAATCAACAAAAGGTGGATGAATAGAGGCCTGATTAAACCTGACAAGGCTTCAAATCAGTTCAGCTTTATAAAAAATGTCCTGAGGCATTGTACATTCATGAAATAAGCTACTACTGTTTGTCAGCTATGCAAGGGCCAGTAAACAAGCAGATGAGCTCATGCAGTTTCTGATATTTTCTGACATTAAAATGATTGGCATGAAATGAGTCAGTTTTGTTTCAAGTAACTGCTTATATGAACTGTGTCACATTTAATGTGCAGCGTTTCGAGATAAAAAAAAGTTTGATTAATCGTAGGATTTTTATGTTAACTTCTTCGGTCAACGCATCTATTTATCAACCAATCAGCATTATGGTATTTAGTGGTGCAAAGGCACATGGATTTAACAAACACCTGGATCCAAAGGAGTCACTTAATATATCAAATCCTAATCATTGTATTTTCAATCTTTCCCATATTGACGTTGGACTGCAGCAGGGAAAGCGGCCATCATTTAAGTGCAATGCATTTATGATCTGCATTGATGCAGATTGTTGTGGCTGACATGTTAAAGCTCGCTCAGAGTTGTATAGTCATCATGATGATGGAAAAGGAGAAGAGTATCGAGGAAAATGTGTTTCAATCACAACTGAAACCATCATTGCAATACAAGTAAAATTGCATTGCATCCTTAGTAAAAATGCATGTAGCTATGTGTCATTTTAAGCTCTAACTAAACTTTGTGTGACATGTTTAAGATCTAAACTGATTGCACTGTAGTAGAATCCAAGTGATGAAAAGTTTACCACGTTAGTAAGGCAGCAGACTAAAAGACCATCGATTCATGCAGAGAAAGTGAAAAATGATAAGTTTCAGAATTAAAAAAGGCCTTTTGCAAAAGGTACAAAGACACTGAGAAAACTGTTATACAATAAAATGCCAGTAGTTGAACAATGCATCTTTCTGTAGAACTGCCAAATGACTGAGAAGGGCATCTGTGTGGGCAGTTTGTGAATTTAAACTAATTTTTTCCCCAAGCAATCTTTTACATCAGGCACTTGTTTACTGGCTGCTTACGACAATAGAGAAAGAAAGTGAGATATTTTAGTGGAAGAAGTCTTCCACTTACAGTTCTCTGGTTTTCTATCTAAAACCTACAGTGGTTTAAACTGTAGTTATCGGTATGCCTGATGGCATGGTTCTCTTCCAGTACTGCCTATAAAACATATGCTGCAGAACCTGCATCTGCTCATTTAAATAGGTTTAGACTGATCCTGAAATGTGAATCCTTGTGTGTGCAAGGTCTGATCGCAATAAAATCAGATTCAGAGTCATTCAACAGTCCCTAATGTCCATAATTGTACTCTTCTTTATGGATTCTCAGTTTTAATTGCCTTTAAATCACCTCTTTCAATAACAGATTGGACTAATAAAGTTCACCAGAGGGAAAGGTTTCAAGCCAATAATAGTCTTGTCAAGGCTTTAGAACACTTCCATTGTTGTTGTCATTGTAGAAAAATACTTGCATGAACAAAAAGCAATTTTCTAAAAATCTTTTTCTCCTAAACTAACAAAACACATTCAAAAGCAGCTATTGAATAAAAAAGGTGAATGAATCTAACACTTTCAAAGTGACTGCGAACTGCTATGTACCATGAAGAAAACTTTAATACATGGTAAAAGAAAATAGTTTTATAACCATCTAGTGTTAGTGATGTACTTAATTTTTTTAACGTCTTTATTTGCCTTTGGAAATAAATAATGCCATGTCAGAATCTGTGATGCATGGTTTTAACACTTGAGTTTAGATTTAAATAATTTAAGAGCATGAAGAAGGCTCCATTGGTTAATGCCACACGTTCTCAACATACAGCTCTTTCACACATCTGTTGTGAATCTTAATTACAGAGCAAAAACTGTATGGACAGGGTCAATGTTTTTAATCATAAAGGCAATGGAAAAAAGTGGGTTTGACAGTTTTTCTGAATAGTTTTATGCAATCTCTGCATGGATAAATATGTGAAGAATTTACAACAGCAACATAGGTCTACAAAATGAAGATAGTTCATTTTAAATGATAAATGGTTTATTGTTGTTTTTTTTTTTTTTGCCAAATCTAGAATAAAAATAACTTCTATTTCACAAAGGATGCCACCTTTTGGTTATTTATTTTAAGCCACATTGTATAGTTGCAAAAATAGCTTTTATAATTGAAAAGGTTGGTGACACTGATATACTTTATAACCATACAATTGATGAAGTGTGCTATTTTGTTAACCATGTCTGTAAAAGCAGAGAAACACAGGAAAACATGTCTATAAGCACTTTCCAAACTGTTCTTTCTGTATCTGTACGTCAGACTTACCACATTGTGGGTTTGTGTTTGTCCAACAAGTATTAGTATGTTCGAGCAGACTATAGATAGGCAGAAATTCAGCAGGATAATGGATCGTTCAGATCGAATATATCTAAAAGAAAAAAATACAAGAGAAAAAAAAACAGCTATTCTTTAGCACTTTTCAACTGCATGTTTTACTCATAAAACATGAAATATATTAATATCACATCAAATATGTGACAAGAACTCAAATGTACTATCATATGATATGGCTAAAGCATAAGTGCTTCATTTACCTCCATAAGATGGCATAGATGACCGCCAGTGTGATCAAGGCGAGGCAAGACAAACCACAGCCAACTATCAGTGTCACAGATGGGACCCCTGAGTACTCCATAGTCTGTTGAGAAGACAGACAAACCAGTTGGTGAGAGGCTGTATGCGTGGTTCATGCAGGACAGTAAATCTTTATCATCGCCTGAAGTAGAGAAGCAATCAAAACAACCACCAATCTGAAACCCAATCCACAGAAGGCCCCTTAATTAACTGGGTGGTTTGAGGTATATGTGTGTGTTTTGGATCCACAGCACAAAATAAGGGTTTCTACTTCACAGTAGATAGATGCTTAATTAAAAAAAAAAAAAAAAAAAAACAATAAAAACACAATGAGTGGAAAAACAGTATTATTGTTTAATTCTACAGGAACAGGAACCCAAACAGACAAATGTACAACAACACATAAACACATTCATACAGACATATACTCATACATATATCAATAAATATATCAACATATATCATAGATTTGCACACTGGAGACCCTTCCAAATCCTTTGTACAAGGTGTTGACCAATCAGGGGCTTGTGGACTAATCACAACCTGCAGCCATCACATAACCAGCTGCTGGTTATGTGACAAAGTATGTCAAATAGTTTAATGTTGTCGATGCAGTAAAAGAATCCGATCTTATATCAAATGCTCCATGTCATCAGTGCCAGTTACCTTATCTTGAAATTACAGGTTTCTGCTTCCACTGATGGAAAAATCTTAGTAAGACTACACACTTTTTTTTCAACTTATCCCTAAACAAATTTGATTGATGGAAAAATAAGAACATGCCACACAAGTACTAGCATGTACACACCCTCTCTCACATCCATGTTCCTACAGTAGACCATGCAAATCTGAGCAGAAATTAGAAAATATCCCCACACACGCGCCCTGCACAGCTCAATTACTATTTAAGGGGATTAGCACGCCAAAGATTCAATTTTCTCTTCTCACCATCTCTCTCGCTCTCTCTCTTCCTCTCTCCAACACACGCACGCACACACGCACGCACACACACGCAGGGTTTCACCTTTACATTAGCCCATCAAACCCACACAGAATAGCAAATCAATACGCTACTCACTATTCCTCTCGGTTGCTGAGCCAAAATGGCGAAGGTAGATACACGATCACACGAGCATTTTGTATGGGATGCATCTGTGAGCACCGTTTTGCATCCTTTCGCGGACCAGGCTCCCCAAGAATCGTTCCTGCAAGGAGGAGGCAAAGGCAGTTAAAAGATTTCTTCTTCCTTTTTCTTTCCCCTGTTTCTTTCTTGTGTTATTTTTTTTTTCCCAGCGGTGGAGACACGACTACTTCACGGGACTCATTGGTGTCTGGCTTCAGGTTTTTTTTTTTCAAACGGCGAGATGAAACAAGAGTAGATCCGCAGAGATAGAGAGGGATACGGGAGGGAAAAGGGGAAGAAGGAAGAAAAAAAGAGAGGCGAGCAGACAAGACACGGCTCGTTGTGCGGCTCCGAGCAACGTTTCAGCTGGAGCGGATAGAGAGAGGCAGAGATACGGAGGAGGAGGAGGGAGGAAGCGCGGAGCTGTCTAAGCAGACCGGTGCTGATTGATTCGCTATACGCGCATAAATACCAGCCGGCCTCCTGGTATCAAAACACCGTTAACTCCGCATAGCACTCAAGATGAAAACACGTACAATTACCTTGGATTTCCCTTCTTGTAGATTTTTTTTGTCTTTAATCCAAACGGCTGATTTAGGCAACCCCTCTCTTTTCCTATCGCTTTTTTTCTTCTTCTTCTCTCAACTGTTTTAATTAGCAGCGTTTGAATGCTTTCTTAGGGGGGCGGGGGGTTCACCCTGGAAACGATGGGCAGCATCAGATTGATACTCTGAGTAAGAGAAGGGGGGAGGAGGGAGGTCGGTACAATAAAAAAAAAAGAAAGAAAGAAATTCTCACACGATCTGCTTATTCTGTTTTAATTGGCCGGTTGAGAGCAAGGGGGATGTGGAAGCTCTCGTGGCAGCTATTGCACACGAAAGTCGTCAAAAATCCGCAGATAAATGAAACCGCAGCGACAGTCGGACCACCCCGCAGAGACGGCGCAAGTGGTTGCGGCCAGTCCCCACTTCAACAGCGCTGGGAAGAGAAACGAAAGGAGGGACTTGATTCTAGTGATTTTTGAGGCTTGAAGTAGAGCAACCTGTGAGGAGAACCTGACCTGTTGACAGAAAGGCTGGAAGCGAGTGAGCGGAAACAGGTGTCATTACCGCAACCTGGTCACAGACACCCTGCTGTCAGGGGTCCAGAAGGCAAACCCCGAACCACAACGAAATAAGACATGTTTTAAAGTTTCAGTACAAAACACAATTTGTTTTAGTTTGTCGATTTACTCACGGAAACAATGTTACATAGATTCAAACGAACATATGTGTGTGTGTGTGTTTTTCCTCTCTACTGTTAGTTGCAGCCCTGCGCGGTATGACGGATAGTTGTAAAGTCAATGACACACTTCAAGTGGTTGTTTACTGTCGCTGCGTGCTGATCCAAGGGGAGTGGATGCCGCACAATGACTCGACGCAATCTGCTGAGATTCCTTTTACAGAAACTTTTTAAGCCAATTTGGAACAATAAACTGAGTTTCACGCACTGTTTGATAGCATTGATTGAAACGTATGCGTGATTGAATTGATTGAATTGAAATGACTTTCTTGTAGAGTGCCTCAGAGAGCATTTGCTGAGAAACGGCACTATGTAAACAGAACTGAAATTGAATATAAATTCTGATCTAAGGCTGCTGAAAACCTTAAATTCCTCTGGTGAGAAATGCTTAATGTACTGTAGAAGACATTCATCTTAAATAGCCCACTACTAAAGTGTAAGCTCTAAAGATTTATTGCTGAAGAATACTGTAGCCAAAAGAATAGATTCAAAGTTGTGTGGAAGGAAAAAGGCAACAGGGTTAACTGCAGAACTGCCGCCAGAGTCATTATGTCGAGAGGCACCACTGAGGTATTCGGAGGACTTTACTTTGGCTGGGTAGAAAAGGGACTTTTTCTGTCAATGTCCTGTTTTCCGTGTAATGCCCATGTTATCACTGTGAATGACCAGCCACAAACCTCTGTAACCTAAACTACACAGAGAATCTGTGAAGTTCTGTCAAGAGTAAGACCAGAGTCACAAGACCAAACAAGGATCAAATGTTTTTAACTTAAACATCTGATCTCAGTGTAATTTGTGCCAGGAGTTAATGAGACACATTGGAAACAGTGTTCTATGAAGGATGACAAACAAAAGTACAGAAATAAGTTCATAAATAAACAAGCAAATTGTACTACAGCTATACATCTTGTCCTGTTCTTTCTTAAGCTCTTGGAGAAAGATATTAAGCATATAAAATTGCCTTGGCCAGAGGGGGTGGCCGGAGGCAGCCAGCAACTTAATAGATATGGCCATTACCCTGTATGTCCTGTAAAACATCTGTCTCTCTCTTTGCTCTTCTCTGCATCAACCCTTTTCATGACAAGAAGGCAAAACGATGCATGCGGCTGATTTACGACAACAGAGAACATTCTGCATGTTGATTTGTGAGAGCAGTGCGGTGCAAGGCAATTCCTTGCACTGCACTGGGTGTCATTTGATCAATATGGCAGAAATATTTATTGTTCCTGAAAAGAACCTTGGAGCCAGTTGCAAACTTCAAACTACTGCTAGCGGTAAATGCATCCGCATCGTAGTTCCCCCTTTGTTCCCACTCTGCTTTACTGATGCACTGTGTTACCAACTGATACACATTATAACCCATATTGGTTGCAACTAGCAAATGAATACACTTTAGTTTGTATACGTCCTTTTGACAGACTTGTAAAAAATTTTTAGGAGAGCATTTGTTTAATTACACATAACACATAATGGCTGCAAGCAGTAAGTGAATTAAATACACTAAATTCAGTAAACGCTTTGTTTGAAATGTGCCTTATTATTCATGCATTAGAAAGTTAATTTCTGAAGTTCATCTTTCCTGACAAAGTGGAGGAATGATTTCACAGAGGAGGAATCAAGAGCTAAAATCCATAAAAGAAAAGTTAGAAGAATTTAAAAGATGGATGATTTGAGTAATATAAACTGTTTAAATTGTGTTATCCATGCTTCTCGTGGAGAATATCACAGATATACATAATATCTGTAACAATTTAGGAATTGCAAATCAAAACATTTGATCAAAAATAGATTTAGTTGATTTCGCCTGCTGGAGAAAGGAGCCATCAGTGGGTGTAGTGAAGTTATCATGAGAAATATAAGGAAAAAATACATGACAGAAAGTAAAAGCCCCTGTGTGCACACCCTTCAAAAATCAACAGGTTGCTGATGGTTGTGGTGACAAGTTAAACTTAAACAAGTTTTTGAAAATTGTAATCCTTGAGGAAGATTTCTGGCAAAGTTAGATAGGATGAATACAAAAAAAACTTCTTTTATTTGGTTAAAAAATAATATGCACACAGAGAAAGAAAATGCACATTTGGAACAATATGCTTTTTATTTTTTTAATAAAGAGCTTGATCACAGTTTGCAGTAGAGGGCTTGAAATCTTAACATTTATATGCAAACTCTGTCTCCAGCATTGAATGACAGAGTGACATATTTGATACCTCTTTGTCTTTGACTTTTGAATGTATTCTTCTTATCTCCCCTGGTGAAGAGTCTATCTCTAACTTTGACTTGCCAGATAATGGCTTACCCTTTGTGCATTGCACAGAAGAATCTGAAAGGAGAGCAGGAGCTGACTGGGGACTTTCTGCAGGCTACTTTTGACATGTTGCATGACCTTATGAGACCTCAGTGGCCTCCAGAATGTAAAATGCCCCCAGGAGAAAGTGTCACTGTTGATGTTAACCAAAGTGAAACTGATGACATGACATTCATGATATACCCTTTGCTGACTGCATGGTTATGCATGTACTCAATGATGCATCTACAGCCATATGCCAACATCTACTTGAGTTGGACTCTGTAAAGGAACTTTTATTCTTAATAATTTTAGCTATTTTTGGAAGATGACAGATGTAGAGCAATGTTTTGACCTGTTGAAAACATAATCTTTACGTATGTTCCAGCCACCTGGTGCCATTTTTACAGCTAAGTACAGTAACTAGAAATATTGCATATATCAATTACAACTTAGAAGAAATTTGACTTCACCATTTCATAACTTGAAATTGACTTCTGTCTCTTTAAGAAGGTCAATCCATCATTCAGTAAAGTTTATCTGTGTGGCACTTCTCAGCAATATGGCAGTTCAAAGTGCTTTATACCATATACAAACACATATAAAACACCATACAGTCATCATTTGAGAAAACTAGCAACAAACATTACATTCTGATGAGAGCTATCATCTAAATCATCCATACACATTGATGATTAGTCGATATTTAATTTGTTATAGTTCAAAAGTAGCTCTAAAAAGGTGGATTTTGACCTTGATTTTAAGGAACTCTGCAGTTTTCTGGAAGTTTGTTCCATATTTGTGGTGCATAGAAGCTGAACGCTGCTTTTCCATGTTTGGTTCGGAACACCAGACAGCTAGTCCTCCTCTAGAGGCTCAGGGAGCAAACGACACATGGCCTGACCACAAAAGTTCAGATGTTAACATTCCAAAATTTTCATATTTCGGCATGTGCTGGAGAAGACACTGCAGAGTGGTTGGACTTTTCCTTTATCAATAAAATATCTTGTGAAAAACTTAATGCAAAGTTGCATAGAAGTGAATCTTGGGACTTTGCAGAAGCTTTGAAAAAAAGCCAAAGTGAATGCTTGATGGTGTTGATCTAGGATTCCAAACCTGTTCTGTTCGTCCTTATCCTTTAATCAACCCAGATTTAATTGAAAAAATTGCTAAAGATTGATTCATATTATTTATCAAATAATATGAATTATTATTCATTGGTGTTTTAATTGTACAAATGTATTATTAACCCCACAAGAAATATACACCCTGTTTCAAACTGTAAGCAACATTAGTTTACATGACTAATACATGTTGGTATCTGTTTTTATGTTGTCCACTCCACTCCTTCGTAATAAGTTTTTACCTTTTTTTTGGCAAATTCAGGATGGACCTGGCATATAATACTGAAAGAGCTTTGGGTTGATTTAGTATTTAAACATTTAAATAAAGAAATGCTTCTCTCGATTTTCATAACCTTTTGCATATACCAGAAACACAGAGATCCTGCAACCATTTTATTTTTTTAAATGTCAATGGTATCCACTTACAATGTGTGTTAAATACTCATCACATCACTGAATATTCTCATGCATGTTATAACATCTTTAAATTCCTTGCATGTCCACGTTGTATTATTCAGACACTAAGGTGGAGTGGGGAGGGTTGGCAAGTTCCTAGAGCTATGCATTTCAGGCAGTTTTTATAAATTCTTGAAAGACTGACACATGATGATTGGGAGAGGAGGGTGGGGAGCCAGTGCTGTGAAATGATTCCATCCATCTTGGATATCTTGATGATGGGCGATTTATATCAGCCTTCAGGCCACACTGAGTATTTTAACTCGATGAAGAGAATGAAAAATGACTGTGAATTTCCATGTAGCAGGAAAGATTTTATTAACTCAAAGTGAGGAAAAACTCTAATAATGTGGTAGACATATAAGAGTCTGAATATTCAGATGAGTCTGTAAAGTCATTTCAGCTACTGGTCTGTACTATCGTTTGCATGTCATGCAAAATCTAAATAGGAATTTTTCTAAATGTATGTAAATATATTAAATAAAATAAAAAAAAATGTGCCTTTGAAATGTCACAGAAACATGTTCATGCTGCTTTCAAATTATTGCATAAAAATACAAAGACAGGGTACACACACATAGTCCAATTCATGCGGTGCCGATACACACATGCAACAATAACACCTAGTATAAATTAATGCAAAATGTGTTCCCAAGAGTCCATCATTAGTCACTGCGAGAGCAAAGCTTAGAATTACAGTCTACATCACCCACATTGTTTTTTTAAACTTCTATTCTTTTGCCATATAGAAAATTACAGAACATTGTACAACCCCATATCCTAATCAAACCCAGAGTGAATTAATTGGCAAACGCAAAGTGTTTTCAAGTTGATATTTGTATTTTAAACTGTCTACAATTATGTACTTAGATGACATTGTTGCATGTGTGCTAGCAGCAAGGCAACAATAATTTATATGCTGTTTTAATCCTTTGTGTGAATACAAAAAAATTTGTATTTTTACATATTGGTATCACTCCATGATAATGACATGTCCTATTAGGAATAATCAGGGTTTAGGATAAAATGACAGTTCATTCAGTATTATAGATAATCAGTATTTAAAAAGACATCACTTTGTTCACGTTTCTAATCCGTTATTAGTTTGTGATTTGAATTTCAGCTCATCAAATAAAGAATATGACTTTTATATCTTCTGATGTTGCAACAAAGAGCTTGAGTTCTTATGAACTGCAGTGCATTCAGTGCTTATTGCCTATTTGGCTCTAATCCAAGTTCTCCAGATGTTTGTGGAACCTGAAGCTGTGCCTGCTGCTTTCCATCTTTTAAATATTAATGAAAAACAGAATGTGATTCCTCAAGAAGAAAACAGTGAAAGATGCATGAAAAGGCTACCACATCTACTTTGGTTTTGCTTAACACATTCTACGTTGTCATCATGTTTATGTTATTATTATGGTTATTATTTGCATGATGACAAAGCTTTCTACACTGTGGTTTTTGTTTCAAGTGTTGTTTGGCTCATCTTGGGTTTCTGCTTTAGTCACTCATTTCCATCCTCTGTCTTGTTGTGTTATCATTAGTGTGTTCCCAGGTTGATGGCCCCTCTTTCATTCTGCGCTCTCTGTTCACCTGGCTTCAGTTAATTATCAACACCTGCCTGCTGTTAGTCATTAGCTACCTATGTGTGTAAATACCCTGATGTTTTCTTTGTTTCCAGCCAGACTGTCATGTACTTCTTCTCCTTGTTCTGGTTTTGTGTTTCTGCTTGGTTTTGCAAAATGATTGAAGTCCTCATTTTCAACTTAAAAAATGTACTATGTATTTATTATGGAAGCTAATTTCTGCCATGCTGCTAAAAAAACAAACTGCTTTTATCTTACAATTTTGACTTTTCATTATTGTATCTTATGAACTACTGTGTTCATATACAATTATTATTGTAGTTTTATGAACAAAAATACAATACTTGTATTATTATTGTACAATATTGTGTTTTTAAAATATTATAAAAATACAATATTGTATTTTTATTTTATAAGAATACAATTCTATCACATTACTATGAGGTACCTAAGTCATAATTATAAAATAGTATCTCATAACTATGAGTTACTGTCTTGTAATATTTACAAGATAGTATCTCATTGTCTCATTTATATGAAAATGAAAATGTTCACATGTATCAATGCCATAAATCTTCTTTTCCTTCAAAAGAAACACATGCTACTGTATCAAAAAAAGTATTACAGTTGTGTGAAAAAAGAAAAAAAAAACATATTGGAAGAAGTTAATTTAACAACAACAAAAAGTTGTCCCAGGGGTAAATGGTAATTCTATTCTGTTTGACATTTCAAATTAGACTCTTCTGAATAATCCGAGAGAGGATTTCTAAAGATCAAAATATCACACAGTGAGGTGATTACAGGCATTCAGAGGATGCTACAGTCATCCGGCTACAGAAGACCAAATGAAAAGAAACATTTAACATTTAAAAACAAAACTATTCCTTGGTGTTTTAAGACACTAATGAATCCCCACAGCAGCAGTATTAAGTGTGATAACCCTAATATAAAATATAATCCAGTTTAGGCATATAATCTAGTTTAGGCATAAGTCGCTCACTTAGAAGATGTTATGTTTTTATAAACTAAAAGAAGCAAAATGTTAAAGAAGGAGCTGATCAATTTCTTCTACAGTGATATAAATTGTGTTTCAATTTATTTAGTTTTTCATCTCCTCAAAGGTGGGCTGCCTGTACTCTTAAATTCACTTGAGAGCTGAAAACATTGACATTTAAAATGTGATCAAAGGTTGTGTATTTGAAGTGTTTACTGTTCTTGCTGTAGAGATGCTGACTTCAGGAGTATATTAAAATAAGAGGGAGAATGTCTCAGAATGACATGTGTTTTGCCTTTCTCACTATCACAATAAAACACAATACAGAGTTTAATTAAAGAAATCCAATTATTTTAGCATGTGCCATAACATTTTAAAATATTTACAAAGATAATATACATAAAAACAATTTCATTAGGTCTTTTTTTTTTTTTACAAAACACCTATTGTCTCCATGAACAGCATTAATGTAAAAATAATTCTGTTATGAATACTAATATATTATTGTTTATGAATTACAATTAAATATCATTTGTGACTCACTTTTACACTGTTTTTTCTATTAAATTTAAATGTTATTTTTACATATATTCATTTTTAACCTCTTTTTAGTCAAGAAAATAGCAGCTTTGTTGTTTCAAAATTAATCTAAGTAAAACAATTTTAAAAGTTCTCATAGCCTTAAATAAAACTGGGCATTGTCATAGTGATCCACTATTCAATTTTTTCCCCACAACTTTCCTGCACCGATAGTTCCAAAGAGCACCCTAATTTGGTTTAAATCGATGTGTTCGACAGATGGTGCATTGTCCCATCATCGAGTCTTGAGAGTGCTTGCCATTGGGTAATGGGCAGAGCCAAATGTTTGAAATGAAGATGATTATAGTCCCACAGAGTCATTCAGCAGCACTCTGATTAACATGACTTAATGCAGATCAGAAAAATTGCTGATCTGAAAGCATATGGGTTGTGAAAATTATTAAGAGAATGGAGCAGAGTTGTCCTAGTTGTACCTTTGCAGTTCAAAAATAGACCAGTTGTCCTCAAAGGCGGTAAGAGAGGAAAAGCAGGCTGAAATCAAATGTTGTTGAAAGATATATTTCTATCATGAACTGTTTACCAACCATTTTTGTACATGATTGTGCTTACAATTTTGCAGAAACAAGGTGAAACAGTTTGTTCTACTAAATTCTATCTTTGGAAAAATTATTTGATACTTGATACAAATATAATTTACAGTTTGTTTTTGTTTATTTCAGTAGACTGGCAATTCCCTTAAAATGTGTCACAGTGATGTTTTGAAATAATTAACCTTAAGCCATTTCCGATACACAACTTTGGTCTTAAGTTGTGTATCGCATCCAATTTGATGACAATTTTTCCAGGTCATAATAGTGAGTGATGGTATTGCTATTCCCAAGTCCAGTCCTTAAGAGCTACAATGCTTCAAAATGCATACATTTGCCAACAAATCTGAATCAAATAAACAACTTCTTTAAAAAGTCTGTATAGAGTTGAGTGTCATGTTGATAATGAAATGTAATTATTTTAGGTGTGTTGGAGCAAGGAGGCATTCTGAAGTTGCTGGGTGGTAAATGTCAAGGTGTGGACCTGAGCACCAGGTCAATGTCCTTAAAATGGGTTATATTATTTCGCTATAAACTGATAAACCTCTTCTAAATACATAATACCTAACAGCAAAGCTCTGCTCTGCTATTAGGTCAAGTCTTCTTCACCTACCCATCATTCCTATGAGCCACCACCCTCATCTGCCCTACATTATGTTTGTCATTGTACTTAAAAACATTTACCCTCAGTTTCCTAGCAACAGTTCAATCAGCCTCTTCTGCTGTTTGTCCTTTAGAGGATGCCTTATCTCTCTTTGCCTAGAGAGGCCAACTACTCATACAACCCAGCTTCTTATTTCTATCTCCAACCCCCACCAGAGTTTACTTGCTCTCTAGTGTCCTACTACTGATCCCCTGTGTGAACAAAGACACTTTCTGTTTCTAGTTTTAGTGTAGCGTGAAGAGATAGGATGAGGAGAACACTGGCAAAAGAGAAACAAAACCAATCAAGTGGCAAAGGAAGAACCATAAGCCACTTAAACATCCCCACAATGCTAAGTACAGGTAAAGTACCACAAAGTTTGGTAGCACACAATACTTTCATTGAAATATAAATTACTGATCAGAATTTATGAGCAGAGAAATGGGCAAATCACGCTGCTTAATGTTTTGACGTTCAGGGTTTGTAGCACCTTGTCATATTATTCATGTCCCTCAAACATTTCAACCACAAACTTTAATGTATTCTATTTGATAAGTGGAAGGACAATGAATCATCTACAAAAATGTAATCTGAAAGGAGAGGAGTGCATTTGCTTTCAGTCATCCTGAGTAAGTACTTTATAAAACTACCTTTTGCTGAAACTTAGGCATGTCTTTATGACACGTCTCAAAAAAACAATTTTCCTCTCAAAATAACTCAAGCTCAGTCAGACTGCAAGGAGCAAATCTATAAACATATGAGCAGTTTCTTAATTGAAGTCAGGTCTGGTCTTTGAGTGTCTCATTATAACTCCTAAATATGCTATGATCTAAACCATTCCATCAGTCGTTCCTCAAGAGTCGGTGTCCTTTATGTCTTAGTTATTTTCATAGTGGTAGTTACTATTTCCTCAGCATGTAAATGTTCTGCAGGATTCTGCCAATGAGCCATCTTTTGATCCAGGTGTGTTGAACCAGGAGAAAACAACAATATGCTGGATCCTGGCCCTTGAGTACTGACGTTGGACACCTCTGCATAACATTATTTTTGTGGCTCTCTGTTCTCTATCGACCTGCATTTACCTCCATCCATCTTCCAAATCAACTCTGCTTGTCCCTGCCACAGAAAAGTGGATGACTCCACAGTTATCATGTTGACAGATTCGCCCAGCTGGCCCGTGTATCTCCACAGCTTCACTGAAATTACCATGGGCCTCTCTGCCTGCTTTAAAGCTCTCAATAACTTTCTCCTTGACATGTCTGAGGGGTGAATTGGTCTTCATGAGGCTGTTTTTCACCAATGTTTTGTAAGAAACCCCTGAGGCCTTCACAGAGCAGCAGTATTTATGCTGAAATTATATCACACACAGCCTTTTGAAAGCCATTGGTTTCACTGGATTTCATTTTTGGGTTATCCAAATGCACCGCACACTTTTTAGGCTTTTATTTGTAAACAATTCGAAAAGCACATTTGCATTTTTCTTTCACTCAAAATTATATCATGCTTAGTGTTGATTTGTCATATAACATCCCAATATAACCCATTGAAGTGTGATAAATTTCACTGGGAAATAGTTGTGTAAATATTGAATACATTTGGATTGGACTGATGCTTTAGCACTCTTTTAATCAAGTAGATATCTATATCAACACCTGCTGCTAATTTGTTCACTTTCCACATCTGCAGTTGTTGTTCGTTATTGCTTAAGAAAATGGAATCATTAAAAACAAAACCTGATTTCTCTACGATTATAATTTTCAGAAATGAGCATATAACTCAAATGTGACTCATGAGTTTCAGAAATCATGGTGGCAATTGCTGTAGAGGAACACTGCAGCTGTAGTGCCTGAACAAAACTGACCCAGGGACATTGAAAAAAAAAAAGAAATAATAATAATTCCATCAGCTAAATCCACATGAATCGGTGGGCGTCTCAACAAACATAATTTTTTTTGCTTAACTGTGTAACTGTTTAATTTATTGCAGTGCATCATATTGTATTGAATATATGTTCATTCATATGGATTACATTATCGCATGCCCACTTACATTATGCTGCTGTCCCAGAGTGCACAGTACGGCTTCATTGTTCCCTAGAATGCAAGAAAGGTGTAACAAATCTCAGTAAATCACAAAGAATAACTAAAAAATAACTAATCATTTTTATCATCACACCATCATTATCACATACTTGTGTGTTTGTCAGCGTTAGTCTTTTAAAAATGTAGTTAATGGATCACAGAAACCATAAATTCGGCCATGGTTTGCACTATCAGAGCACCGCACAGTGAGACACATTTGATGACGCGGTCAGATTCACTTGTGCTTCATGTCTAAGATGCATAAAAAAGATTTGGACCATAAAAAGGAATTGTCCTTGTAATTAACTGAATGCAGCTCCAGACACTCTGTGCTCACAAATTAATTATCAAGCCATTTGACCGACAGTGTGTCTCTCCTAAAGAAAGGCGATAGACAATGTGATCTTTATAGAAGATTCAATAAAGAAATACCAAACATCTGTTTAAATAACACCATGCAGAACATGGCAGCCTCCATATGAAATGTGAAAATTAGTGGTCACATATCAAAAAAAAAAAAAAAAAAAATGCTTATGATTTATCATTCAATTTCAAGCTACAGTGCTGGTGAAAAGTTTACATGTGCAGCTGTTTAATTTTAAGCCTTGATGGATTTGTCTGAATGGTTCCTTTTTTAACACGGATCAATTGAATGAAAAACAAGAAATAGTTGCACAAGTCTGATTTAATTGGTGATTTTCTGTTATCCAAACATGGTCAAATGTAATACATTACACATACATATTTGACCACTCTTATTATCAAAAATAAAAGCATTTATTTTATTCATCATTAGTTGGTAGCTTGGATCACACAATTTCAAAAGGGATGAGGTTGAGATCATTTCACAAGATTAATGTTAGCCATTGTCTTCCTGGAGCACCCAACTGCATAAACCATTTAAGTTAAAAGTGTCCAACTCATACGAAAGGAGATTCGTTAAAATGTAGAAAAAAAAAATTAGGAACCACCAAGGCTCACCCTGATCCTAAATCATTCCACGGAGAAGCATTTCCACGTCCACAAAGAAGTGGAAATGGGAAGACTTGTGTCTTTCCTAGACAAAAGTCCCTGCTGGTGATATGAAGCTTAGTTATGACTTGCAGTGACCCATATGGACTTTTGGTTTTTCATGAAACATGTTTTTTGTTTGTTTGTTTTTGTGAAATGAGACTGAGGAGACCTGTCCAGAATGAGTTAGGAACCATCAAGGACAGGGTTTCAAATCTAAGAGGACTATACTAATGGTAGCAGCAAGCTGTTTGTCTTGTACAGAGAGACTGCAATAGTGAAGATGGGGGCATTGTTCAACTTCATATCAAATCAGCCAAATGTCTGAAATTTGATGCACTAAAAGCACTATGGTACAAAACGCAAATCTGAGTCAGATTTGGGATGGATGAAACAGATTTGACATAAACCTTCCACCTGTCTTTCTCCTTCTCTGTCTCTCTTCCTGAGAGACAGAGAAAATATCCACATTCTTCTGAGAAATCAGGCCTTTGACAGGTGATCTGACATTTTTTTTCCAGCTATTTATTCTAAATTAATCATCAATTTTATTCTTTCTTTTGAAATTAATTTTAAGTATTACTTGTGTCATCACACCACCCTATAAATGGACAATGAAATTATAACAGTTAACATTGTTCAAAATTACTGTGGTTCTTACATTTGCCAGATGAGCCAACTCAATCTCCAGGTGGGACTCAGTTGCCTTGGGCTCAGGTCTTATAGTCACAGCAATAACCTTGGAGTTTACAGCAGTGATATTCCTGAGTAAAAAAAACACAGATTCATAAATGTTGTTACTAAATCCCTTCCACTGCTTCTTTCTGCCAAATTGCTTATTGGTATTCAGTATTTCAAAGCAAGTGTGTTTGCACATTTTTGTAAATCTATATAAGTTATCTTCTTTCTGTAGTCAACAATAAAAGCAATTATGTAAAGCTCAGCAAGAATCACAAACAACAAACCATAATCTGTGTTTTAAAAAAATCCCGCTTTAAAAACTTTGCTTTACTTTTATTGTTTTCAGAAAGAACAAAAGGTTTCTTGGACATTTTAACTGATAATAACACCAGCATACTGAAAGAAAAGTTGAGCTAAAAGACCAATGGAGCTACTCTTTTTTTCAGTATTTTTTGTATCTGCCTTTTGCCTGTGAAACAACTCTATTTTCAAGATGTAATTCTAATTGGACATCAATGAACAAAATTGCTCCATCCAGAATACACTTAAACTTCTGACATTTTTACAAAAGTTACTTGTTTTGTAAAAGCTTTGCATTCTTCCAAAAGTGAGAAATGGAAACTATTCAAGGGAGGGAAACAGTCCCTTCTTGATAAGCTTATTCCCATGTCAGTATGGAAAGGGCAATCTGAAGTGGCCGATTATGGGTTTTCACGTAGACACTGAGGGTCTGCTGCAGCTGCTCTATTGCACAGCTATGTTGACATGTCCTGGAATCACCATTCTGTCCTTATCAGTGCCAAAGAATTGTTGTCTTGAAGGACTCAGCTGATGGTTACATGGCCCAACCGGCAGTTCTTCAAGACAATTGTGTCATTCCTAATTAACAATATACTCCCCATTACAGTCAGTGTTTTATTTCCTAAGTTAGAGCTAACAAAGTCCTCTAACTTTCTTCTTTAGCTTTGCTTAGTGTCTCTCTTCCTCGTATATATACAGTATAGATACTGCATATAGATAGACATATATACACATACATAAACTGTATCATAAAGTACAATAGTACGATGTGTGCGTGTGTGAGCTCCCCTTACTTTGGTGAAGGTAGCATGAGTCCAAGAGTTTTGTAGAGAACAGTTCCCAAAATGAACACAGGTGATCCTTCCATGTCTGAAATAGAAAATGGGAAATCAGGTTATGAATTTAAGGATATATTTTTTTAATCTTTTTGTATTTATTTCAAAACATGATTTATTTTGATACACCTGTTCTAACAGCTTGATTGAAAAGAAAAAGAAGAAACATTTTCTATAGCATTTAAAAATTTGTAAAACATGAATCAAATGCTTGTATAAAATCTGCTTTCTGTACTAAAGCAGCTGTGATTGCAGATGACTCAGAGTCCTAATTAGTAATTTCCTTTGTTATGCTTGATTCATAACAGATAAGACTGATTAAACTAGTTGACAATTTTGTCTGGTTTTGGATTGGGATATGAAGTGGCAGCTGCAGTTTTTGAATTGATGCCATAAAAGGAGTGAAACAAATTCGTTGACTGAAAAAGAACAAGTAAGTTAACATATTTTTTTGTTACATATTCAATACACTTCAAAAAATGTGGAATGCTACATAAAAATGACAATTCTGCTTAGTATTTTTGGATCTTTGATAAAGGTATTTCTTTTTTTTTCCTTTTTTTTTTACATTTCTGTAAGTGTTTATTTAAAGTTTGATGGAAAATCCGGCTTACACATCAAGACAGTCTGTATGGCTTTGAGTCTTGTAGAATAAAATTATTTGGACAGGAGGTGATGCAGCTCCATAAATTACTGGATGTGTTCAGTGATATACCTGCTGACTGGGAAACAAAGAGGCCCTTTGGGATGACCACTTTATCTTCCGAGTTCCTGGCCCAGTCAACCATGCCTTTACGACCTTTCATGGGGAAGTTGATGTCAGTCATCACAGACACGGCTGGAAGTCTCTGGATGCTGGCCACTGCAGAAACCAATAAATGAATATAGATTACAGATGTTCTCCAGGGTATATAGGAGTCTGAAGATTATTTCATGAGCAGTTAAACCAGATAAAAATAGAAGTGAAAACATTCCAGTCTTTTCGCTTTCACATTTTATACACAGCATAAAAAGAAACAAGCAAAAACCTGCCAAGCATTGTACTTTTTATTTCTGTGGAAAGTCTAAAATCAAACTTAAAACTTGCCCATCACAACTGGACAAAAAAATAATACCTTTGTATGCTGAGGCAATGACAAGAAAAAATACCCAGATTAACAAATAAAAGACCTTAAATTTACAAGGGAGGAGGACAAAGCTGAACTGTTTTCTACCTGCTATCATATCAGGCCCCAGTCAGGTGGCGGCTCAGCAAGGGGGAAGCTGTGGCTAATCCTACCATTGATGTAAAAACTCCATTGTTCATTGTGTTGTTCTGGTAGTACAATTTATATCCTGGCACAACTCCATGATTGAGGAGAATTGTGTATTTGGGATGATCCTATAGAGAGCATGAAATCAACGAGCACCAGGAGGCCAGATGTTGAGAGCAGTGGTGGTAAGAGGGTGTTTATTTGAGCTTGTGGTGTTAGTCGCAGGGTACATAATAAAAAAAAAAACAAAAAACAATAGCCTTGGAATGCTGCATTTTACATTTCTTTTAGACAATTGTACAAGTTAATTAAATATTTTGCAACTGCCATACTGTGTTTGGAAGCTTAATAAGGCAAGTCATAGTATTTATATGTTCAGTGCTTTATTGTGTACTCTAAATGTCTTAGAAAAATTTGCTGGATGAAAAGTATTTTGCAGTCAAAGTTATTTAGCCAAAAGTAGCAGGGCAGAAGATGGGACAGAAGTGGCAGCTACTATTTGAGTTAAGAGGCTGCCATAAAAAAGTGACAAAATGATACAGCAATATCTTACTCTTACCACTTAGCTCTCACCAATGGATCCACAAAACCATCCATTGGTCTAATCAAAATGGCCACTGTGAGAATATACTGATGTAAGATGAAATTTTTAAATTTGTCTTCTAATGTGTATGATGAATCCCAGTATACATTAATTAATATACTGGTCATACAATGACTTAGAGGTTATACAATGACCTCTATGTAGGTTGCTTGAATTACCATGACTCTTTTTGGTAGATGGAGTACTTTTCTAGCTAAAATGTCATACAAAGTTGGTAAAAAACTTTTATTTTTTTACACTTTACACAAAATAGTAATTTCTAACCAATGATTAGGGAAATTTCACTTAATAATGTAAACTTTTCTTTTGAAAATAACTTACAGCTGCATCATTAACCCCAAATGAAAAATATATTGTTTTTCACTAGCCTGCCAGGTGTGGGCCTACAAATAATATTCATGTACTATTAACATTCACATATATTTGTCTGGGAAGTTCACATGATACTGACAGGAGTTTGAAACATGAAAAAGACTTTCAGTATCATCCAGTTTCTTTTATCTATTCAGTTTTGTAAAAAAAAAAAAAAACATTTTACAACAAATAATTCACTACAACATTTAGATGATGCAATATTTTTGAAATTGTTCACTAAGCAATCTGTTTGTTTCCACAGAACATGAATGAATGTTATGCTTGAGCTTATTTTAAGCTTTGAATACTGTATTCTGAATTTATTTTGAATGTAACGTAGATTCTTTATCAACACATCTCCTAATATTATTTTCAGGTTTCTCATTGAGTGAAACAAGTCATATGTAATGTAAATGTAAACTTGATGAAGTTCTGCTGTTCAAAACCCATACAGGGCAAACATATTTATGAGTAAAGTTAGAATTTTCCCCTTGCATTAATGAGTTTTCTTTGAAACTGTGGGAATATATTTTTAATACGAGACTAATTTACAATTTCAGCATTTGAGTATGAAACTGTACCAAAACAAGGCAATAATATAGCTAAACACTATTTCGTAAACAGTTTTCTTAGCCCCTCCACTTCTTTGTGATAGTTTCTCTTTTTGAAAAAAGTTTAGCTATAGGTTTAGAGTCAGCTTAACATCGAGGTCATATGTTGACGGTTATTTGTTAGCAAAATGACACAACCACAAATAGAAAAAAAACTATGCATTTAAAGAAAAGTGCAGAGATATTCTTACATAAAAATAATAAGAACTTTCTAACACTTCGCATTAAGAGCGCTAGAGATTCATTTCCAGATTTAAATCTATCAGTTAATTTAACTCAAACAAATTCATAGTGGAATTTTGACACATTCACTGAATGACAGGGGTATACTGTTTTAGGGAGCAAAGTATTCATCGTTATGGAAATCATACACCTTCCCTTTCACATAATGAACTATTGTGAGGAATACAAGCAATAATCCATCCTCCTACAGTCACATAGTAAATGTATGCATTCACGTCCATGAATGAGTCTAGACCACAGTTGTCTTATTCCATTCAAGACACCATTCAATGTAAGAAAAGAAATTAAATGAGACCACAGGGACTTTAGATCTTTCAAATTGGTATGCAACATAAATTAAAAGAACACAAAGGAACTCCACGGAAATAAAATATTACATAAACTCTGTAGTCAGACTCCAGAGACCAACAACAAGCAACGTAAAAAAGACAAAAATCAGTGTAGCAGAAAAGTCCATTAGAGCTGCAAAGAATAACATTGCTAATTTCACTTCCGATTTCATAGCCTTTCATCAGTAATTTGCAAAGTGTGTTTTTTAAGAATGTTGCAAGGAACCGACAAAGAATGTTTTTGTGATGATGCGCTACAGAAAAATAACATGCCTCTGGGTACAAAGTGCTAATCAAGCCTTACTCAAAGAGCTGCATGGCAGTGTCATGTCAGACACGATTATTTCAACTTCAAATACACAATTAATATGTTATGTTACTCTTGAAATAAACATTTGAGACAATAAATGTGCATTGAAAGTACTTTTAGTGAGTTCCTTCTCTCCTTTATTCTTGTGAAACTGGAATTGCCGGTGTCATAGGAATTTAGCACATTGAGACCACAGGATCAGTTTTAATTAAGATTATTGATTTGCAGTAATTTTACTCCCTTCAACTTTACCATCCACCATTTATCCTAATTTAATGATGGTGGGGAAATTGACTCAGAGAGACAGTGGAGCGCTGGGATTATGTGTCCACATCGAGATGAGATAAGTGGTGAAATGAACTCAGAAGCAGTGGGTCTGGGAGGGGGAAAGGGAGTTGATTCTTACCCAAGTTTCCGGTCATCAGATAGGCATTGTGGAAATCCTTCATGCCCAGTCCAACAATATGGATGAACTCCTCTATGACCTGCATGAGTTCCACTGCCGCAGGGTAGATCTGAACAAGATAAGAAGGACAATAGGATGTTAAAAAAACTGCTTTCATTTTCTTACAAGTAACACTGGTAAATGTTTGTTGAGAGACACTACAGATTAAAATGAGCCCAAAGACTGTTTGTTATACAGTTATACATAAGTTGAAACCAAATATTTAGATATGCTGCGTAAAAGTAGAGAGTAATCTTTTGCCTCACTGTCAGGGACATTTTTTAACTGTTCTAGACCAATTTGGAGTAAGTAGCAAAATTATTTCTATTAGCTAAATGTCATAAAAAGCAGTGCTAATGTTTTGAGGGATGTGTTTTCATTGTCTTCAAAGTCATAAGTCATTTGTTTTGTTGCATTGCCCTTAAAGTGCTACAAAACATTTGAAGGGCATTCTTATGCAAAATTTGCAAAGTATTTTGCTGGAATTTTCTATCAGAGAAAACCTATCCCATTTCTGAACCAAAGATGTCTGGGCATTAATATTATGCTTTATCTTGCAAATAGCTGTTAGAACAAATGACTGTGGCGTCTTCAAGCATCTGTGAATTGCAACTATTGATAAATCAGACCTGTGGACATGCACTATTTTCTACCTGATTCTTTTTTTTTTTCCTAGGATATGATGGCACATAATTGTGTTCATGTTGTGGTCTTAGAAATAAAGCCACAGCAGTGTGATGAGTTAACTCAAATGTGTTTTTCTATCCTTCCTTGCTCAAACATTTCTATTAGTAAAAGGAACAAAGATATATATATACAGACTTCTGAAAAGACAAACTAAAAATCATGAGGTGCAGCTGGGATTGAACCACTCATGTGACATCAGCAGCAGAGCTGTAATCAGCAGCTTTGCCAGCACAGTTTCTGGTTGGCTTCTTCTTTTAAAGCCCCAGCCAAGTTAAGGGCAATTGCCTCTGTCCATGTGCCACCCGATGTGCCCTGGCACTAAACAAGAGCATGCAACATGGACATGGACAGGGACATGGCATGACCTGTAGCACAACTGGTCCAGTCAGCTGTGCTGTACAAATGAAGAATTTGAGGGATGTTACTTTAATAGATGGGCCTTAAAAGTTTGGACCTCTGTTCTGAAAGAATCTGGGATTTTATGAATAACCAAATTTACATAAATGCAAATGTGTTGTGCCTGAACTTGTTTCAGACACACAAACCAGTGATGCATGTCTAGCACAAATCAGTGCTAGACATGGATTATTTCAAATCATATAAATATTAGTACATGGTTTAGATACATGTGTGAACACACCTTGATAGATGTTCTCACACATCTATCAAAGCAAAATTAGACAAACCTTTGAGTGGCAATTAGCAATTTACACTGGTCTAAGCTGACATGGTACAAATGTCTTTGTAACACCTTGTGCCCTGTGTGTTTACATGTGTCTCCACATGAGCTAAGTTGCTCGTAGATGCTTAAGTCGAAAGCCTCTGACACAGCAAAGTGAAAGCCATAACGGGGTGGAGCGTCATATCGCCCCTTCTGACGCAGAGTGCAGTCATGTTCACTCTGCTCATCTCCATGGTAACCGTAGGATGTGAAGGCAGCATGGGAAAATGGCTGCAGTGGAGGTTGTGTAGACAGAGCTCTTCCTTTGCTTGCCATGGTAACAGTGACAAGAGGTGAATTTATAGTGATCTCTGCACAGAGCCAGCCCTGCAGCCAGTAAAAGCTCATAGTGAGGTGTGTCATGTAAGAGGAGTTTTATACCTCCACAGTGTGCTGCACATGTGTGGGTGCTGTGGAGACGGAGCTCACAAATGCAAGCAAAACCCACAAGTGAGAAGAACAGTTAGCTGTGAAGTGTGAGTGTCGTCTGTTGAAATCAGGCA
The DNA here is from genome assembly GCF_027474105.1 of Poeciliopsis prolifica. Taxonomy (NCBI): domain Eukaryota; kingdom Metazoa; phylum Chordata; class Actinopteri; order Cyprinodontiformes; family Poeciliidae; genus Poeciliopsis; species Poeciliopsis prolifica. The sequence continues at coordinate 7,239,940 of NW_026562380.1, forward strand.
ACGTTGCTGTCCAAACGCTGGGGTGATGAAACCAGACACGCACATTAATCACTACAAAAATAATTTATCTTGTCACATCTACATTCTCGGTGTTCAATCAGTGGCAAACATTTCCACAGTCTACATTTTCTCTAGTCTGTCTGTACCCGTCTCTGACGCATTCTGACTAATGAAACTTGTTTATGAGCTCTTCTAACAGACAACATTTCGATGGGGGGCTGGTAAACGGAGGCTCCAGTATGTAAACACCTAATTACTACCTGTATCGACAGTAAAGGCAATTTTGAGCAGTGCTCTCTGTGCACTGCTCAAAATTGCTTCAATTTCAGCTAAGCAAGGTAACTTTCAGCCAAGGGGAAGCGGGGGAGATCTGGCTGATTTCAAGAGAACAGCTTCGTCTTGATGTGTCAGAGCAGGTGACACCCTATTTCAGTCAGTTTACCACTGAAAGTGACACCTGAGCAGATGCCCTTTGCAGACCTGTGGTCATTGCAGATGGCGTCTCTGTCAGAGTCTGGACATGTGTGATTTCAGAGTTGAAGATGTCTTAGACTCTGGGATGGTTTTCAAAACGAGACATGCCACCTCTCAAGAAGAGGGTCAGTGTCAAGGAGGGTTCCCAGCAGAAGTCCTGGGGTATCTTCTTTTATTCGTATTTACTTTTATCAGGGTTGGGTTGACAATGTCACACAAGAAAAGCAGGAAATGGAGATGTGGCTGCTTTGCCTCAAGCTATAAAATGTCTGAATTGAGTGTGCATTTGTTAAAATTCAACTTAAGCACTACTCTAATCACACAATGATCTGTGTGGGCTGGATAAAACAATGTGCGTGCAGGAGGAATGAATCCTGCAGGGCTAATGGCTGGACAGTTTCTATGACTGTGCTGCTGCCATCAAGTGGAAGTCTGAGGTACTGGTTTTGTAAATGAGGCCAGATGTCAAGTCTGCTAAATGACCTCACCTTCCTTTGAGGAGTATCTACACAAAACACACCTGACTTTTATTTATCCCATTTTGCCTTTTACTTACCTGAGATTTTTTTCAGATGGAATTTTAGATAGAGTGAATAGCAATATTTCTGACAAAGTATTCATGTAAGAATCTGAATTATTTAGGAGCACTGCACATTTGCTTACCTTTTGTGCATCTTCCCATTTCTCCTGATTTTCCTCCTCCAAGAGGTTGCTGATGATTTGAAAAAAGTTCTGTGGAAAATGATGAAAGGGGAAAATACATAACTCACCCACGTATAAGTATTACAGGCACTGCAGCAGGCTTACTTTTTAAAAATTATGACATTAGCACCATGAGCTCAAAAAGAACTAGACTACATAATATACAGACATTTGCAAATGTGTATAAAAAAAAAAACATGGATTTCTATAAGGGGATAATGATGATCCCTGCAGGGCTCAATAACACTGGAAAATGTGCAACTGGAACCATGTCGGTAAACAAATGCAAAAAAGATGAAATTTGTGTTTCAGCTCCAGAAGGGAAAAAAATACACCTTCCAATCTCCTGCAGCTTGCAGAGAACACTTATTGCTACAGGAGACAAGCACAAGCTGCAATAAGAAAAAAAGGAGAGATGAAAGTGAATGTTTGAGCAGCTGTGCGGATTGTCTTCTTCAACAGTGAAAAGCAGGGCCAGCTTGGGGTGCATGCCTACAGTAGTAATAGGACCCCTGTCTGATCTTTCGCCTTGTTATTTTGTCTGGTCTACAATATGCCGGAGGGAGTGGCTCTTTCTCTCTCCCTCTCTTGACACAGGCTATCTTGTTTTCTACTTGAATGCTTATGCTCCCTCTGGTGGTAATGTGCCCACTTTAACACTGCATTAGCGCACAGGCACATGGATGGGTTGGGCTGGCTGACTGCTCTCCCGCCTGCCCACACATATACACACTACAGAGCTCTCCTAATAACCAGAGATAGGATGTTCTCCTCATCCCATAGCTTTTCCGGGGCATGGGGAGAATTGGTTGAATGGGGCCAAGTTCCACATCCATGGCCAAGACATTTGGGTTTCATTTCCAGAGAACATAACAAGCACCACATTTATAACAGCTGAGAGAGAGTGTTGATAAAACAGAGAACCAGGAAAATAGTATGTTTTAGTTTAAATATCACAGCTTTTGGAGAAGCAACTAAATAATTTCTATTTTTTTTTCAATTTAATGTTTGAAAAAAAAAAAAAAACTTTTTCAAATTATAACCCCAAGAATCAATCTATTTTATCAGGGTTCTTGTCTGATAGAAAGAGATGCATTTTAACTTGACATTTAGATCACAAATTAAGGTATAAAAAATGTGTAAAGCCCTTTTATGTGATACCCTTAATAGAGTACTATGGAACTAGTTGCTTTGAGAAATCACTTTGTAAATAGAGTCTATCTGTGTGTAATCAAATGTCAGTATCAAATAAAGGTTTCTATTATAAGGACTATGGAACACAATAAGTCAGGTGTAAAGCTGTAGCGCCTTGATCTATCTTGGTTTTATTGGTCACATGTAGTGTTAAGTATTTAGTTGCTTACAGATCATAACAAGTTAATTTTGAAACCCAGGACAACTATGCACAAACACTTAACAGATGTGTTGTGAGAATATTCAATAAACGTAAAATATGTTGGCCACTGCATAATAATAACAACAACAACAACAACAACAATAATAATAATAATAATAATAATAATAATAATAATATAATAATAATAATAATAATAATAATAATAATAATTTGACATCTCCACGTCTGCATTTGGGTTTAAGAAAACCACCAACCATGAAAATTAGAGAACTTCGTAACAGCTTTGAACATCACAAAGCATTTATCAATGCATCATCAGAAAAGGGAAAGAGTATAGCATAGACGTAAAGTTAGAAAGCCATGCCATTCATCTAATATCACAAGCTCAGTCTGCAGAGCAGTACTAGCTAAGACACCAATGATATATGTGGATGGCACTGATCCATGATTAGGAGAATCATTTTGAAACTAGACAAATTAGTTGTGCACTTTTCAAAATTTGGTCTTAATACAAGAGTGGCAAGAAGAATGCCAGTGTTAGAGGAAAACCAAAGAAAGTCAATTTGTCAGTGATAAGAAATGAAGGAGACAAATGTGGAACAAGGGATTCTGGTAAGGTGAGACTCATTGTAATAACCTTTTGGCCTACGTGCAAAACACTCAGTGAGACACAACCTATCAAGTTACTCTGAACACATCATTCCACCATGAAACATCGGTGGCTGCATCATATTGTGGGAATTGTTTGGTAAAGTCAAAAAAGCTAGTGAGAGTTGATGCCAAGATGGATACAGAGTAATTCTCGAAGGAAATATGTTATATACAACAAAAGACCTGAGACTGGATTCACCTCCCAGCAGGACAAGAGATGTGAGAATACAAGCAGAGCAATGACAGAATAGTTTAGAGCAGATACTATTATTGGTCGGAATGGCACTGACTAAAATCAGGTTGAGAATCTGTGACAAGACTTTATTTGTGACAAATTTATGTTCACAGAAGCTTTGCATCTAGTCTGTCTGACCTTGAGCTATCTTCTGAGAAAGAATAGGAAAGAATAAGGAATCATTTTCCAGATGTGTTGAGTCAGTGGAGAAAACCCCGTCCCAAAATAAAACAAAAAGACAAAAAACTGAACTGTAATTGAACTGGCTCAGTAGAGCTCAATACAATGTAATGACACATTTTCCATTTTTATTTCTAAATAATTTTTAAAGTCAAGTATTAGATCTGAATTACTTATTATCACTTTAAGCTGGCCTACCACATAAAATCAAAATAAAATCTCATTGCATTTTGTTAATGCAATGTAACAAGTTCTGTGAAAGTTAAAGTGGCTTTAATGCTTTGCAAGGAGGCAAAACTTTTTATATATTTCAATTTATTCTATTCTAATTCCTTCTGCAGATTGCATAGGTACCAATTCTTATTTAATACATTATAAAGGCTCATTTGTCAGCAGATGTTGCACTGTGTGATATGAAACTCACTTTGAACTTCTAAATAATTCAACCATGAATTACTTCTACTTTTAAGCAAATACATTGCTCCTTCTGTTTTCATTCTCCTCCACATATCTTTGTAAGAGATGGTATTAAAATACATTTGCTAATGTAGAAAAGTGGGATACGAACTTTATAAAATTAATTATAGGAAGGAATTCATTTCCTCATTTACACACATGTAGATGCCTACAATATTCAAAATGTATCTCTTTGCTATTCAACTTTGTTGTAAGCATAAATATCCCCAGGCATAATACAGTCACCAAACCACAAACTGTAACACATATGCAGCCAGAAGGAGGCCTGAGAATCACGTCTTTGAAAATGGCACAAATTTCAGGGCATAAAGTGTCTTATTGGAGATGGGGTGGAGCTTTAGCTATAATCTCCATCATCCTATTGACAAAAAGAGGATCAGACTGCAGTTAACCCCAGCATGATGAGATGAAACAGATTAGGATGTATCAAGATTCCTTGATATGATAAAGCCGCAAGGGGTATATGTGAGCCTTTGTGATATTTCAGACATATTAGAAATGGTTTTATCTGATATAATGCAGGGTTGAGCGAAAAAAAAAATCCTTTATTGTCTATCTGATGTATTTTGGCTAAAGAGATTCTGTACTTTTTTATGTCAAACTTAAGTTGCTGGAGGACTTACTTGAACGTCATCTGAGGAAGGCTCGTAGCTCGCCCTCTTGAAGGTCTCTGTCACATTGCGAAGGATCTCCACTGATGAGAGCAGGTCACCGGCATAGAAGTTCCTCGGCTGGGTGTAGTTCAGCAGGTTCTTGGTAACCTTGGACATGCCGTCCCCCGCTAGAGTCCTCTGGCCCTTCGCAAGATGGCTCTGAACCTCCAAGAACAGGAGAAGAAAGAACTTGGGGCATCAGTGTCCTTTTGCCAGTTTGTAAGGCACACATAGAGCTACACATTTGGAGTAAATGGAGTGCAAAAAATTGGGAAGAAAAGAGTCGACTCGTCAAGGCCCTTCATTTGACACTTATATCTAAGCAGGACTGAAATGCTTTGTGCCTCAAGGATGTTTTGAAATGAGCCAAAATGAATAAAGGAGGTAACTGGAGCAGAAGACACATATTTAGGCTGAAACTGCATGGAGAAATTACATTTCACATCATTGCACAGGAATTATGTCCATAAATACATGCTCACAGGTGCAGGACTGTATGTGCTATCTCAGCCTTTGTAGATTATTGTATTCTAACAGTGAGGGGGAGCAGAGCAGAGATATCTATTCAAGATAATGATATTCAGACTATGCAGAGGAAACGTTCAAACTTATTTCAAAATATACTACATTGGCTTTCAAAAATACAAATGATTTTGGGGTGTAGAGAAAAGTGGAAAAGAGAGAGGTCACATAAATTAAAAATGTATAGATGTTTCTCCATTTTTTTTCCTGCTTACATGCTTGTTTTCAAGTTTAAAATACAAATAAAATGTTATAACAAATTACCTTAAGCCAATACGTGTCATAAGCCTATTTTAGGGTGTTAAGAATAAGAACAGAGACGCAGAGAAGAACATGCCATTAACCAGGTGTGCCCAGGTCCAGTCCTTACCACCCTGCAACTTTGAGATTCATCCCTGCTTCTATGTGCTGAGTAAAAAGGCTGACTTCTCGTACTAGCAGTAACTCAGCCCTGCAGAAGCCTGCTAATGAGCCATTCACTTCATCAAGGTGTGTTGGACTATTTGTGATGGTAGCTCTCGAGGACTGGACTTGGGCACCCCTGCCATAAAACAACAAATCAAACAGTCTGATACCTAGACATTAAAAAGATAATATGACCAAATCTGTATTTTAATTTACAGATTAACCACTTTCATTATTGAAAGTGGTTAATCTTTGGCTACAGTGTGATGAGATCAAGGGGGCGGGAAAACACTGGGGAGGTAATTTATGATCCATTGGACACAGAGGCTGTGAAAGGAAGCTGACTTTGCACCTACTGTTTGCTGCAAGTATCTGAATTCATTTGTTATGCATCGAGCGTAGCTGGGCTTCTCCCAAAAGGCCATGCCGCGGTGATCCAAAGAGCAGCGTCGACTAGTGGTGCCTGCAAGAGTGGAGGGGGGACGGCGACAGATTCAGAGAGTGGAATCAGAGAAGGAGGGATAAGAGCAGAGATGAGTAAGCACAGAGAACACAAAGAGAGGTAAGGGTATATGGGATTAGGGGGAAAGCAAAGGAAGGCAGGAAGGCAATCGGGAGTGATGGAATGGAAACGGGAGAGATAAAAAGAGCAGAGAGAAATAACTGTTTTGTGAGAGAATTATAACTTTTTCCAGGTTCATTTTATATGCATGTAGTTCAAAAGCAAAATACCTTGATTTTTGTTATCTGGGTTTGTGTGGAAAATAAATTGTACTGTTATAATAAGTTGGAAAACATGTAAGCTGGAAAGAAAACAATGGCATTTAAGAATAATGTTGTTTTGCTATTACAAACCACACAATTCGATTGCTTTTTATATGTATTTTCCAGACCATTTTGATACAGATTTTAGCTTTGAGTCACAACATGGAGCAGCTCAAAAATACTAAATAAAAAACAGGTTATACCAAATTATCAATATGTACTGTAGAGAAAATAAATGTTGACAATAACGTCAAGCAATATAAATAAACATTCCCAGAAAACATCTACATACCAATAACCTCTGCTTTATGAACAAGTTGAAACAAGCAAATATTGTAATTATTGTTTCTTACTTGGTTAATGTTAACACTTAGTCTTCCCCAAACAGTAGAGGTAGCTTTAGTAGAGGTAGCTTTAAGGTACCACACGGTTGAGTACTTTATAATATTTTTTACTATGCTGTTTGATAAAATGATTCGACTTCAAAGGATCAGTTTTTATTGTAAAGCTGATGAGACTCAGTTGTACTTATCCGTAAATCTAATTAAATTACCTGCTGTGGTAGATGTGTCCCCACCTAAAATTCAATTCTGGACTCCCTAACTCCAGCCAGTTTTGTCCATCTAGCTTTTAAACAGAGGTATGGTAAAAGAAGAATGACCCAATATCCACCCACATCACAGCGTACAGCCGACATAAGGGTCCAATATCACTAGGAGTGCTCTTCACATGTCACCTTACTGCTTCAATAGAGGCACTTCGTATCCTAAAGGAAAACTCCAGAGGTATAAAATATTTCCCTGGGTATCTGCACTTCAGACAAGCTCTTCACTATTTCCTCTTCCTCCACACACACACACACACAGAAAAATATTCAAACCAGATTTCCAACACCCATGCTGCTCCACAGCCACAACTTGGAGGTTTGCCTGAACTCTTAAACATGCACAAAACACTGTTACACCCTGGGAGCACCCATGCAGCACCATGAGCCAGCCCACAGGATAGCATCGCATGCCTTCTGCTTTATACTGCGCTAAGCATCTGTCTCCCTCTAAACTGGCTTCTCCTGGGTGCTGTATGTCACATTTCAGCCATCAAAAGAATACTCTGAGGCTCCACGACTCAATGAAGTCACCAGAGGTATATCATATTACAGCCTGATACCTGGAAATTAGGCATTCATTTAGTGGTCTAACTGTGACATTTCAAAATGTCACAGTTAACTAAGAGAGGCAACACACCATTCTCTGTGAGAATTGGGAAAAAGACACAGAGTAAAGAAACAAAATTGAATCTCAGCCATGGTCTATATCATTTAAAAGAGTTTAAATTAACAGAAAAATGTGTTCTCTTTTTTTGGAAGATCAATTTTTTAATGACAGATGTTACTATTTGAGTCTTGCATTTACATTAATGACTAAGTTGTGGAATGTGTAAAATTTATCAGAAATTCAACAATGGCTAAATAAATTTTTAATAGGAAAGACTGATCCAGAGATCGCTTCTGTGCATAAAAAACTTTACAGAGAAAATATTTATATATTAGTGATAAGTCTGAACATCTGGTGTATGCATTACTGAGAGGAGAAGTGACATTTATTTTTCAGTTTTTCAAAAAATGTCTCTCATTTCGCTTTGATCCATTTTCATAGTGGGATCATACAGTGTCAGCGGTGGAAAATCAAAACCTTGACATTGAGTCCTTACTAATAAGTCTTTCCGGCCTTGCATCATCTGTGAAGAACGCACAGTACCCTGCATATGAAATATAGGTCAGTGGAGATGTGTTTGATCAAATTCAAGGCTGAACGACACATTACGACACTGACCTGTTACTGTCTTCCTTAGCAGTATACTGACCATGGGTCCTTATTAGAGAGGAACTTTTGTACAAACAGCATGTCCTCAAGACAAAAGACTCAGTCAGAATTGATTAACAGAGCAGTGAGGAAGATGTATTTTTTATAACATGTGGACAACATGAACATTAAACTTTTACTTTTACTGCTTGTTTCACTTTTCTTTGTTAATTACTTTCAACATAGGTTTATCTAACACAAGATGACATATGCAGTAAATGTATCCTTTATACTGTGCTTCTTAGGAATATTCATTAAATAAAATATAAAATAAATCTGAGTGACGCATGTGTGAATCCTCGTGTTTTGTCTTTACTTCCCGCCTCTGACACCACTTGTCATCTATGATCATCAAGCCAGTGCTGATGGCCCTGCTCTCCTCTTGTGATGACCTTGATGATCCCACCGACAGGGAGTGAGGTTGTGGGAAAGCCTCTAAACATGTCTGTACTATATTCATGTTTCACTGTTGTTTATTTTCAGCTCAGTAGTTCAACCTTTTTTAGTCATTGTCTGAGAAGTCACTGGAAAAAGTCAAAGGTTGCGTTTTTTCTTTAATAGTTTCTTAATGCGGACCCCTGTGAAAGAAAAAAAAACCTTTTGACATTGAAAGTAAGATTAACAGCTTTACAAATAAATCTGACCTTACCTCAGTTGTAGTTGATCATGATCTTTTTTTTCTGTGGTCTGTGCAAGCTTTGACAAGCAGAGGCACTGTGCTTAAATATGAAATATGTCTGCCATCTCCTGTTTTGTACTTCATCATTATACTGCTCAGAGATAAAGTAGCTCTCCAGCAAAGAAGTATGATAACTTCAGGAGTAAATTTATGTTTTGGTGCAATGTGCAAAAAAGTCTTTCACCATTGATTATTACAAAGAATATAGATCTGAACCTCTCAGCTCCAAATTTTGTATTTCTTTAGACTCAAATCTCCAGGGTTCTCGGTCTTTTTCAGCCCATGAGAAAAAAAGAAATGCAAAATTTCAGGAAGGTAGGAAGTTTTGATTGATGGATGGATGGATGGATGGATGGATGGATGGATGGATGGATGGATGGATGGATGGATGGATGGATGGATGGATGGATGGATGGATGGATGGATGGATGGATGGATGGATGGATGGATGGATGGATGGATGGATGGATGGATGGATGGATGGATGGATGGATGGATGGATTCATTAAAGTGCTCTCAATAAAAACAAAAAATCTTCTGACCAAAAATTTTTTTTTAAATTCAAGTGCTAGATTTTGGCTGAATTTGGTCATATAACCTTTCCACAAATTCAGGGTTAATGTTTCCCTTAACAAGTCCAAAATAAGTAAAAAGAAACACACACACACACACACATATACAGGACACACCCAAAGCTACTGCAAGCACAGTGTCAAGCAGTTATTGACCATAAAACTAATGTCAAGCCTGAAAGTTAATGTCATTCTAGTAAATCTTGCTCTGCTTAACTTTGCCCCAGGTGAGCCATCTGTGAATAAGAGAGAGTTTGCAACCAGTTTGCCAGAGTCCCATTTCTTTCCTATGACATGAATATCAGATGGGAACACCAAAGTAATAGCTCACTGTGCCAAAAACGCATCAAACCTCAGCATTCAACCCCCCTCTCATCATTTTGTTGCATGTTTGTTAGCAGTTTGATCTTCAGCAAAATCAAAGGTATCACAGCAGATATATCAGAGGCTCCAGTCATTCTCATTATCTTTTTTTACTTTTCTGTGTTCTTACCCTTTTTCTTATCTTCTTCCACCCCCCAAATTCAAAACATTCATCGCCTGTTCTCTTCTCTCAGTCTACACATCCATTTCCTTTGCTTCATGTTTGATAAGGCATCTCAGTGTGGCTTTCTTCAACCTTTAACAATGCCTTTGGGATCAAAGTTAACCATTTTCCCATTCAGTGAACAGGCTGTGGTCTAACAGGGCCAGCTTGGAGTAACCCCCAGAGAATATGGAAATGGATTGAATGAATATGTGCTGTGTTCTCAGATGAAGAAACGCATTCTGGTATATAACCATAGAAACATATTGCTAATTTGGCAGAGGCGTTCACTACATTAAACTTGGGAGGAATACTTTCTTTAAGAAGAGCACAAAAACTGGAGGAAGTTTAAAAAAATTAAACTACAACCATCAAATTGTAAAACTCTCCTCCAAATTAGCTGAAAATGTGTTGACCCACTAACTAATTTACATGCATATTCACTGTGAAATAATAGAATAACCTTTGGAGTATTTCAAACACTGAACATCTGTAGATGTGATTGTACTATTTTAGTGTTTGTTAAATTGCTTTTCTCATTTCTTACCTGTAGCATTGGGTGGGCATCGGTTGAAAGCAAGCTCTCCCGAAGGGGTCCGTCTCCACACCATCGACATTGCATAGTCCTCTGGACAAATCTCATACGGTGCTGGAGAGTAAAATGATACAAGTGATGCTACAATGATCCAAAGAGCTTTTTTTAGTATTTCCAACATGATGCAACAATTTCTTCATACTTCAGACTAGAATGTATGGAAATGTAAGAGATCAAAGCTGCAACAGTGTCAGTGAATATCAGCATGTAATTTAGGGATTATCATAAAACGGTTGCCTCTTAAATTGTGTTTTTTTGTGAGTGTGCGGGCTACAAAGTTAAAAGGGGTTTTGATGTTATTTTATTTTATTTTTTCAAATTGCTTTGTGTATTTCACAGAATGGACGCATTAAGATACTTTTTGCTTCGACTCCACTTCAAAAAGACACACAATGCAACCTGATGATTATTCTGTTTTCAGTCTGCCCTTAATGCATGAAAGCGTACATATTCATACTCTGTCATCCACGTCATCTTATCTCCGTCTCCTTCTGATTCTGCGTGATCTTATCTTGTATAACATGACACGTCACTTATTCTGCACAGATAATTATCAACCCACATCCCTCTTTCCTTAACTGTGGCTCCTCAGACTCGAGGCTTATTATCCTCTGACTCACCTGGGCAGCGTTGGTCACTACACTTTCGAACTTCTTCTCCGTTCCCATCACACTGCTGCCCGGTCACCGCCACCCCCTGACACACTCTGACACGCCTTTGCCCTCCTCCATCACAGGACTTAGAGCAGCCGCTCCACGGACCCCAGGGATTCCACTGGCCATTAGCTAAAACAGAATCAATACTGGTGAGAAACTGATACTTTCAGGGAAGAAGAAGAGAGAGAAAGCAAAGCCAAAGATACACTCCGTCTTTGTGTTTTATGTGGTGGCCTCAAAGCTTTTAATTTGAATGTCATTTTGATATATGTTTGATATGTTTGTTCTTTTAATAAAGTTGTTAGATGGAATGTTTGGCAACATTGGACAAAAGAAGACAAAATCTCATGTTTACTGGTTAAAGAAGCGGCTAAAAGGCTGCAATGAGATTTGCAATGAGTCCTTTGCAAATGTAATTACAAACCTGAATCTTTTTTTACATTTTCCCATGCTACGCCACTGAAATTCAAAGTATTCAGGGAGAATAGATAGACCAACACATAGTCGAGCATAAAGTGAAAGAAAATTCTATGCAGTGTTCATAAAATTCTACAAACAAAAGTCTGAAACATGTGGTCTGCATTTGCATTCATCCTTCTTTACAACCCAGCACTATTAATTATCTCCAGTCACACTCTGAATACTAAATACAGCCCATCTGTAAGTAACTTCGAATCAGTAGATATGCAGCTGTTATTTACAGGGCTCTGATTTTTCTTAGAGAACTTTAGAGAACAAACAATTTTATGAAGACCAGGGGGTGCAGCACACATATCTGAAATAGAACTATATAAAAAAAAGAAAAGAAATTAGATCAGAGATTTTAACATCTGTTGGAGTATTGTTCAATCCATCTCTTGAAAACTAACAAAGAATGGCACAGGACAAACTTAGAACGAAAGGATATCTTTTTCCTTCCATTCAACATTTATGCACTACTTTGTGTTGGTTTATTCTATCGAAGCCACACGTTACTATATTTGTGGTTGCAAGATGACAAAATCACAAAAAAATAAAACAGACATCAATGAATTCTCAGATGAAGCAGTATGTTTTCTGTCCTTGTTATGAACACTGTTGAACAACAGAAACTCCCTCCCTTCAGCAATGTATTCAGTAACATGCACAGAAAGCCACAGTACCCTCTGAGCAGGAAACACGCTCCACTCTCATTTTAACCTCCACTTATCCTTTGCTTTACACATATAAACACATTTTACATCCTACATCTATCCTCTGTCAGAACGACTTCCAGACGAGACAAACAGCAGAAACCTTTACGACCTGTTGGCCAAAACTCTCTGAATACATTGATCAGATCTTGCTACTTACTCATGGATTGATCCACACGGGAGCGATAGATTCCTCAAACAGATGCATGCTCATGTGCTACAAAGAGCTCAATGTGGCAGCAGTTCAAAACAATACATTTCATTCCAGCATAGGCCTGAATTATGTTTATATTTGGGAGTTTTCTATTCCTTTTCAGTCCAGTGAGTCTTGCTTCTACAATTTTCGCCTTGGATCTCTCATGGTCAATATGTGTACTTTTCAAAGTAATAATTCATTTTCTGAATAATACTTGACTTACAGCTTGGAAACAGGTGGTAACTGCTAAGCAGACACAACTTAATAGATTAGTAAATGGTGCAATGCATTGATTCATTTGCAGGCAGCACTATTTAAACATAAAATGGAAACTACGAATACTGGAGCTTTAATCTCTTATGAATCGAAAAGAGAACAAGGTCAGGGGGCTGATTGCACATTTTAGGCGGGCGGGAGGTCTGAAATAAAGAAATGAACTCCTCGTTGATAAAATTGAAACACTCACAAAAGCATTCCAGTGAAACATCACTGAAACCTTGCCGTTTTACACTGCTGCAGTGAAAATTGCATCAGGAGATTACAGAATGCTTAGAGCCTTCACATGATCAGACAATTCAAAGCCTGATCAAGACTATTAAGCTGTCGTCTCTGAACGTCTAATACATTCACAATGTTGACAGGCAGTTTTGGGCAGCTAAAGCAGAATTATGTGAAATGCATACAGTCTATCTAAGCAGATTTTTTAAAATCCATTTGATAAAGCAAGGTATCAAACATAAGTCTTGATTCTTACAACACAGCTTTGATTCTTGCTATTGGGCAAAGGAAAGAGTGCACAAGCTGTAACAGGAAGTTGAAAGTCTATCCAAACCCATTGGTAATGACACCAGTATTTAACAATTGTAATAATGTGCATTAAAATAAAAGAGACATGCATATAAGCCTCTGTTTGTCATCATTTCCAATTTAGACATAAAAGTGGATAAAGAATTAAGAGGCTCAGGATTTTTACCTGTGCAGTCAGGATTATGGCACTCTCTGCTTTCTGCCCAGTGACCGCGACACTCAGATCCCCCATGGGCGGCTGCTGAGCACTGCCTGGTCCTCTGCTGAGTGCCATTGGCACAGGTCACCGAGCAATCGCTCCAAGAGCTCCACTCCTGCCACTGTCCGTCCACTGAGGCACCAACCACAACCCAACAAGCATGTCCCAAGCGAGGGGGAAAAGAGGGCAGACAGAAACAGGGGGAGATATTCAGATTTTTGTATCCTTTCTCAGATTGAAAGCCAATAAAACAGATATCAAGCAGCGAGCAAACTGTTACATGAACTCTTGTCTCTTTTTTAAAGGAAATTGTTCAGCTGGGCTTCTGTGCTGCAGTGCCTTGCAAAAAATGCAAATAATAAATAAATAAAACATTTCCTTTGAGATTTTATTCACATTCACAAGAAAAATTATATTTTTATTTTTTTCCAAATAAAAATCTAATAAATGTGGTGGGAAAATACATTTAGCAATCATTTCACCATAGTTGTACATGTAAAGCTTTGAGCGTGTCTCTATTGACTTTGTATAAATAGAGGTTGGATTTGTTTTCTCATCCTTTTTTGTAAAACAAAATGGTCAGTAGGAAGTGTCTGTGAGCAACATTTTTAATTTGTGACGGGGCCAGACACTCCAACAGATTTGTATGGTTTGATCTAAACAAATGCATTGTAGCACTGATTGTTGTTCTGTAAGGTCAGGTTTCATGGTTTTGGTGGCTCCAGCAAATTTATTGCAGTATTGCTCCACATTAAGGTCAATTCATCTTACTATCAACTGTAGTCATTCCTGTACCAGCTACAGAAAAGCATCTATACAGAGCACTTTCTTTTACACTTGTCTTGTAAATGGTCTGTGGCATTTGCAGATGGTCCATTGAAATTTGTTGGAGTAACATAATGAAATGTGAAAAAGTTCAAATTGTTTAAATATTTTTGCAAGGCACTGTTGCTTTTTTTCATAAACTGGCCTGAATAAAAAACTATCAAAAGCTAAATTATTTTAAACATTATAAAAAAGAGGTTGATAAAGAATCCCTGACATCAAAATGCATATTATGAAGATTTATAGTTTCTCGCAAGCTGCTTCCAGGAAAAGAGCAAGAACTTAAGGGTTTTCCATAAACTCTTCTTCCAGAGCACAGCTAAAATTCGCTGTGTGTAAAAACTCATCACCACTAATCTGCTTACCATTCCCAGGCAATTGCAAGTAAGTGATTTTGATGTTAGTATTACTGTCTTCAATCTCAACAGGGTTTCCTAAACCGCATTATTGTGCAAGAAGGCTCAAACGCAGCACAAATCCTCTATCCAATCTTTCTTGTTGACTTACCTTGACAGTATTGCATAAATTAAAGACACCACAGCTGAAGCTGTGTAATTCAGATTAACAGATCTTTTAAAAAAAATTTTGTCTTAAGGATTTAAAAGTTTGAAATCTTCTTATATCCAAACCTTTAGAAAATATTGTTGCAACTGTAAGATAGTAATATATTTAGAGAGCAGACAGATGATACCTGGGCACAGGGCTATGTTGCAAAGTTTAGTCTGGGTCTCAGGTCCATCACAGGCCCTGCCTCCATGCTGGGGAGGAGCACACATCCTAGTCCTAGTGCGGTGACCCCGGCCACATGTAAATGAGCACAGGCTCCACGGTGACCATTCCTCCCATACACCGTGTACTGCGGGCACAGAAAGGGCGTCAGGCCTAATCAATGTCTCCTTCGTTGTTACAGCATAAACAAACCACTCAAACGTCACTGAGCCAGAAAGGAAATAAAATCAATCACAGTATTTGGCAACATGTTAGTGATACACGCAACACACAGTGCAGAGATTTGCAAAGTCTCCACCAGAGATATCCACTTTCTCTGCTCTTTTGGGTATTTATTATTTGCAAAACCACAAGAAATAGTTCTTCACAACCGATTTCACCAAACAACCTGAAAATATTGATTAGAAAAAGGAAGTAAATCTCACATAGATGGTTCTATACAGAACTTAGCCCATTTCCTCCAGCTTGAGGCTTGGCGGTTGGAAGGGAATGTAATAGCAACCAGCCTGTGGTGTAATGTGACCTGACAATGGTTGCAGGAATCTGTCTATACACCAAAATATAAATGA
This sequence comes from Poeciliopsis prolifica, assembly GCF_027474105.1. Classification (NCBI taxonomy): domain Eukaryota; kingdom Metazoa; phylum Chordata; class Actinopteri; order Cyprinodontiformes; family Poeciliidae; genus Poeciliopsis; species Poeciliopsis prolifica. Next base: position 7,255,748 of record NW_026562380.1, read on the forward strand.
AGGGAGACACACACAAGTCACAACCTGTAACTTGTTTCTAGACCTAAATAGCTAGTGAACTAAAGAAAAAGAAACATACTTTATTGTGCAGGAGCAATGGTTCATCAAAATGGAATTATTTGGAAATTTGGAATTTTCATCTTTTTTAGACTCTAAGGACAGATTGCTTAAACTCATCAAGTAGTAGGTCAAAAATAACAGCTTCAAAAATTAAAAAGGCAAACCTATTTATTTCAATATTTGGATGAAAACACGGTTTATTTCAAAACATGATGTGGCTTACTCTAATTCCCAGGGTATTTCTTAGCAGTCCAGCTCATTGTGTTATTAAGATACACAGCTCAAAATAATAATAAACTTATCTTTGAAAACAGACAATAAAATATGCAGTATGTATATACATCCAATATATTTAGTCTTTTTGCTGATATACTTTTTAAAATACATTTGTTTTTCAATTTGTACAAAAGCAAACAACAATAGCCACTTAAAGATAACATCATTATGGCGTCTAGGTTTGCCTCTAGGCTCAGCGGCATTTAACTGACAGATGGTGAATTTTTACTGAGCTGCAGAGAATATTTGTCATTGTCTAAAAGTTTTATTTTGGAGAGTAAAATATGGAAATCTGAAAGGCTTGCAGAAGAAGCAACTCTCCCATTTCACCTGGTGCTTGCTATAATAAAACTGGCTTAGTACGGTATGCTTACGGTTGAGTTTTTAGTTGAACCAATACATGCATTCACTGATACAATTGAAAAACACACAGAAAAATCACTTTTACAGATGCATGATATTAATAAAAACTATCTAATTAAAAAAAATAATGATCTCTATTGACCTACACAATCTTGTAGAATGGTAAGAATTGATTTACCCAGCTGTCCAAACAACATTTTCCTGAAGAAAAAAAAGCAAATGGAGGGTATAATTTATGAAAAATTGATGTCAATCCAGAATCTCTGTTGGCCATTTTGCCTCTCTTCACTGCAAATAGAGCTTAAGAACTTAAAATCTGACATCTTTGTCCACAGGGAGTGGATGATTCTTCCTCTGAAGGGTCACTATCCATGAAGCACAAATCTCGGGATCAGGTTCATAGTCGGAAGGTAAGTCATCATCTGTTCCTGCCTCTAGGTGCTGCTTTGATGCTCTTAGCTAAGAGTCCCCTGGTGGTTGAAGCATTTACTTTGAAAATTTAGGGTTCAAAGCAGCCAGTCAACACGGCTTGCTGATGAAACAGGATTGAGTCCTTTTGTCTTTTTTTTCTGAACAACAGCCATTATTACAGCCAAGACCAATAACAGTACGCTACAATAAGAATTATTTTTAAACCAGATTAAGATCAGAGGCAAAACATTTGCAAAAAAAAATTATGTAATTTAGCTATATTGAACTAGAGTATCTTGAATTCAATCGTACTTCAAAAGGTCTCATTGAGATTCAACCTTATTATCTTGGACTAGCTGCAGCCAGAATGCAAAGATTTCAATTTTTTCTTCAAGGCTCTATCTAGCTTCATGTTTATTATTATTTTTTTCTCCAATAACTGCTGCAGTGCATGCTTTAAATTTCTTGATGCACATCGAGCTTAGATCAAGAACATAAAGAGAAAGGTTTTTGATTTATACGTTTGCGTAAGCATTAAGTATGATGCTGGTGGCTCAATTAAACTTTGAATATCAACCAAACATAATGTTTAATTGTATGTCATAGAAACACTTAGTTACAAATGACACATATAATAAAAGCATTTCCAATAGAAAAGCCAGTTCTTTGTTTGAAACAATATTTTAAAGATATAGTTTAGTTCAGTTGAGTTTGGCACTAAAGAACCACAACCCGCCCCTTTTTGAGATAATATTGTCAAAAATGTAATGTTAGCACATCTGTCAGTACAATAAACAGACTACTCAGATTACTAACTCCATAATATCCACTTTTTGTTCCACTGGTATGATTTTTTAGAGTGCAGTGTCAGAAAAAAAAATACGATTTTGTTCAATAAACAATTATTTTGGAAATACCAGTAAATGAAACTGCTCTTAATTGTGTTAACGGTTGAGGTTACCCTTCCCTGTAAACGTATGCTTTAAGCATTAGCCGACATCCACTTTTAATTTACTCTAGATAAAACATTTTTACCTTAATCTTCAAACTATCACAAGCCAGTTCTGATTTAACAAATGAGCTTACTTTCATTTTCATTTGACTGTTGAGGAAACATGTTTATGCTGTCCTATTATTATTATGTGTCAAGAGGAAACAAGACTCAAATAACTATTACAAATAAAATTGCTATAGCTATTGTTTATATAGCAATAGTTATTATTATTATTTTAATAAGTGATGTAGGTTTTTTTTGCAAAAAATACTTATACAAGTTGCAAATATATTTTTCTATACAATGTGATACATTTTTACATTTTTTCTTCACTTTTTGTTTTAATGTCTTAATGAAACCAGATTATTTTTGCTCATTTATCAAACCATCAGAAGTTTAGGCTTGTGCTTCATAAAAGACATCATAATAGATCAAATTTGATAGGAACTTGCATAACTTTGGTAGTAAAAGAAAAATGCTGTAAATTGGTGATATCGTTTAATGAGAATCAAGCAAGAATGTCAAATTTGTCAACATGGCTAAATATGTGCGCCAATAAAACATATTAACATTATTATTTGTGCTGTTTGCTTATATTGCACATGTCCTTTGGGGATGCTTTTTTTTTTTCAGAATTCCCGAGCTGTTTTCCTTCTGCAACATAAAGTGAATGTAATTCAAAGGCAGAAAGGTGAACACTGTCAGTTCAGTTATAACGGGGACTAAAGAATCAAAAGAGATATTTCATGAAGCAGAAATCTGTTTTGGCAGATGCTTTGTTTTGAGAACAGTCTCACAACTTTTGTGGAAGCCTTGGTTTTCTAACAGCATGTTTGATTTCACCCTGCAGTGCTCACCAGTACTGTTTGCTGTTTTCACTGATTGTGACAACAAGTCTTGGGTTTGTCTTAGACTGCAACTGTTACTTGGAAATATTTATGCAGCATACGAGTATATTTCTATCTATAAAGGTAGTTTAAAGAAAGACAATTAATCTGTCATTCCTACAAGGTTTTAATTCTATCAATATGTTGTTTGGACTGACCTTGTACAGTGGTATAGCAAGGTTTACTACAACTGTACTAAATAATAAATGATTTTGGAAGATAGCTTTAAAAAATTAGGTTCTGATTTTATAATGCGTGAAAAAAAAATTTCTGTTTGTCCAACAGGAAACAAACTTGTTAAAAAGTTAAAATGACAGAAATTACATACTAGCAAACAAAATTTTGAAAAAGTTGTGGCACACTAAGCTTTTGTTCAGTAAGTCTTACATTATTTCAGTTTTGGACAAGGTTGGGGTCCGTTTCTCTAAATTCAAATTCAACAAAAGGTTATTACCTGCTCGAAAGCCACCGAGTTCTTACTTACGCATGTCCCATCTGGTAAAACAAGTATGGTTTATCTAAAATCTTAGAAGCTATCAGAAGATGCAGCTTGCTGTGTTTTCTAATCAGTTCAATTACTTTGGTGTTTGCAATGTAGTCTCAGAAGCACCGCATTTATCAGCTTCGTCAAACTAACCATGAGAGCAGAATTTAATTACGAAAATCTACCTACTTATCTGTGTAAATAATTCCAAAAATGGAGAATGGTGGCAGGGGGTTTCGCATTCCTTTTAGATGAATATTAACAAGCATTATGCTGCAATCACCAGTCAGAAAAGCATCTGATTCTGATACCTAACTACCAGTGACTCATTTGCCATGCCATTATAAGTTTATGATGAAATGCCTTCCAGCTTGTTTGGAGAAACTCTGCCAAGCTATTTTAAAATGCACAGTTGACCTTCAAGGAAATGACGGTGACGACATCAGTATCTATGACTCCCCGAGCTCCATGCAGGACCACATGTCATGAAACCATTTCTTTTTTATGCTGATGTATTGCTTTACAGTTATATGGAATGGGAAAACTAAAAAAAAGTGGCGATGGAAAAAAAAAAGAACAATTCCAAAAATAATTGGGAAAAGGAAAGATTAGCTTAATTATAATAGCTCTAAATAATAACAGCACATTCTTAAATATAGACACATTCAAAGTTTTGTTAGAACAGAACAAGAAAATTCCTCCCATGTCAACAACAAAGAAGCAAAACATTAATAGTCAAGAATCTGCGGCTAACACTACCTGGACAAGGGGCAGTGTTATTGCAAACCCTTGATTCTCTTAAAGGGCCGCTGCAGTGTGTTCCGTATGGTGAGACACATGTTCTTGTTCGCACGTGCGACCCTTGACCACATGTTACAGAGCATGAGCTCCACTGGGACCACTCCTCTGCACCTGATTCACCTGTGTGGGAGAAGGGTGACACTAGTTAAATGCAGCAATATGGTCTTGCGCACGGCTTACGGAGCGTGGGTGGGACAAGTTGGGCTGGGTTGAGTAAAGTTGGAAGGGGCCAACATGAGTCACGTTGGGGTTAGAAAGGGGACTCTAAAGATTTACAGAAATGCTATTATACAGTCTGTGCCACCTTTATGTGATCTTTGATGAATACTTGAGCCTAAATCATTTGACTTCATATTTAATTTGCATGCAGCACATAAGTGTTTTTGCAACTGTGATTACAGAGTAGTTGCACTAATTATGTTTGCAGTGTCGCAGAGATGTGTAAATTAATCAAACTTCTACCAGAAACTAAAAATATGTATTTATGCAAAGATCACAGAGAAGGTATTACAGTAGACATCAGGGTTACATCTGACTTTTTACTTAAGTTCTTAAAGAAATACATGCATTTTGGTAAAACTGAAAGCAAAACAAACAAAAAAAATTACAAGAGTGTGGTGACATGCAAGAAAGACAACATCTGCAAAAAAATAATAGAAAATGGAATTTAATGGTGTTAGTTCAGGAAAAAGGGTTTTAGAGGAGGATTCCCTTGCACTGCGGTGAACCATCTATGTTTGATAACATTGATGAAAGGCTATTGGTTTTGAAACTTGTTTTTATTTTTATATGATGTCCTTGTTATCAATGAAAATTCTAACTTTATAGTATATTTTTTTAAATTTTTATATATTTTTTTTATGCAGACATCAACCATCTTCAAGTTTAGCTTAGACCTTTTCTCAAATTAAGTTCAAATTGTGGTGCCAAAAAGTTTCTTTGAACCACAAAGTTACCACATATATTTCTTGATATGTAAGTAATATAGGAACCCCTAAGGGGCCCTTTGAGATTAAAAAAAGGGCTTGAATGAAGCAAATATAAATAATGTAAATATAATGAAGCAATGAAATGAATTTCAAATTCCTGATAGTCTAAATGCAGAAGGAATCATTTAGTGAGAGTCATGGAGACAAATTCATCAGAGTTGTCACCAAATAATTGATGTCTGGTTATGTCAAACCCCCAAGTAAAGCATTAATTTTCTTTGAGGCTTAATGTTTGAGAGAAACAATTTAACACAGAGATGAACATTTTCTTTTTGTTGCAGCTCTGAATACATTTATGTCATTGTGAGTCATCAGACTGGATCGGAATTACAAAAAAAAGAAAAAAAAGACACGGTATGCTTTTAACTTGTTTCACGGGACACAGATTCAGCCAAATAGGATCTTAATCCTACCTTTAATTTTTGGAGATCATAAAATAGACTGAAAGGTGGATCAATTTGTTCAATGAGGCAGTATAGGGAGAGTAAATCGGGTGAGAATGAGAAACAGAAAAGCCCAGCAATGTGACTCAACAGGGGAACAGACACACCTGCGGCGAATGGAGAGGAGGAATGTTAATGAGTGTGTATTAGTACAGGCATGTATGTGTTGGATGTATCGTGTTTTACAAATCAAAACGGTCATGAAAGGAGAGACGGTTGTCAACAATGACAGAAATATAAATGGATCAACCCATGACAAATAGAAAAACATTTCCCAAAATAAAAATAAGGAAAATAAAACTCTCAATAACAGTTAGATATAAACCCACCCATGTCAGAAAAAAAAAATAAAAAATGATTTTTCTAACTAAAACAGAAAAGAACTTAAATCTGAAAACTAAATATTGTTGGTTTAATTTCTGTCAGCCTAATTTTCTTTTTAATTGAAGTTATAAAAATACAGGGTGACATGTCATAAGATGCATTAAATGAATTTAGATCCCTTCTGGCTTTAACAATGAATTTGATGCTACATTTGATAAAGCCACAAAGCTTCAGTGATTCTCTAAGGGCAGCATCTATCAGTTCACTTTTAAAAAGTGTTTAATTTTTGCTCAAGGGTCTTTTTTTTTCAAATGACATTTAATTTATTGTGTCTAGGAGGAAATGATTAACCACATCACTTCCTTACTTTCAAACTGCTGTTTAATTAATGTTCTTCAAAAAGTCTGTGTGAATAAGCCACTTGTCACCTCACTATATGGCAATAAAAGAAAAAATCACAAAAAAAATTAGACTCTAAATTCAAAGTAAATACTCATGAAGAGATGGGAAATTTATTGTCCTTAATTTTATATGTGGCGTTTGAAAATGGGAAGGAAAAAATAAAAATGCAAAACATTTCCACTTGAAAAGTGCAGTACAAGAGAGCATGCATGATGAAATAAATTAAGTTTAGTTAACAAAATAAAGTAAAGAAACATAACTATTTCATTACCAGTTTGTGCCATAAATTTAGCAGATTCAGCTTGCTCCTTCAGGGCCTTTGTGTCATGAACTGATCGTGGCCGCTGACTTTTTACTGTATGCTCTCCGATCATTCCATATTCTATGGGACAAAATAGAGGTTCATATGAAAGCTAGGCTTAAACATGATCTTCTTAATGAACAAAAGCTTATTACATTCTGTTTTCAGGATATTTGAAGCAAACTGCAATACATGGCTAGAAACAAAGACCACACAAGTTTTTTTTGTTTGTTTGTTTTTTTTCTTTTAAAAATCTTGTTTTGTTCTCTCTATGGCATAGAACAATGCAACAAATTTTTAAGGGTGAGTTGGAAATATTAATTGAACTTGAAAGCACAGCGAAGACATATAGAAAACATGCAAGTAATTTCACTCTGGTTTAGAAGAGTCTAGCAACTTATTCAACCAGCTACAAACCCACCCCCCTTCAAAAACAAAGATAAATGAAAGTAAAAATGTGTAAGCCATCAGAAAGCCACATAGGAAGGGGGTCATGGACATAGCATGCTATTGATCCACGGTTTCCTCAGTAAATTCACATTTTCATTCGATTCGTTTTGGTTGACCAAAGCCCAAAATATAACCGTATACAAATGTATTCTGAGCTGTATACATTACAGTGCATGTCCTCTTTGTTTCCCACAGAGGAACAAAGACACAATGAGAACAATGCAACGACACTGAGAAAAGTGATGCTAGTAATAATGTGTTTGGAATTTGCATCAGCTGTTTGAAGTAAATCCGAATCAGTGATCAATACTTAAATAGCTTATGCAAATTATTTGTTACTCCAAGTTTTGATTTAAAACTAGCATTACTTCTGGCAGTGTGGGCCAAATGGGATGATTTTGTCTTTTGCTGTTTGGCAATACACGTGATGCATTAACAACAGATTCACACATAACTTATGTTAGTACATCAGACAGTACAATGCATCAGCCAGTGATATGGATGTTTAAAGTCTTGACTCTTGTTTAAAGGGCTGGTGCAGAATTTTTGAAGTGAGCTTCTGTCAATGAATATAAGTGATGTATAGCTTACCTGTAGTAGTTAGTTCTCTTGGCTCAATAAGGTACCAAGAGCAAAACAGACTTAAAGTGGTTTATGTGCAAGTTTATTATTGATTTACAAAGGAGATGATAATTATTTACACAGTGAATGGAGGCAGAAGCAGTGCAAAACCAATTATCTTTCAGAGTGAAACCCACATTAAGAATGAAACCAAAAGATTTTGTTCAGAGAAACTGATAGAGTTGTACAAAGAATAAAAATGTAGAAATTTTGCATACACTTTAATCACTATTGTCTGTTTGCTTTTTACAAAATTTTAACATCAAAAAATTACTTTATACTGAATTGAAGTGTTTAGTTGATAACTTTGCTCTGTTCTCAGTACACACAGGAAAAGCCTTGGTGGAGCACTGCCTCTAAAATCCTCTTCTGTAAATATTCATTACCTTAGTCATAAATAATCTCCTGCTCCAAATGTATTGATGATTTTAAAACAACTAAAATTGAGCTTATATGAACTGCTTTGACAATTTTTTAACTGGAGTTAATATGACAGAAGTTTGTCTTGGTCTTGGTCCCTTCTTGGACTGGCTATTATTTAAATTCACCATTTTGGATTTTTCCTAAAGAATGACACAGAGAGAAAAAAGTCCACTGCAGGCAAGATATAAACTGGCTTCATGGTTTTCATCAGAAACTCTCTTCAAAATATGAAACTGCCTCAGACCCTGCATTCCCCAACTTTCAGACAGCTAATATCTTCTGACTTCTATGTCCATAAGATATAAAATGCGTTATCAGTCATCTCATATAATCTATTCATTATTTTTTTCAAAATGTTTTAATAAACAATGTGCTCACAACCAGAAGAGCCAGCAGCCCGACAAAGCAAATGGTATTAATCAGATTGTGTTAAATAATGGTTCCCTAAATGGAATAAGGGGAAAAAACTATGATCCAACCTCTAGCTTCAGTTGAAAGACACCACTTCTCTGGAGTAGCACTAAGAATGCTGTGTTTGTGTTTACATAAAGAATGAGAATATTGCAAGGGTATAATGAAAGGAGGAAAACCCCGCCAGGTAGAAACACCAAGGCTTTTTTGATGCAGATAACGATCTTCATCACTATAAGCTCATGAAGTACCCAGCTTCAAAGGCGTGTTCAAAAGGTCTTTGAATCTGAGTTGATTGTGTCCACATCTGTTTTGCTGAAATTAAGCCTAAAGCCTCTGTGTGAACTTGTGTGCCCTGAAAGAAATGTGTATCTGTGCTGATGGCTGGAAAAACAGCAGGCGGTTGAACTAATAACCAGATGTTTCATTGGAGTTAGCCACTGCAGACATGTATCTCTTCTTCGGTACTCTCTGTAATACCTGGTTGTGTCAGTAATTTTCTACCAATTTTCTGTCTTTGGCATAAAAAAGAAAAAAAAAGTCATCTTGAATTATTTCATATTATAAGGACATCTGAAAAAAGTGATGTATTTTTCAATAATTTTCCAAAATAAAGATAAATGAATGATTCCATTTTAATTATTTTAATTTGTTTAGGTGTGACAATGCTCTCAATTCATCTTTGCCTCAAATTGACTGTTGTTACATGTTAACACAGTTTATGTTTGGGAAGGTCAAGTCAATGCGAAAGCAGCACAAAGTGTAAAACAAAAAAAGATAAATGTTACGTTAAGAGCTCAAAGGTTAGGTTAAGAATAATCCTTGCAGAATTCACTGACAATAAAAGAAACATCCGCCTTACTAACCTTTCTTATCTGATGCTAATTACAAACAAGGGAGAATATAGGTGAGTAGGGAATCTGTTGATAAATTAAATATGTTTTTTCCCATTTCTCTATACATTATCATCAACCAATGATTCAGCACATTTTAATTGGATTTTGCATGGAGGACCAACATAAAATAGTTCATAACTGTATAGAAAAAGGATAATAACATACCATAGTGATAATTTGTATTCAACCTCCTTTACTACAGTACATCAAAATGAAATGCAGTGCAACCAGTTTCCTCTGGAAGTCAGCAAAAAAGACTGAGATCACCTGTGTCTATCTGATCTCAGTATAAAAACAGTTGTTCAGTTAAAGTTGCAGTTACTTTCATTAAAATTTATTTTTAAACATATTTGACTGAGCTGTCATTATGTGCTGACAGTAGAATATGAGACAGATTATAAGTTTTAAAACATTTCCTCTGCCTCCTTCCTGTGGTCCTTCTCCCATCTGAAGTAGTACCCTGCTCCTGGTGAAGCAACCAATCAGTACCAGAAGGAAGTTGTTGCCACTGTTAAGCTCATGTACACACTTCCATTGTTTAACACGTAGCGTTGTTTAAACTCAATGTTGCCGGTGTGCTGGAACTGTGGAAATGGTTGAGAAACAGGAAAACTAGCCAGGTGAAAATCAGCCCCTTGTCCTAAGCTATTTGCTTTATATGGAGATTCTGAACTCTCTGTTATTAAGAAACAATTGCTGGATTCTGTGAAAGCTTTAAATTTTACCTAATAGCTAATGTTTGCCCGTAACATGTAGAGTTCCATGTTAAAAAGCTTACCAGAAACTGCCTACCATCCTCCACCGCAAAGAGAGAAGTGCCAACCCTAACGAGACGGCTGTTAATGTTAATTCAGTAATTTGAATGTTAAATCAGGTTGGAAGGCTCTCTTCTTCAAATTTCCAGACTAACTTCACGGTTTTCTCAAAAGTCCCGGCCTCAGAGATTTCTTTGCCTAAGAATGTTATTGTTCGAAACGTATCACAAAGACAAAGAGCAAGAAAAACGCCAAGCAATTCTGGGATAAAGTTGTGGAAAAAGCTGGGCTATTTCACAAAACAATATACAAAACTTAAAAAAGTCAAGAAGCAAGAAAAAAAGAGTTGGGCATTAAGGAAGAACACATTCTGGTCCGATGACAATAAAACTGAACTTTCTGGGAAAGCAAAAAAAAATTTTTAAATAGCACTGCACATAAGCCTTAACACACAACCACTATAGAGCAACATTGTGGAGGTGTTGCTATGCTATATTTTCAGATTTGGAAGCAAAATGTATTCAACATGTAGAATTATGGCAATCATTAGCTAGTTTGATTTGATCTTTCACATTAAAAAAATAAATAAAAAATAAAAAAAATTCTCAAAAAGGAAATGCTGAAGTGGTTATTTTTGCAAGGCACTATAGAAACATTTTATTATACAATATTTACCAAGCAACAGTTTTTCAGGAAGTGGCTGTTTCAATTGTTTTAATTATTTTTTCCATGATTGTCTACTTCTGCCAGTCATTTATTTATTGTATTACTAATACGACATTATGCTTACAGTCAATCCCATGTGATTTAATTAATCTCTCAACAGTGCATAATGAGCAACACAAGAAAAGCAACATGCAAATTGTCATCCATTGTGAACTTTGTAAGATATTTAGATTCCAAACAGTAATTACCCGCCACACTTTCTGTGATTCAAAAGTTCTGAAATTTGAGTAATTATATCTACAGCAGATTGGACAGGAGAATAACAAAAAAAAACTTACATTAACTATAATCTGTTAATGCAGTGCTGCACAAAACGTCTCAACTTTAACTCTTTTAGACTGCAGATCCTTTTCTGAAAACCAAGATGGTTTTTGAAAGCCTACAGTCGAAGGAAAAGAAACAAGGTGTCAAAAAATAAAAGAAGAAAAGTACTGAGAAGTATGGTTTAATTGAACTACTTAGATTGTAGTTAGGCCTGTGGCCATATGACGGTAAACATGAGAGATGAACGAGAATTTTAATAACCGGAGGGGTGAGCTGTTGTCATTTGTCAAAGCAACATAAGACAATGATTCCTCTGAGCATTACAAGGCAGAAAGCGCAGGTGATGCATATATTGTGTCATTACTAAGGAACATTTTTATTGTTCTTGGCCAGTATTCAAAACTTATGAACGATGCACTTGTAAAGAAATTAACTTTAAGATTTATGAGGTGTCTGTCATTGAGTCAAAACTAAACAGAATACTTAGTATCGATATCCATCAGGCTTAACACTTCAGCAACAAAGGAGAAACAATAACATTCAGCCAAATCCATCACATAGAGCTTTCTTTCCTTTTGTGCAGCAAAAAAAAAAAAAAAATGATGTATTTACTTTGTTTTGCTTGCACTTTACCTCATAGCCATGAATCATTATATCAAAGACAGAAGTCTCAGAGCTACAATGGTGTCCCTGAAATCGTGCGTCATTAAGCAAATTGGGGGAAAGAGGGATTGCTCTTCAATGCTCATTTACCAAGAATTTTTGGCATACATTTGCTTAAAATAGGACAATTTGCATATGCAGCAACTATCTTTTTATCTATTGTGAGCTCATGAACAAAAAATTAAGGTCATGGCAAATTATGGCAAAATGCATTTTTATTTGTTGTTTTATGGATAATCAAGGAGCATTCTGCATTAAAAAAAACATAAAACATAAAAAACATGTGATGCATCATTTAATTGGACTTTTAAATCTAATAAAACTTTGAACATAAATATAACATGTTGCATTACATGGCATTGACTTCTTTACCAGACTGAGCATGGTATGGGCAAAAGACTGCGACTCAGTATTAGTGTAAGAGACACACGTAAAAAAAAACATGGATAAATCATAGTTTAAACATCATTATTGTTTTTTATAACAGCTTAATTTTTTGTCTTTGTGGCTGTTAGCAACCTACATCCTGATATGTCTAACAAATAAATTAGCAATTTGAAGGAAATGTTAACATGGTAGAGCTTATTCCAATTATCAATTATATATATAGTGAAACAAGCATAACAGGGTAGTATGACCTTTGAGTTCATTTGCTTTAGATACAGCCAGCAAGTCAAAAGGAGAGAAAACTGACTTTTTTTTCCAAATCAGTTTCACAAGCTGGTCTTCAGTAGAGCACATGTTAGCAAAGCTCAAAAAAACATATTGAAACATAAACAGCATGGCAGTTGAAGAGCATTGGAAACAATATAAGAAAAAAAAAATGGCTAAAACATAAAAAGAATGTCTGTTCAGATTACTGGCTACCAATGCCCGGCAACAACCCGGTTACTGCTGGGCTGCAAACACAGCAGATGATCTTGTTATAGCAGAAAGATAACAGGGCTCAGAATTTGAGGCAATAGTGTTACATTTGCTGTAGGCTCACATGAGCCATCATCGTATTGTCAAGAGTTTTTATACATGAATGTTACTGAATGTTTTTCAGATGATTCTTCATCTGAAAAAATAGCTTGTTGACCATAATTCCCTTTTAGATTCATTCCTTTCCCAACACAGCGCACTGGAGCTTTTAGCTAATTAGGAAATCTATATAAAGCAAGCTCTAGGCTTGATATAGCTAATGTCTTGCTAATAAAAACACTCACTATGTTCAAACAGAGTGAACATTTCTGGGGTCTGTGGCTGTGGCCCTCATTGAAGCTTTGATCCGCTACGTGCCGAGAATTTTAAGCTGAGACTGACAGCGGCCACGCCAGGTGCAGAGAATCCAGACGTAGACATTTTATATCCAGGTTCTACTTCACCTTGTGGACACGTTCCATGTGTAATTTTATTGAAAGGCAGTAAAAGCCAGCCCCATGTCCAATGACTGATGTGTCTAACCTTGCATGAAATGAGCCTTTACTCAGAAGCCACAACGAGTAGCTTCTATCTGGGGCGCTTCGCTTACTGCCTTCCCATGCATTCCTGACTGACTGACTGACTGGCACAAATGCAGGTTTTAATGAGAGGCACTTCATTGCTACTGCACTTTGAAACGGTAAAGTTCCTGGAAATATAGGGAATGCTGCACACTAGACGGCAAAGGAGAAAACCTCCTTAACCTGTGATTGTCTATGATCTATCACTAAACTCTTACTAAGCTGCTGGGACTGAAAAAAGTTTTGTTTGTTTCAAGTCTAATGTTGGTATTGAGTGCTGAAAGTATATTTAAGGACACATTTATTGTGTTAAAAGCATAGGGGGATAATTTTATTTATTTATTATTTATACCAAACAATCTTGAACAATTAAAATACCAATAGCAAGAAGATTAATCTAGCCATCTGTCAAAATTCTGCGCAAACATATTACAGTTTTTACCCTTTTTTTAGTATTAGCACAAAAATAAAGTATAAGTATTTTTCTGTTACAAATTTCTTCAGTTTTTGCTTTTGTGTCAAACTTAAATGCTTCATATTATATTTTTAATACAAACATATTAAGTAAATATCAGAAGCATGTTAAGCTGATGATTTCAGTTACTCAGGCAATTGCTATTGAAAACAATTGAGCCCTCTTGTTGACTCATGTATTAACTCCAGTTCTTGATTACATGCAAAATCTGTAGTGCATATATATCCAATCAAGAAATCTGACAATGCGAAATAGGTTAAGAGATTTTAAAATAAAACATATCTTGCTCTGATCTAATGTAATGCAAACTGCTCTCACATTGGTCAGACTGGAAAGGATTACAAAGTTTCTAAATCTTTTGAACTCCAACAAACTACAGTGAGGAACACATAAACAAGGGCATAAAAAAAGCAAAAACAAAGAAAATGTTGGCAACTTTCACCAGAGTGACTGCAAAGTCAAAATTAGCTCTAGCACTAATTTTGCTGCAAACAACATTGCTGTAAACATTAACTGAAAAAGAACAATATCTAAAGCAGCGTAGGGCCCAAAACAATAAGCAAAAGACAAAAATAGGCAAAAATAGCATTGCATCCACTGGAGAGTTCCAAGGAAAAAATGTCTGTTCACTTGAAGAAATGTATGTCTCACATTTTACAAACAGCAGATTTGGGAAAATATTCTAAGGACAAAAATAAACTTTTTTGGAAGCTACGACCTTTGTTACCTCTAGACAGTCAATCGCCAACATTTTTTTCTGACATCTCATGAAAACTGTAGAAATAGTGACAGAGAATTTAATAAGCATTTTTTGCAATTATTGTTAGACAGTTTGCCTTACAATTTATGGTTTGAAAATATTTTTAGAAGACTATCTTGATTAATATCCACAGCTAATCATCATTAGAAAGCAATAAAGTCAAACCTTATTCAGAATGTTTTATTTCCAAGTGTAAATCTAAACGCAACTACATTTGGAAACATAGCAAGGATAGTCTGACAAGGAGAGAAAAGAAAGAAAATGTACTAAAAACACATTCCAGTGTCAGGCAACTACGAAAGGGGATGCATAAAAAATGCATTACATAAAAAAACATTGAATACACATTTATTCAAAGTGCAGATTGTGATTCTGTGTTTTATTTATTTTATGGTTGTCAGGCACAGAATGTCATCATCAATGTCATTTTGATGCTAAAAAAAATTAAAAAAAATAAAAATAAAAATCTATTTTTGAATGAAAAAGGGAACAAATATGATAATGAAAGACAAAGTGATCATGATGTGATGAAGATCCATCATTTTCTGGCACACAAGTAAACTTTTACTTCCAGGCTCAGCATTAAAAGACCATCCAATCATAACCATATGAAGTTCATCTTGGTGTCCTCAACATATCTCCTTTTTGCCACTATCCCATCTAGCTAGGACCATATGCTTGGGCCAACGTAAAAAAAAAAAACTCAATTAGTCTCTCATTAAGAAAATGAGGGGGTTGCTCGGAATCAGATACAAATTACGAATTGTCCTCTGAGACGTACAATTATCCATCATATTCCTTCTGCCATCTGTTTGCTTCCTGTTGACTCTCCTAATGACTGAGATTGAAGCCAAATTAGAATTCTGTGCAACTGCCACTGCACCTCATTGAAAAGTCATGTGAACTTGCTCAAAAATGGAGGATATGTGCTGGGGTAAACAACCAGCATGCAGCCTGTTCTACGCAGAGAGAATATGCTTTGTGCAACTAATGCACTTTCAAATGAGTGGCTGTGGAAGATTTCTTTGATAATTTACAGCACAATCTAAAATCACAAGGTTATTGAGCAGTACCTCACACAGCAACCTAGATGGAGCTCTGACGTTATCAAAGCACTGCATCAAGAAGCCCTGTTGCTGGGTGCCGTGAGCAGATATTTTCTTCTCTTTTTCCCCTCGCACTCCGGCAAGCAGTTTGTTTTTCAATCGTTTCAACACAACCAAACATGTATATTGCTGTGAAAAGTCAAACAGCTGAGGTACAGATTCCAATCTAAGGAGCTGATTTATCATGCTGCCACAATAAACATCCAGAGAAAATAAAGCAGCAACTGCAAAAGTGTGGCTGGGTATCAAATGCTTGCTTGAATGTAAATCTTAATTAGCTGTGGAAACAGCTAATTAAGAGAGGAAAAAAAAAAAACAAAAAAAAAAAAAAAAACAAAGAAATCTAAGAAACTGTTAACAGCTCATTATTGAATACTGTGCAAGTCATCTTGCCACAAGAGGTTTTTAGAAAGGTTGGCTAAGCTTATCATAGTTCCTGGACTTTAGCTTCCAACTTGCAGAATTACCAGCCCTTTAGAAAGACGACACTGCTGAACCACCCGTGACTAAAAGTAGGGCTGCTGCAGGGCCGCAACTGAAAGGACTTACTGTGCACTGACAGAAACAAAGATGGAAGCGGATTACTAATGAAACCATTTCAGAGAGAAGTCGAGTTATATGAATAGTGCAGAAACAATTCTTTGGACAGCGCTGAAATACTGAGATGTTCCAAAATCTAGGACACTACTATGAAACACTTGATGGAATATTCCTTTGTAAAATTTATCCAAGTTGCTTGAAATATGTACTCTGTCAGCAGCATTTGGGGAAAAAAATAAAAATTCCCCTAATTGGCTCTCAAGATATAGATTTTTGCAGTTCTGCTATACAGGACACTGAAAAAAATTATGGCAGGCGCTCTTGGCAACAGTATAGAAAAACAGAACCCGAGCAAATAACCTGATAGTCACATGTACTGCCAAGTCAACGCCACCATGCCAAGCAATGCATCTGTCAAGTGAAAATCCTGACACATTTTTTTACACCTTCATGACTGCGGCCAATATCCAAAGAGCATACCTGTCCTTTTCTGAGGTAGTTTGTCTGGCAGACCAGACAGTGACCTTCCATTTAATTATGTCACGCTTTAACATCCATGGAAATCCCCTAATAATAAGTGGAAAATTATACACCTAAGAAATTAAGTGAGCAAAAGCACAATACGGGCCCTGTAACCTAGGAGACAAATGTGGTTGAATGACCATATTTTGTGGTAAGATAAATCATTTCCTGCAGCCCTTAATGAGACTTTCATAATTTATGCTGTCAGCTTTTCTACAGCACCAATTGCGTCTGATCTTTTCACAGCAGCGAAGCCCACTGCTTCAGACTGCCACCCTGCATCTATCAGCACAGGGAACATTGTGTCATGTGCAAGTTAGTCATGAGGAAGATGCCTGCAACATGCCCTGTCGTGGCTCATTGGCTGAGCTCATGTTAAACCAAATACGCTCTCCAAAATAATTACAAGGACACTGACACGATGCCGCAACATCCACAGACAAGTCAGAGCATAGCAATGGTCCAGTCGGATTGGACTTTAATGGATTTTGATGCCTAATTCTTGGAGCATGAGAACAATCAGAGCTGTTGCGAGCTTTTAGAGCCTTGTAAGGATGCATTGCAGCATTTTTTTTTTCTTTATGATCTGCACATGTATAGTTTTTAGGCACCATTAATTCAATTAAATTATTGTCCTTCCTGAACAGTTAATATTTGAGTCCTGCTTGAGCTGTATGAGTTTATCAAATAAATAAAAATTGTTTTAGCCCAGTGTTGTAAGTGGATATATTTTTTTTGGGATATTGATTCTCCTAAGAACGAGCTGATAATTCTATGCAGAAAAAAAGAGGTCAACGCCAATGACATCTGAATGATTTTCATTCCAACAAACACTGGCAGGTCTTTATGATTTGTCTAGTCTTTATATAAATTGTAGAACGCTATGAAAAAGGGAAACCTGAAAGCAGAGGAACGAAAACTCCTCTGAGATTATGTGCCAGAACAAGGAGAGCATTTACTTTTAGAGACAAGTGATATCGCCACCTGATGACCTCTAGAAACATTACTAACTTCTTGAAGCACTTTATGTTTCCTTTGTTATTTTCAGATGTAGAATTAGAACAGAAAGCTAAATTTATTTATTATGTCTGAAACTGCCGACTGTTTTTTTAAAGATAAACTCGGAAGTCACCTGGACTTGGTCAATTTTAAACATGTACATGATTTTATGTATAAAAATCCATACATAAGTACTACAAGGTCACAACATTCCTCAGAGTAAAAGTTCATAATGAGTAAAAATGGCTCAAAGTTTGGTATTTCCAGAGTCATTGAAGTGTGCAAAAATTAAAAGAAGGAAACATAACATAGAAGAAAAACTGTATTGTTTGAGGTTTTTAATTCAGGCTGTAACAAAAGAGATTTAGAACCTGAACTTCTTTAAAAAAATTTAGTAATTTCCCAATCATTTACCAAACTTTACCAATCCTGTTTAACATATGCTATATTAGAAAATGTTGCCACAGGAAATGCAAGCTTCTGTTTACAGCACTGATTTTTAGTTGCTAATATAAGTTGGCAAAGAGAGTTTAAAATGTCAACTTTATCTTTGTTTTCAAAAATTTGTAAAATAAAATTAGGTTGTTGATTGTTCTCTTGCCCTTATATCTCACTTCACCCCCTTCAAATGCGGCTGAAGGGGGTGAAGTGAGATATAAGACTAAGAGTCTAAGTCCGCTCTGTAAAACCAATAGAAACTCAGTAACAAGCTTTTCCAGCAGGGTAAAAAAAGAACTCAGGAAATTCTGTAAAACCTGTCAAAAAATGATAGATGCGTTTTGAACAAATTTGGCTTAAAGGAAATATAAAGAAAAATCAATCTTGGATCATAACCCGCCACTGTCTCGTCACACAGAAGGTAAAAAAAGGTATGAGATAATCTGATGAAGGGACTATTTCACACAAAATACTACAATGTTCCTAAATCCAACTAAAAGTCTCTGTGGCATTGCCCAGCCTGGATCAAATCGCACTTTAGATGAAGTGTGAAATGACTTATCACTGACAGCTCCTTGTTATAAGCAGCGGCAAAGGCAGCCAAGAGTGACATTAGTATTGGAAATTAATTGTTTCTTAATGTGCATGTCTTCATCGTCCACCACCACACAGCTATGCACCATTACTGTGGTCAATTAGCCATTCAGCATCCTAACATTGGCCAATGTATGGAATTGATTACCACACCACAAGCTTTCCCTGCAGCCCAACATGTCTGGAATATTAAGTGTTATGTAAAAAAAAAATGTGGACTTAATCAGCTTTAACATAAACAGGAGTATTTAATTGCTTTGGATACACGGGCTACTAACCACCGTGCATAAAATCACGACTGCAGCACTGTTCCACATCTGCGATGTTACATACAAAACAACTTTTAGATCATAAATTAAAAATAATTGGTGTGTAAAACAATAACAGTTCCCACTTCTATTATTAAAGTTACCCTTTTCTTCCTGGGTTGTAGAAGCCCATTTAGCTTCGGAGCCTTTTCTGGCCACGTTGACATTAAGGATGACTGAAGTGTATTATCTGTGAACACAATGGTGGCTGTCTATCTAGGTCCGCTTTGCAGAGCCCTGAAAAAGGCAGCTGGTGACACACTCACTGCAAGGAAACATAAAGTTCTAAAGGCCCGCAACACCAAAGGTTCCATAACCATCCTGACCCATTGACGGCAAGTCTGCATTATCATCGATACATCTTACTGATATGTCGTCAATGCATTTAAGTAGCCTGCCTCTTAGTCAGACTGTGGTGATGGTGAGGATGGAGGGGAGTGCTGATTTAAGACATGTCTTTCTTCAAGTCACTGATGGAACCAGGGGAGGCTATTCATTTGCAGGAAATAATGCATCTGTAATGGCTATGGCAAGTACATAATGTCCCTCAGTTTATCTAAGTCTCGCCTGCATGAGTTTAATAAAATAACTCACCATGTTAGAATTAATCACAAGGCTTGCAACAACACAAAATTCTGAAAAGTAGGGATGTTGAATAAATGTGTCTGTATGCAAGCAGTAAAAAAGAAAAAAAAATCAATAGTTATTATTTTCAAATGTCACACCAGGGCATAAAACATTTCTCTTAATGTGGAAGCAATCATATGTGGCTTCTGCTGCACACACATCAAACAAAGCATGATCTGTTAGTTAGCATGAGTAACAAACCATTTTTTCTTCCACTTTTGTGAAGGCAGCTTTAATGAGCTTCTCAGTGCACAAAATGTTACCACATGCATATGTTTCTTTAGCTTTAATCAGCATAAGAAAAAAAGGGCTGAGCTCACATATTGTAGCCTCGTTACCATGTCTTAAATAAAGCAAAAGGTTTTGAACATTGTTTCACACATCAAGTTAACTTTTTTGACTAGAAAAGGTAATAGGTCATCAAATGGGAGTGGCACCTTGAATTGCTAACTTACAACTCATTATGAGATATTAGAGTACTGATAAATGCATCTTTTCTTTTTGTGTCTCGATTCTAATTTATGTGACAATGAATAGTTCCATAAATCAGGTGCACTAATTGAATCTCCATGGACATAAGACCATATTAAAGAAGAAGTCTTTTATATGGAAATCCAGTTTGACTGCAATTACAGTACAGAAAAAAAGCTACTTTCTAGAAAATCAAGTGTTTCTATGTTGACCTTTTTCTGCTGCATTATTGTTCATCTTATTATTCACATTTGCTCTTCTATTTTAGGTCATTTCAGTGGGACAGGTTTACCAGGAGCCAGCAGGAGGGAGATGTGTATTTGCGAGATTCTCCTGTTTAAAATTTTATCAAAACTTTAAAGCATCTAGATCAAATAAATGTTCACCCCATCAGTGCTCTTCTTTTTCTGTCTTTAATAAATATAAACCAGAACAGCAGACATAAAATATGTATCTGTTGTGTAATCATATTTGTCTAATGCTTGCATTAAAACATTGATCTGTAATGCTAACATTAAGTTAGGATAAAAAATTTTAAGAGTTGAACGCACATACTGCACGCCATTCAATGTCAAAGAATTCCACTTTTAAAAGGTTAATACCATTTATAATTTAACTTTGACTTTAGAACCAAATATAAATTTTGTTGGCTGCTTCATTTTTTCTTAGCATGAAATGGGATGAATATGGATATTAATTAGTATCTGTAAAATGTGTTTTTAATTTTTCTAAAAAAGCTTAATTTTGTTTCTCATGTTTCTTCTTGAATATTTCTTTATGCTAGTCTTTGTAAGCATGTATTTTAAAGCTGCTTTAGTGGGTAATTTGACATGCCAATAGAAGAAAATCTAATTCAAAATTTTTTCACAACCGATGTATTCTCAAGGCACCTTACAGGAAACATATGATGTTATTTTCAATTACATAAAATCAAGTCTGTTTCAAATTCAGTTCAAATCAAATCAACCTGTGCCCTACGTTTAGTGGTCTGGGGATTAAAAGTCAATTTTCCAAAGCACAATATTTGAGTGCCACCATGCATTGATTATTAAATGGTTTAGAATCTGTCTATTGGAGCCACTTCCAGCATTAATCATGCCAAAGTGGGTGAATTTACTTCCCAACAGACAGAGCAGAGGGTCTGCATAGTGCAAGAGATTCATAGTTGTCATTTAAAGAGTCGTTGTGACATTTCAGTAGCACTTACATCAAACATGTTCAAGTCAAACAAGTGTGGCATAGCCATATTCAAAACAATACAATACTATTAGAAATTTTATTTTTAATCATTTTGATAACTAAACTATGTAATAATGTATGGGAAATACATTATGTGAAGTACATAGATTCAGACTGACGTCTGGGTCTATGGAACATAAAGGCTTTCTTTATGTTCATCATAATGATTACAGCTAATAAAAAATATGATTTTTTGTGAAAATATTATGTAGTACATACATTTTTAAAACTGAACTATGTGCCTAATGTTAACCATGTTTAGTACCTGCTTAATGGTTATTTATGAAAGGTACCTACTTTGAAACCAACATAGGTTCATCAAGTTATTAAGATTTTCTCAACTATCCAGGTCCACATGGAGTTCCTCTCTAATACGCACCGACCTCCACAGAGTGAAATATGCCTGAGAATGTGAGAGCCCTAAGGTTTTTCTTTCACCGTCCATGTTTTGGTAAATCTTTAAAAATAATAAATATTTGTTTTTTCACTCTCTTGTGCTGTAGGCCCTCTATGAACAAACACGTAAATAGGGATTCCAAAGCTCCATTAAGTACATTCGTCTATGGCATTTATCCATCTTGAAGCAAGTTTATTCATCTCAATCTTTGTTATGTGTGCAGACAGAACGGGCCATTAGTCGAAATTACTGCCAGTCTGAAATTAATAAAATAATCCCAATAGGTCTCCTACTGTGAAGATTAGATCTACTCTACAATATTATCATCAAATCAGTCTGTTCTCAGACTAGAGCAGAGACAAAAACAGAACTGGCACATTTATTGTGCGTCACAGACATAAGATCTCAGTCTATTGTTGTGTGGTTTCCTGACCAGTCAAATGAGTTCATATACTTCACACGTCTTTATAATTTTGATCCCCTTTGGGATTATTGCAAGCATACCAAACATCTTAAAATCAAGTCTGTGGTGTCAATATTAGAAAAAGTTTGTTTTCTGAAAAGGGCTGGAGTAGAGCTGAAAGAATACAAAAAGAATACAAAAATTAAAAAATAAACATTTCACTAATGACAGCTGCAGTCTATCCCAAAATAGAGAAATACCATGCTATCCGATCACATTGGCATTTTTATCCATTACTTGCCAGAACTAGTCCAAGCGCTCCCACACAACTCCTGTTCTTCAGTCTTGTTTCCCTGACTATCTCATACTTTGGGTCCAAGTAAGAAACAGCCAGCTCTCATCCACAACGCACATGTGTTCTGTCACACAAGATGTTCCCTAATTCAGTCTTTGAGATAACAGATGCATCACTACTACCAGCTGCTATAAACTACTGTTAAAATACAACATTAACAGCTTTGCACACATTTGTTCTTATATAACATACCCAGAATATTTATAATCATGCCAGAAGATTTTGAGAGGTTCTTTTTTTTTTAATCCCACGTGGTGTAAGATTTAAAAAACCTTATTGATTTATGCTGATTACATATGATTTACTGTTTGAAATATAAGGTGGTTTTGTAGAACAATTTGTCTTGACAAATGTTCATGTTTCTCCCAATAAAAAAAACAGCTCATACAGTGTATTTGCACATTTACTGCTCCCCAGAGGATGATTATTTTTACCAATTCTACAATAGTAGATGTTATTTTAATGGCATGTTCATATGCTACAACAATTATTTATACATGTGTTTGTTCATTTGTTCAAAGTCAAGCCAATTACTACCAAGGTAAGAAGACTTTAATAAAATAAGAAAAAAAAAACTTTACGGATATATTTCTTAATATCTTTCGAATACAAAATGGACTAGGAAAGGACCTGAAGTATGGAAGGTAACAATCTACAAAACATTTTATTTTCTCAGACACAAGGTTGCACTATGATTGTAAATTCAGCTGATGTACAGTTCTAAAGTAAAAGCACAAATAAATCTGCTATCGCGTCATGTGTGATGTCACATTGAAAAACAACTATTTCAAATTTTGCAGAACAAGTCCTGTCAGATCTTTGAAGTGAATATGTATATGTTCAGAATACTGCATGTGTATTGGGATCGGGTGTGTTGAACTGACCATAATGTGCTGGTAATGAGAAGCTCAATTTTCAGTAGTTCTGTGGTAGAGTAAGCTCAGCATCTGAAAATGTAAATGCAGTGCTAAAGGATTGCCTTCAAGTTGTAAGCAGTCTTTGGACCATCTTTATAGTGTTGCATGAGATTAAGTAATGTTACAGATGGGTCATTATTGTAATGTTAATTTAAAAAGCAGAGATGTAAATCATGCAGTCACATACATGTCCAGTATACATGGTGCGTGAGAGCTGTGCCCCTTATGAAGCTTTATCTTTTCAATACTGTATGTCTGAACATTTTGGGGTGGCATAGTACAGTGGTAAATGTATTACACAAATTTATAATGACAATATTTTAATTTGACCCCCTACATAACTGAAACTAAAAGGTAGAGCTACTGTGTAAAGGGGGTACTGAAATTTGTAGATAATATTTATCTAGCATTCTCTTAATGCAAGCTGGCAAATAAATTGCAAATACTGATGAATACAGACGGTTTCTCCCTGACTATATTTAAAAGTCAATGAAAAATGCAGTACATTCATTTGAAGTTGGAGCAATCAGTGAATCCTGTGTCTCTGGGCACCCTGCAGAGATGGGAAACAGGACTCATTATATGACATGTTCAATAATTCATTACAAATGAGGCATCCCTATTTCTTCTTTTTTTAATGTCTCTGCTAAGCTTCTTGTTTTAATGTCTCTTTGCAGTGAGTGCTGAAAGATCTTCTTCATGATCAACTTATGATTCGCAAAGAAAGACTGACTGAAAGCTAATTTTTACCACAAATCCCGTTTTTACATTGTAGGCATGTGACACATGAGCAGAAGTAACTTCCAAGGGAAATTTCATCACAAGAGCACAAATCTGTTTGAGATTTCCTCTCATTATTTTCTCTTCCCAATAGCAGACGTAGTTATTCATGGCTCAAGCTTCATTCTTTTCTTTTTCTTCTTCATCCTCCACAGTTTTAGAGATATGGACTGTTAATGGCATCTAAATCGCTTTTACTTACAACAAAGTATAAAATATCAATTTGGATGAAATATGTCCATAAACTTCACAGGTAATCATACCCATTAAGTTCAGTGTCACACTCTATCTAGTTTATCAATGCATTTAAAGGATGTGTCTGAAAAGGGCCCATTTATATTCTGTTACAATGTTACAGCAAAGAGCTTCTTGGCCTTTCGTAGTGCTCACTTCTTTGAGCTATTAGACCTTGTTAATTTTAAATTAGTATTGTTATTTTAGCTACTACTACAGTAATGTCTATTGTAATCTGTACACAACATATTCTGAGAAATACTTTGAAGTGTTTCCCAATCCATTCACCATGTGTAAATAGAATAAGTGAGAAATTGTGTTTTTTTTTTTTTTTTGTTTTTTTCAAAAAATAATTTGGGGAAAAAAATAGTTACATTAGCATATTAATTTGTATACTGGCTTTTTCAAAACTCTAACTCAGTGCATAGTCTATATGAAAACACAACTAACAAAAAATAATTAGTAGAATACATGAAGGCAGAAGTTCATAAAAGAGTAATAAAAAAAGCGCAATTTTAACTTAGTAAATTGCTTTTTGATTATTTTAACATTTGTCAAAAATAACTGGGTAAGTCTTTTTTTTTTGCCAAAATCTATTTATTTATTTATGTTTTTTTTATTTTATTTTTTGCATAAGTCACCTTTTTGCAATAAGAAAGGGGTGAGAATCTGTAAGTTAAAAAGTGAACATGGGCATTCAGAATAACAACTTGATTTTATTCTTTAATTTTTACATTTTACGGTTCCAAATCACAGGTGTAGAGAATCACTGTGGACTTAGTTGTGTTGGTAAGGAATTAGTTAAGTAAGCTGTATTTGTTAATGAGAAATAGCAAGTACATTCACATAACCAAACAGATCTAAGGAAAAGTGTTTCTTTAACAGCATTACTGCAGGTCAAATATCTCGTTCAATTTCTTCTGCTTGTCATCTCACCATAGGCACACCAACTATTTATTCAGCACCATGTCAAAGGCAGTAAAGGAGGAGGGCAATGAAGACTGCGGCGATGGAGACCGCTTCTAGAGAACAAGAGCACTTTTGTTTACCACCGCAGTGAGTTTCCTTCCTGTGATGTCTGTTGCATTTGGCAGTCATAAAATGAAAATTAACAAATTTTATTAATTGGAGCAATGAAACTGGCAACACTGCTTTCACTTTAGTTCTCGCAGAAGTCAGATCAAATTTATGAAGGATTACTAACTTTTTGTATTGATTCTTCAGCACTCACTTTTCTATTGTACTTCCAGTTTCTAAACTGATATTTTTTCAGAATGAAATAACCTGCCTTTTTATTAACATAATTACATTTAAAACGGCTAAAAATAAAATGAGATTCCTGATTCCTTGTTACTAAGCAACTCAGTAAAATCCAACCTGCATACCATTTTCTCCATATTAACGACAGCAGAGGGAGAAACTGGAGTGCTGCATGTATTTCCAAAGCCTTTTTTTGTTTGGATGTATGCTTCTAATGGACGCAGAAATAGGATTGTGGGCGACAGATAATGCTTAAGTAGGGTGTTTGAAATTCCTTTAATGAGAAATTGGCTCATGTAGAGGCATTATTGAGACTACCAAGAGGATGTGTCTGGAATCTAAAGCAGTTAGTGTAATAAATTCTCTACAGAGGTTTAAAACAAGTGAGAAGGTGATGGGCACAAAAATTTAGATTGGGGCAATGTTTGCAACAAAGTTAGACCAAGTCATTAGGACACAAAAAACTATCACACATTTAATGTTTACTATCAAAGATAGTAAACAGATATCAAAGATAGTAAACAGACTTTAAAAAGTAATTAATTATTTGATGCATATCCAAGAGAAAACATTTACAGTTAAGTAGTATGAATTATTGTTTTGTGAAATTATTTTTTAAAGGTGCTAATTTATGCATTATTTAAACATGCTTGAAAAAGTGCACAAAGCATTAGATTATGCAAATTACTATTTTGAGATTTCCATCACCATTAATTAAAATGTATTTGCATGATGTAACTCTGATTAGAATTTGCTGGAATTCAGATTTTGAAAAGCGTGCATTGTTCTGAACTTTAAAGTCATCTCAGTGCAGCATGAGACTGTGCATACACCCTCACAAACTCATCCACTCACAACTAATATCTGTCCCTGGCTTAATGCTTCCACCTATATGTCAAGTTCATTTCAGGTCCGTAGGAAGCGCAACATGAAAAAAAAAATACACCGCCCAACATTTTTATAGCCTTTGACAGGCTTTTGCGTGACAGATGACAGAGACCCAAATTGCATTTGAATAATGCAGGCATTCACTGTGCTTTGCAGTAAAACAAAGTGAGGTAATGGTCAAAAGGCATTTGAACACATACAGTCTGTGCTGAGTGGTGCTCTACAAGCTGTCTATATTACTCGTACAAACACAGCTAAGCATAGTGTCTTTAGTGGTTTGTTCTAATAATAGAAAATACTTGCCTATCATAGAATCAAACTCACCTCACAGCTGCAGTATAAGATTTGTTTGTGAGCAGCCCTTTATTCATTTTTTTTCTACAGTACTATCTTTACGTCTGTTCCAAATGTATTAGCTTTTTATATGATAGACCATCAGAAAGAAGTTCATATTTGTGAAATGAAAACAAAATATGGGTATGTGTATTTTTATTCATCCCTCTTTACTCTGATGCCCCAAAATGAAAGCAAACTAATTATCTTGAAAACTAATTTTATTACTAAAATAGAAATCATCTGTATGTCATTCAGTCTTAAATATAGTTGTTCTGCGAAGGCTTAAAACTTCTGCTAGAGAACATTAGTGACCAATATCATCAAACTAGGGGAAAGCATTTCTTTAACATGGACCAGGAAACTTCTCAAATTTCAAAAGAAAATGACAAGAAGTAAAAACAGGGCAGCAAACCAATTCAAGGCCCCAAGAAACATGAGACAAAGTAAGAGGATTATTCTTATAGAAGGTCAAATTGCATTAATTAATTAAAAGTTGTAAAAAGAGCCTGATCAAAGTCAAGACCTAAGTCTGGGTAAGAATTAAAAAAAAAACCAAAAAACTTAACATTTTATGTTTACATTATGCTTTCCATCCAATCTGAGTGTTTGAACTGTTAAGCTAAAAAGGACTACAAGTAGTTCAGTCACTAGATGTGCGAAGTTGTGAGAAACATACCCCAAAAGACTTGAAGCTGCGCAACTTCAGTAATTTCAGCAAAAGTTCTACAAAGTACTTCCTTGGAGAGAGGGGTGGGATTGAGGATGAGATACAAAGTTTTTACATTTTTATTCTTAAAATACTATGTATAATGCAACACACACTACACAACTGGAATGTTTAGGGATGCAAACACTTTTTCAGATCTGTTTTCATCATACTTCTCTTAAGTTAGCTAATGAAACTGTGGAAAGAAGTTTTGCAATTACTGCATTCCAAGAGATGCAATTGTCCTTTTAATAAAATTAGCACTTGTACAATTGAAAAATTTAACTACCCTGTGCTTTTTGTTCCCGTCACCTTCATTAAAACCCCTCTGTCTCTGAAGAGCTGGGCTGTCAAAACCTTTGCAGAGTTCCTCAAACCTCCCCCATGCCATTAATCTAAATTAATGCCCTGACAAGTATGTCATAATATTAGGTGTAAAATGTGATAAATGTTCACTCCATCCCATCCATAATTAAATCTCTTTAGCAAAATGGCAAAATTTCAAATTGCAGAGCTACTGTGGCCTATTCAAGTAACAATAGTGACCTTCTGCTTTTGTTCCAAACAACCAACAAATAATTGAGTTTGCCCTTTAAAAAGACTTGACAGGTGAGTGGGCCAGATGACTATAAAGCTGATGCAAAGCCCATACAAATTTAAACCTGAAGTCTAAATTTATTTTGTCTTGCTTTTCATAACAGCTTATTCAAAAAGCATGTTGCTATTACTATGCTGAATATTATTACCAAGAATTTTGACACATGGCGTATGATTAAAAAATACTACAGAGTGTTTTTTTTTTTTTTTGCTATTAAGAATTTAATGAGCTATGACAACACTTAATGTACTCAGATCAGGCTCATGGACCAAAACAAATAGCAGCAAGCATTATCACAGAACGAATCATTGTGTCATTAAATTACCGGCTTAATGGTGCAAATGTTTCGGAGCCCTGTCCAATGAGAGGTTTAGGGTGTGGGTATGAATTTTCTTTCACAATCTTGCCTACTTTGAATACATTTGATATAATTTATGAGCAGAATAATTCCTATCGTACTATTCAGATGGGGCACATTTGCAATTATTTGCCACAAATTTCAAATATGTCCCATCAAACTTTAAAATAATAACAAAAAATAACTCTTGCCTGCGTGATTTTTCCCTGAATGTCTTGCCTCAGTTCTTGCTTCACACTAAGGAAAGGTAGTGTGAAGCCACAGGTGGCAACCTCTAACTAGACTATCACTTCATTTACTGGCCTTTCCAATACTGAGATGGAGGACGGAGCCTATGGCCAGATGGTAGGAATAGCCTCATGCTGACTCAGTCAGAGTGTCATAGGTTAACCAAAGACATGATGTGAAACTGGCGAAGATACTTGATATCACCAGCAAGGTAATTAAAATGAACTAAAACTTAATGAAAACTGAAATTGAAAAAAAAAAAACTTAATTAAAATACATAGAAATGGTCATTGATGGGAAAAACAAATTGGATTTCATAAAACAAACTAGAATGTACTAAAATTGTAGATATAATATTCTTCATTTTCATTTATTCGTCTTTCTAACTGACATGATTTTTTTTGTCCTTACACAACAATTTATGTCAGCTGTCTGCAAAAATACTGCACTCCATACTTCTCCTGTTGGCACTTGCACTCGTCTGCAAAATGAAAAGAGTAAAAGTTGGGAGAAACACCACAGTCAGCTGATTGTTCAACAATAACAATCAGCTGATTGTTATCAATAACAAACAATAACATACATTTTCAATAGTTTGAAAATTGTGTCTCCTATTGCATATTTATTACCTAATCAGTGCATGCATAATCACAAAATAAAACTAAACTACAATGAAAAACGCAAAACTATTATAACCGTGGTCACCAATGCTGGAAGAAAAGCTAGCAAAATGGCTGCTTTATGGCATCAAAATACACCAAACTAGTTTGCAATATTGTTTTAAACTTAAGTCTGGTTTAAAACTCTGTACAACAACAACTCTTACTTGGATAATATGTTCCTTGCACTTCATGCTGATGTTTGTTCTTGTAATGTGCTCTAGAAAACCTCTGAGGCATTCACTGACCAGCTGTCTTTAAAGAAAAATTAAATTACACACAGGTGGACTCTATCAAATAATTAGGTAACTTCTGGGAGAAGCTGGTTGCACAAAACGTTGCTTGGGATATCATAGTGACAAGGGGAATGAAAACATTTTGCATTTAACTTACATTTTAAAGTTTCATGAGAAAATGTAGTGCTAACACACCAAGGTGGCGACTGATTTGGGTGGGTGTTTACTCTGTAGAAGCCAGCACCGACATTATCTGCTGGCGTTTATTTCTTTTTGCTGTTGAGGTCTTGAATAATTAATTGGCATTGACTCACTCCTCCTTTTTGTGAAAGACAGCAGGTATTGTGACAGTCCTTGTTTGACAGGCTCTGACCTACCCAGAAGCGTGAGGGGCCTTCGAAATGAAGCTCTTTTCCTCTGTGCATTAGAAGCAGAGAGAGAGTTTCCAGACCAAATACCTCCTTCACACTAACTTTACCAATGCAGCTCTGTCCTGAAAGGCAGACTCCTCCAGAAATCTCATTGCTTGCTTTAGATTTGTCTGTCTGGCCAACACTGATGGCTTCAGTCGATCTGGGAATTCAGTCAGGTCTTCACCTGACATGCTGCAAGAATGGACACAAACCAACACTCCCCCTGAGATCAAATGTGTTTTTCTTTTTTTTTTTTTTTCTCATTGCTAATGTCTAAAAAAGCTGCGGGCAAATAAATCAATGCCTTTTCAGAGTATCTCATAAAGACACTGATGGAGGACATTTGTAGGACAGGCACAAATAAAAAAGTGGCCAAACATCCAAATATGCCCCCACAACCTCAAGGACAAAACACTGTTTTCTGTGCTTTTCTCTGTGAACAATTGTGGCCTTAGGACAGAAATCTTACACATAGATTCGTTTAGTGTTTTGTGTTCATTCAAAGTATCTCACATGAGAGTCCTCTTAATGCTTACTTGAGCATAAAAGAAAAAAATAGAAAGACAGATAGGAAGAAAACGGATTCCCAGTTGGTTGTAGATGTACTACAACCAACTGATATATAAAGTCAGTTCAGTGAGTCAGCGTAAAAAAAAAGCTATCAAAACTCTGATTAATCAAAGCGATAAAACATATTGTACATATGCATGATAATACACTGAAGATGGCCATGAGCAGAATCAAAATAAAGGTAACATCTAAAGAAAAACAAAAACATTGAGGCAAAGAAAAACAGAACACAGGTCTGGAATAAATTCTGGTAGTTTTTAGCAGGACTAGATTCTAAAACTAAATATAATTTTTTTTTTAGCATCTTATCGAGCAAGGTTCAGAAAGTCATTGAAGAATTTAAAAATGAGAGCACAGCTGCCAAAGACAGCTTATTTCTACTTTCTTGGTTTAAGTTAAGGTTATAATTGAATAAAAATTTTACATCTGCAACAATTAGATAATAACACAAGTTTGTTTGCTATGCTGTTTGGTTTAGAGACTTAGACTTAGACTTAGACTTGACTTTATTGATCCCTTGGGAAGACTCCCTCAGGAAATTATAGTTACCAGCAGCTCACAGGCAAAAATGTGGCACACAGTAAGCATACACAAAAGAATACAAAAAAATACAAATTAAGTACAAAACAAAGAATATAAATACAACACAAAAGGAAATTATAGCAATTTGGTGGATAGATTGACCAGTGATATGGTATTGCACTGTATGGTTTGGCCTGATTTGGCTCAAGCCTGGCCATTGCCTTCTTATACAATTCTGCTTGATTCTCATCTCCCTCCAGTGCTACTTCTGGCATTTCTCCCAATGAGCTTAATTTCTTCCATTGAGATTCTTGTGAAAGATGATGTTGATTTTTTTGTGCTGTTTTAGAATGATAGACTCTATTTTTATGTTAGCAATGGTAGAGGACGATGTGAACAAACCCATTTAGTTCAAATATTGACTTAACGTTCACAGCCATCTTCCTTAGATCGGAATTTCTCTCTTCTCAGTAGAGGATGGTTTTTTTTTATATCACACGCATTTTGTGGTAAGCTTCACAGCAGTGAACTTAGCGATTGAATACGCTCCGAAACTCCAAAAGAACATCCAGAAATTGTTTTCCAATAATCAAGGGTCTAGATAATCTTTACTGAAATAATCCTTTGCTGAAATAACCAGTAATAATACATTCCACCTCTGCATGGGTTTTATTTTTAGTCAAGCACTTATGTTTTCAGAACCGATTTAAATTCTGTTTAAATATCTGTTTCATATTCAATGAACTTGCTTTTCCTAAGCATCCAATAAGAAATACAATAATATTTGACCAAGACTTAATAAGATCTCCCTCCAGAGATTTTCAAGAAGCCACATTTTTCATAGAGAACAGAGAAAGCACGGTTCCTTTTGGAGGACTTTGAAATTAAAATTGATCATTATTTTATTCAAAGCCCACATATCTATCAGGATCCAGCAGTAAATGTGGACATCTTTCAAATCCACTGTCTTTCATTATTGTCTCAACAAGACATGTACAAGACATAACAGCTTCAATAAGTGATCTGTAAACTGGGCATATCAGTATCAGAACAGCAGATGGAGAGTCAACACTATGACAGCAAGTGAGGGGTGAAATTCACCTCAAGGACTCAACTGTGAGGCTTTGGATGGAGACTTATCATAACAGGACTGTGCAGACATGGACACTTCACAGCACAATGCTGTGATAAGAGTTGACATTAGGGATGAGGAATCTATTTATCTGCCTGCAGCCCCTGATCTCTGAAGGTTATTGTAAAGCCATTCTCAATACTACGACAACCGTATCAGCATATTCTTATCATGCGTCTTTTGGTTCAAAACTGGGAGATAAAACTGGCGTTACAGGTGCAGATTACTATTTATAGCTCGTGATCTGTGTCATTTTCAAAGAATAAAGCTCAAAAATGATCTGTGTCATTTTCAAAGAATAAAGCTCAAAAATGATCTGTCATTTTCAAAGAATAAAGCTCAAAAGGCCTAGTCTTCATGTGAAGACTATCCAGTTCTGTGCTAAGCTCCCTAAAAGAACAGTGTTCACAAAATCCATCTATTTAAATATTTCCCGCAATTTGATTTGTGCATGTTCACATTGCCAAATGACGAAAAAATATTCTCTCACATTCACACCTAACGTTCGACTTACAACCATGCCTCTAATTGTCACCTCATTTCAGAGAACAAAGCTGTAATTATTGCACTCCAGTAACTGTTGAGACAACATCTCAACAGTGGAACTGTGGACACCGCTGAGCTGATGGTTCGACAAGATGGTCTGTGGAGCAGAACTCTTTGACTGGAGCATCTCCAAATTCGAAAGCCCCCGCTAATTGATCACTTTAGATCACTGCTTGAGTGAACTGTGTTGTAAGGATGTTTTCATATAAATGTGCACATAGAGCGGAATCTCCTTGAAGCACTTTCAGGTGTTTGTAACCAAAGAAAACCTGAAGTGGCTACATCAGTGCCACATTGGCACTGATTTTGAATGTTAAGTAGTATGAATACATTTTAAAGGATCTTCAAAGGATTTTTTTCACTACTAACACACATAGTCTACACAAGAAATTCAGACACACTGTACAAAAAAGCATCATTCTCTCTCATTACCTGACCACATATTCTTGTCATGCATCTTTTGGTTCAAAACTACAAGGCACGCTTGTTTTGAACCAAATACTACACATTTTTCTTCTTACGAAAGGTAATATTAAGAGAATTATTGCAAAATGCCAAAATAATGAAAGAACCATTTTTTATTGCTTTCTTTCCAAATATGACATTTCCCAGCCTTATTATTGCCTTCCTATGGAATTCTGCTCAATTCTCATCTCCGTTCAGCGCTGTGTGTAGGATTTCTCCCAATGACCTCGATTGATCATTGACCTGGTAGAATTTCAACCAGGTCAGTCAGCATAGTTGTCATTGGTCAATAGTAAGGTTGATTTTCTGCTCGATTTTAGAATTGCAGTCTTGGCTGTAGTTTGGCAATGGCAGCAGAGGGAATGAACTACGGTCTAAGGTCTTCAATATTTAGAAAGCCACGCTCACAAATTATGAATTAACAGCCAACTGGTTTGACTAAGCACCTTTATTTTCATAGTGGAGACTGATTTCTGTTAAGCTTCATGAAGCCAAACTTGTGCCATTTCCCTGTTGTGTTTGTCCTGTGAAGCCAGTTCGATCAAACATTTGCAGCTGAGTACATTTTAAAACTTCAAATGAGTGCATGCATCCAGAAAGAAGTTGTTTCTGAACAAACATGTGTCCAGACAACAGGCGAATTTTTACTAAGCTGGAGGTTTCCAGACCTAAACATGAATTTACCTTTAAGGAGTTTCGGAAAGCAATGTGGAAGATTGAATGAATTTATAACATTTTAAATAATTCACATTTCAGTAAATTTGAGTTAGTGTTGGAATACCTCAAAAATATTTCTTCCAAAAATATCATATTCACAGTGAAACAAGTCCTTTACCAGGCTTACTCTAAACACAGCATAAAAAAAACCAAACTGCAGTTCCCATATGTATTCTGGGAACACCTTAATTTTAGGAGACATCTCCTGTTTTCACTGTCATATTTGAAGGATAAAGGCAGAACACAATGTCAACTGTGAAGTATCAGGTGGCAGAATCTCATGTTTGTGTTTAGTTTCAGCAGGAACTGGAACACCTAAAAAAAACCTTGGCATTGTGGAAAAAATGACTGGATGGAAATATTAAAACATCTCATGAGATAAGTCAGGATGTTAATGCTTGTCACAAACCTGTCATGCAGTGATTTTAGAAAAAAGGAAATATTCTGTTTAAAAGTCAAAAACATTTTTACACTACAGAAATAAAAAAAGAAGTAATGAAAAGTGTCTCACACGTGATCTCTAGTTCTTCTGAGCTTTAGCAAATATAAGATATTTTGATTTATTTTGAGAAAGTATCTGTGTTACTGATAGTAGCTGATGAAAGTAATTTGTGCCACAATAGGAAAATCTTAATAGCATCAAATGCATTTTACAGTGGTGTAATTAAATATGAAACACAATGTAGAATGTTAAAATAATTATTCAATAAATATGGAAAGTAAAATTTTAAGAATTGCTAACTGTTAGTTTTAGCATTTTAAAACTGAAGGAGTCAAAAATGTAATTTTCTACAATCACATTTACTTAAAAAAAACAACACGACACTCATAGTGTCATGGAAAATATGCATAAGTTTGGCCTTGACAATCTGTGTCTTTCACTTTTTAACAGTACCTATAGCACACTCACAGTTTCAATATTCATTGCTATTCTTGCCTTGACCTGACACAAATAGTTTATATTCTTACTATTCTGCAAATCTTTAAATTTGGCATTTGTCTGAAAGATTACTCTGTGGCAAATAGATGCATAAGCTATTTAATATGTACAAATAGTCAATGCACATAAAGAGTTTGGGTCCTTCAAATTGTACAGATTAGGGATACTACACAACAAAAGACCTCTGACTATTAATACACCATGGATACTAATGTTCTTTGAAGAGTCTTTACACACAGAGTGGTAACTTGCTTGTTGCTATTATTTTATCATTTGAAAGCTGTGTTTCATAAAGTTTTGTAATTCAGATTCTGTGATCAGATTAGGCATAGCTGTGAAAATAGGTGAAACATGACACAGGCCTGATTAATTAATAGAACTGTGTCTTTGTTCTGACCAGAAACAAAAGTTTGAAAAAGCACTAATCGCAGCATTATCATAAATTCGCTTTTATATTCTCCTATTTTGAAACAGATAATTTGACAGACATCTAAAATGCAAGCTTCACTAAACACCTGAAAATAATTTTTACGTTTTAAAAAAGAAGCATATTTTGTGAAATTTAAAGTCTTCGGTACTTTGTCTATTTTTGATTCATTTAATACTAGTTTTTAATGAAGATGAAAGTTTTCCACAATGTTCATCTTTGTACAAAACTTTTATTTTAACAAGTGCATGCAACTGCACTCTGTAATTTTTGGTGAAAATTTACTTGACAGTCTTGTCTTCTCTCTTTTTTTAGAATAGACTAAAAAGAATAAAGTATATTTATGCTTAGTTTTGAAAAGACAAAAGCAGTAGATCTTTATATATTGAGTGAGCACATGGGCACCTAATGAGCCACAAGAACACACCATTTAGACAAAATAGTGCTAATGTTTTAATCAATATCATTCAATATGTGTGTGGATGTGATTTGGCTTTTAGTTTTCCTTTTTGAATTTAGAAGTGACCATGAGACACTGCAGACGATTTATGCCATGCCCTTTATTTATAAGGGCAGTGTGAATGCATACAAAAACTTGCACAAAACTAAGGTAATTTAAATTTCCATTAATTCTTTCTTCTTTTATGGTCATCTTTGTGTTCTGTGATAATGGGGAAAGTTAAAATACAACAAAGTAATGAATATCTAGGCAGCTTCAGAGGTAGCACAACTGTATTAAATGTGGAGTCATTATAAATGGGCACATAATAAAAAGAAAATGAAATGTTGAAATTTAATATGATGCAGAGGTTGAAGATTTGATTTGATTTATTGTGACAAATTTTAAACAAGCTCAGAGAGGAGAATAGAATCGTGATTATTCCCCTCATCATTACTTTAGTGCCATTTGCTCTATACTCATTAGCTTTATAAAACAGTCACACAAACACACACATGCACATGCAGCAGCTGTGTGTCACATGACCTCTTTTCATGGATTTGTCTTTCAAAGGGACAAAATCAAAGGCTTGTAAAAGTGCTTCACACTTAAAAACGGTCTATTAATGTTTCCTTTGGAAACAAAGGTGTCTTTGAACGCACCGAATCAAAGACTAAACAGATTACACAAGTGAACACTGAATTAACATAGCAGCCATTTTTTATTTGGATCCCCCTCAATGAGGCAGTAGACAGCTTTCTGTGACACAGGGTACAAAATAGAAATGTACCTTTGTACCTTACTGTCAACACAATCTCAACACTAACGTTTTGTTGTTGTTTATTTTTTTACAAATTTGAATGGATCAGCAAATGCATAAACTACAATAAAATACTCTTAAAAAACTACAATCCTCCTAAGAGCTGTTGCAAAAAGCATCAATGGACAGCGCAGAGAAGCAGTGTTGCAATGATGTGCTGAAGGAAAACAGACCAATTTCCTTTAAGGTATTTTTGACATGTACAACATTTTTAAAATAACTGAAGGTAGCATAGTTACTTGATTGTGCTATAACTATTTTTTTTTTTTCAGCCTTAAGTCTTGACAGAATTAACTTGTCTCTGTGGAGGGCGTACACTACTTTGACGAAAATATTCAGTCAGATATTGGATGGATGATTGGGGTCTAAAAACATAAAGAGGAATAAGGAATAAAAACAAATGTGCATGTAACAAAAACTTTATATGTAGATAAATACAGTGTAACTAATTTGAAAGACCTTGCTGTGAACAGGAGGGCATAATGTGCAAAAAAAAAAAAAAAAAAAACTTATCTTCTAATTTCTCTCATATACTAGCAGTAAGTGCAGGCTTTTTATAATGCCTAATAAAAATGTTTTCAATATCATCTAGTTTCAAATACTGTGTATTTCCATGCTGTTAGCTCAAGAATTGCAATATTTCCTTAAAATAATTGATGATGGTTTTCTTTTTAACAACCTACTAGTGTTTTCAGCTTCTTAAGGTCTGAATTCCTGGTTTCTGTGAAAATAAAGTAGCTATTACGGGTCGACCAGACCGCATCTCATCTGAGTCATTTGTGCCTTTCTAGTTTCTCCTCTTTTGTCCTCTCCTGCTTACAGCTGAAAAAGTGAGTTCACAAAAACATTCTGTGGGGTGTTTAAAATTTAAAAAGATAGATGAGTGAAGATCAAGTATATCCCTGAAGAGTGTAAGTGAAGAAGCGTCAATAAGCGGCAACTCACTGTTTGCTAAAAGACCTTTTGAAATCCACTTGGTTTGAAGAGGGCATGAGAACTTCATCCAACAGATCAAACGTCACAAGAAATAAACATATTTTATTAAAAGCTTAGTTTGTGCTTATCTTGAAAGCATAATTAATTTTGACTGTACACTTGTAACAAAACAATGGATATATGATGTGGCTTTGTCACACACAATTTCAACTTGATTGGTTTAGCATAATGGCTGACAAGATAGGATGCCTGATAATGGAAGGAAACCAAAGTAATCCCATATAGAACCTCGGATGGAAAACGAGATGTAAAATGTCAAATTAATATTATGAATATTTTTTGTTTATCAAACATACTATTTGTATTTCTTGTGCCAAATGTGCCATACACTGAAACTCTCCTAGAAGTCTGACTAACAAAGCCACTTTGAAATCAGAAAATGATTTTTTGCAATTACAACAGCACCTTCTGTCTCCACGGACCCCGGGGACCTGCTGCAGGAAACTATGCTGCCCTGTCGACTACCAACAGTGAGGTGTAACAGAGTGAATAAAAGCCAGCGCTCTCAAAACTACAAGCATGCTTTATTCTGCAGAGAATACCTCTAAAATGTACTTGGCTCTAACCTTCTCTTTTAAAAGTTGCCACTTTTTTGATAGTGGTGAGTTCTAAAGCTCTTCCATACAGACACCCTCAGCCATGAATTGTCTGCAGGGGACTTGTTAAAGGGTCAGGTCCTTGTTTTGACAAACAAAGGTGAGACTGGAGTTTGTGTCTAAGTTTTTGATATTATGTAGAAACATATTTTTTGGATTATTTCTTTCATAGTTAGAGATTGAACACTCATTTTACTAATATTGCATAAGCATGAATTTAAGTTAAGAGACAAAACACTAAAGATTACATACTTTATTTCAGTATATTAGAGCAGTATTGTCATAAAAAAATGTCTGTACAGATAACGATTGGTTATTTGTTTCAGCAGGTTAACAATGAGGTGTAAAACATGTAAACTAACAAAAAAATGTTATGACATGATGAGTCACAGGTTTTGTGTTGTGCTATTCACTCTTGGTCACTTTTCACAGGAATTGTACGCCGCACTCTGAATACTCACTGTTCCTGGGAAACAACAGATTTTTAACTAGCTCATGATTAAGAAATTATTAAGTTGTTCTTGAATCATCCTAAACTAAGGATAACTTTCAACTAGGGAATTGAATTGATACCTTCCCATACTGCTTTCTGATGCATCTGTTTAAATAAATCATATTTAATATGCCTACTTTATGTTGCACAATCTATAAGCTTTACCTTAAAATGTCAACATTATGAACCAAAAGCACCTTCTATCCACCGCAACATATTGCACTGCACTGTAATTATGAGGCTTTTTCATATTTTATGAAGTCCATGAAGTTTAGAAATCAGGTGGGAGTACTCAATTGTGTGAAAATTGCACTACTAGATGCCCTTCAATCCTACACACAGGGCTTTGGATTGTTTTTTTTTATTTATTTATTTTTTTATTTTTTTTGTTGCTTTTTTTTTTTTTTTTTATGAATAGTTTGATTATGTTATGAGGACGTCTGGGATTAATGGAGTGTTTCTTCTTTTCAACACTCCAGCACTTTGTATTGCCTTGTGGCTGAAAAGGGGCTATATAAATAAAATTACCTTTACCTTTACCCAACTACTAGAAATCAAGCTTTCACAATTTGCTTAAGATGCTTACAGATGAGTTTGCATGTATTAAAGTCAAATGAATTTACCCTTTGGCATTGAAATGATTAAAGTACAAAAGCAAACAATACGTAAAGCATGTAGCAACACAACACTCTTAAGTCTTGACAAAAACAAAAAATTATGTTGCAGTGTTGATATTTTGTCCTCCTTTCTTTCCGATGACAAACAGATTGGCACAGAGTGCCTTGTCTGGTGGCACATTGATTTGTGAAAGGAGGAAACCGGAATATAACCTACGACCTTCCGATTGTAAGACAACTACTCTATCACTGAACCCCAGTCACCCAGAGCTGAAAGATGGTTGAGAGCTTTGTCTGTTAAAACATCTAAACTTTGCCCATCAAACTGAAATGTATACCAGAAAGCACTTGGCAGTTGTCAGCGTTTATGTTTTAACCATGTTTATGGTTTATGCTTTTACTACTGATGTTATATATGTTTGAAGCTATAATTGTGAAGTAATGAAGGAAACTGCTTTTAAACTTGTGTCCACAAAGGCCATAAATAAAGGGTTCAATTGGGCTGCCTGACATTATTGAAGACTTGTGTGTGGTAAAATTTTGGCAACACATTGGACAAACTAAGTAGCGACAGATAAAATATCCTACAGCTGAAATCTTATGAGTTTTCTATCTGTACTATTCACTTTTTTTTCATATGATCACCTTAAATCTGAAATTCAAAAATGTTTTATGAACATTTATTGCAAATAAAAGAGGTGCAAATGGACCTCTTTTATTGTAAAAAGCCTGCAAGATAATAAATTTAAAATTGGAAAGGCATAAAAGCCACATCAAATTGACTAAAGTATAGTGTTAGATACTCAAAGAATATTGCTAAAGTGGTCTCTTTTTTTTTCTCAAGGAGAAAATGAGAAAGCACAAAGTCATGAATCATTAGCACAAAGTCTCAAAGTAGTGATGAGTTGTTCACAGACAAGCCGGCTTAAAGATCTAGCGATTTGTAAGAGACAAGAACACCCTATTCTTCAGATGGCCTACTCCTTTTTCTTGAGAATCCATGCAGGCAAGGATTTTATTTTGACTGGAACATCATGCAGTCATTCTCATGCAAAGACAGGGCACAGTCATTATCATAATGCAAAAGACTGAAGCTTAGGAGTCTGGCATAGTGATGCAATTGGCACAGAAAATGAGTCAGATAGAAAGGTATAAGTCTTAGGAAAAAGTGAAGATGCACTTGGCTTTTCCTCAGAGATATTGGAGAGTACAAAATGTTGGTTACAAAATTTGTAAAATAAAAATATTCATTCAAAGTGAATTAAACAGGATCAAAAACAAACCTGTGTGCTTTATATAAAACACTAAAAAAAAGAATTGCTTATCAACACACAAACCATTCATACTTAATATTTTATACTTAGTATAAAAAAAAACTGTCAATGGCACTAAATGAACAGGCATTTTAAGAGTCAGCACCTCTGCAGGATCAAACCAAGAGAGCTGAATCTTTAAAAATAAGTGAACCCACCTATCATTTTTGTAAAGAAAGCTTCGAATGATAAAGCCTAGCTGCAATTGCTGAAATCAAAATATCTCAAAATATCACTCTGTTGACTCTAACTGAAGATTTTCTCATTTTAATTAGGAAAAGCCTACACAGAGATTTACAGCTTCTCTTTTGAAAAGTACAGAAGCTATGTGCAATCTGGCACAAAAAAGTTGCAGAGTGATAATTTCTATGTCTCATATTGCGTTACATAACAGTCCTACTTTAAAGACAGTGGAGCTAAACAGCAGAGTAAAACATACACGCGATGCAAGTGTGTGTAACCTGCCTTGGTTAGAAATAGTTTTGTTACTGAATTATCCCACCTTACATCGGTCAAGCACAACTGCTGCAATTTACAAGGCAGACCTCAAGAAATGTTTAAAATTACAAATAATTATGATTGTTTGAATGTAAGCAGAATGTTAGAGAGCAAACACCCTTCTGCACTGCATTTAATCGTAGCTTATGTTTAACTAGCTTTTTTGTGAAAGCAGAAAAAAAAATAAATACAATAATCTTTTAAAGTCAGACATGAAATAAATAAACATGACAGTGAATCAGATAAAAAAAAAACATGATTTTCTGTCTAATGATATTCATGCAGTTGCTGAATTTTGGAAGCACATTTAGATTCTGTTTAGTATTTGCTAAACATAATGCACTCTTTCTTTGACAAAGTCAATATTACCAAAAATCTCCATCTTACTATAATTGTTTCAACCTAATCTTCTTGTTTGCTTAATTCTCGTTCACCTATGTATTTTTGATTTTTTTTTCTAATTACCTTTTATGCAATTTTTTGTGTGTTCTATGAGTACATACATAAATCACCTTCACTCAAACAACAAGAAGCAAGCTTGGTTTGTTTGTACAGAAGGACAACTGAAAAAAATATTGTGCGGTGTGTAGACAGGTGCAGAATTAATTGGCCTTCCTCATCTTGACAAATAGGTATGAATTTACATATTAGTGGAATCACCGGAGGTAAAAATGTGGACCTGAGATAAAATTATCATTTTTTCCTCATAAAATTCATCTCCAGACTAAATGCCTCAAACAGAGGGTGCAAGTACTTCAGGTCAAACAGATGTTACATTATTTACCTGGAGCCACATAGACTGCATGCTATTAGTACTTGGGATGATTATGCATGCTGCCCTAGATCACAGCATACCCTCTAAGTTTAAAGGCAGCATCCATTACAGCTACACGAGGACACTTGCCATACCCCGCAAACAGACTGCCTGTTAGAGCAGCTAGAGACCCCTTGAGATAAAAAAAAAAAAAAAAAAAAAACGATTCTTGCCTCCACTTTACCACACAGACAGTGTTTTTGAGTGACAGACTCATTTGCCAGATTTTGTGGGTGGATGTTTATGCAAATGCTTCTCCTCTGTGGGCTGAAATAGCCATCCAGTGACAGACCAAAACTAACTGTGCTGAAATGCAGATGCCATGCATCTTAGAAGGTTGAAAGCTGAGCATAATTCACTTTGAAATCTCTAGCTCCACACAACTAGAGCTTGATAAACTATCCTGCACTAAGCTTCTCCTCATAAAAGTGAACATTATTTATTTATTATTTTATGAAGAAAAGATGGAGATGATATTTGGGTGTGTTTATCCAAACAATATTGTCCTATGTCTTGCTCTCCCATTAAGGCTGTGGGGTATTGCTGCAGTACACTCACGTGGATCTTGATCATGTTTTCGTCAAGAGGATGAATAGTGCTTGGAACAATTTGGCATTGTAAAAAATTGTCATATGAGAATCACAACTCTTGTATAAATTCCTTTTTACAAGTCAGCTGAGCTGCATATATTTTCAGTTTAACAAAAATATAAAACCTTCATTTCACACCAAGTGCTGACTGCAGGCAATAAAATCAAGATGACTCTTCTCTTCTGGGCAGTCCTAAGATAATTTTTGTTGTTAAGGAAAGAAATGAGAAATTGTTGCACTGAATTATGCATATGATGATAAACAACCAGCAGAATTATAAGATGGGCAGGTCATCTTCACTTGCAAGGATGCATCATTTGTTATATTTATGTGAACAGAAAAATCCTTTTAATATGAGATGGGTTTTTCATGCTCCTCTGAATCATAAGGTCTCATAAGGTCAATAAAATTTTACTGTAGTGGTGGAAAAGCAGTGTTGTGAATTACAAAAGATATAGTAAGAATTCAGATCAACTTGATTAACAACGACAGCACTTTGGTGTGAATGCTGACATTAATCAATAATAGTAAAAGAGGAATTTGATCTGCAAAGCTGTGTGACAGAAGTTGTCTATATTGTGAAAAATCAAAAAGATAAAATAGCTGCTTTTCTAACCCCTTCATGACCAATTCTGCCTAAGCCGGGCTTATTTTCAGCATTTCCACATCACAAATCAGTGACAGTTAATGTCTATGACTTTGGTTTTGTTCATCTTTTTTAACAAGCAAAGTTGGAAGAGCTAAACAGAAACTTCAAAGCATGTCTGATAAAACTGTGGATTTTCAATAATAATTCACGAGCCATTGTAGAAGACCCGATCTACAGGTACGCAAATCTAGCCATGATTCATCATGCAAAAGATGTATTTGGGTGGAATGCAAACACTAATAAATCTGACTTGCATATTCACTTATGGCCCATGTTTGATTTTACTGGGTAAAGAATTTGCTCACAAATGATCCCTTACAAAACTCCCAGGCCTTTACAAGAGAAGAATGCTTATATTGAAATTAAATGGAACACAAATGTAGTCCACTTTCTAATTAGGTAACATATAAATTCTGCATGTTAACTAACACTGGCAAACTACAGGGATGAATGCAGCTCCATTGTTATACTGTAAATATTGTGAATGATGTACCATTTCCCTTCCACTTTATTCCAGTTAACTACTTTGTAACACTAAATTTCATTAAGATAAACTGAGTTCTACACCTTTAAAATCTAAGAAGTTATGAAAGTGCAAATATAGGTGACTAAAAGCCCTTTCCTAACATTGTGGTAGATAACACATCAACACAATAATGTGTTGGCTTTCCCACACAGGGTAAAGCACACACTTTGAAATCTCGAGAGGCTTTTGCACCTGGAAATTGTTGTCAGTGACTCAGACTTAAACTACCTTATTTAGGCTATGTTTTTTTGTTTTTTTTTCTTTTGAGAGAAACATTATGGAGCAGTTAAGCACTACAAAATTGAAAAGAATTCATTTTCGCATGTAATCAAAAAAATCTGTGAAGATCATAATGCAATTTATCTTTGTCTTGTGTTTGGAAGGTCCTCAACACATGGTAATAAAACAGAAAATATTGAGTTTTGAAAAACCAAGCAAACTTTCCAAGAACTTTGGCTGACTAGAGAGGGAAATTAAAGTCTCTGCTTAAAAGCAGAAGATCTTCAGTAAACTTAAATGACTTTTGAGGTTTATGCCTTGATCTACTAAGCCCCATGCACACACGCACGCACACATATAAA
Source organism: Poeciliopsis prolifica (assembly GCF_027474105.1). Classification (NCBI taxonomy): domain Eukaryota; kingdom Metazoa; phylum Chordata; class Actinopteri; order Cyprinodontiformes; family Poeciliidae; genus Poeciliopsis; species Poeciliopsis prolifica. The sequence continues at coordinate 7,300,274 of NW_026562380.1, forward strand.
TAGAACTTTCATGAAAGAATCATCTGAAGAGAACCTTATCTTCATCCTCATCTCATAATTTATACTAAGAACTTCACACCACAGCCTTCAAATACTGGCTGGCACAAAAAGAGTCTTGTGAGTTGAGTTAAGTTAATAAAAAACTTTTCAGCCGCTTTGAGCAAAGATCTATTTTGATTAAAAAAGAAGAGGAAAGTAGAAGTTTATAAAATCAACTGCTCTGACTGTGTCGTTAAAGAAGTGGAACAATAATCTTTTGGACTTTGGACAGGTAGAGAGAAGGTAAAATATTCTCAAATGCAAACAAATGCAAAAATCAGACATCATGGAGAACCCAAGCCTGAGCATTTTCGAATAAACACATCTGTAGACCTGCAGATGTCCTGACTGGATATTCAAGCATCTGCAATGTAACCATCTGATTTATGTTTCCAGAAATTGGAAACATAGAAACCCTCATAAGAACTGGAAGCAACCAAGCTAACTACATGGACTGTTTATAAGCTGCTGAAATGTTGATACTATGCTCTGACCTTGCCTTTACTTATGGCTCAGTTACTTCTTTACATTATTTTTTTCTTTCTTTCCTGTTTTGCAACGTGAGAATGATTTGCCAAGAGATTTTCTCAAAGAAGTATTGTGTGTATTTTAAATATTCTGATCTTTAATTCCCCTATTTATTGCTGAAAATGTTTGTATTTCACTGCCATTAAAAAAAAAAGAAAAACAAAGTTACAGACCTAATCATGTGAAACCACAGCACTCCAAAAGAATATTGCTTTTTAAAAGCCAAATACTGTTAAACAGTTGTTTTCAACTTGTTCATCTTCAAGCATTCCTCTCATATTTGAAGTGGGTTCATGCTGTTGTGAGCATAACAATAGAATTTATTTTCTCAAACCAACACTTGGCCTCATAGAGCAGCCTCAGAGTTAAGACATCTGATGTCGGGCATGTTTTTGACTGCATATTATAGATATTGCTTTTTATTTGCTATGTGGATCCTGGAGTTTATGACGAGCATGGCAATGTGAGTAAGATAATAACCTATCTGTGGTAAGTCTGAGGAAGGTTTCCCTTGAAAACAGAAGATTTTACATCTGTTTTTCTCAAAATATTTCTTTGAAACTGAATACAATTTTCTGATCTTCACAGCCAATATAATCTAGTTATTAAACCCTTCTAAAGTTTTCAAACACGAGTACTTTTCATCACATCTTTCGCAGCACAAGAATTAAAATTCTTGCAAACTGTGTTTTTGGCACATGAAGAAACACACAGACTTTACCAACAGACTATTTCACAAGCAGTGAATATTCTTGAAGCCTTCATTTGACATTTCTAACTCTGCAGTTGGCACAATCAGTACCCAACATCTGTTTATAGGTGCTATTGTACACAGGTGAGGCAATCAAATGAATCGGCAAGGAATGGCATTTTCATCAAAAATAAAAATCGCATCTGCTTTCTGTTTATTAAAAGTGTCTATTGAGATTTTTATTTTTAATAAAAATGAAATATGAGCTAAAGGCAGCATTGCCTTTCACATCAGTTCTCAATGCACTTAATCTTTTCCCAGAGTTGTTTTGTTTCAGTAAGTGCTTTTTTATTCTGTAAATGTGTAAAACTAGAATGTTGGTGATTTCACTTCCTTTCCATTTTGTACCTTTTTTTATTGTTTTTTTGTTTTTGTCTTTTATAACTGATTTATCAAGTATGAAATGTGTTTTGAATCAAGTGTGCATTATTCTCCAGCTGCCAAGGTTGTCTGTCACACCTACACTGGCAACCAGGGCTAAAAAATCATTTCCAACAATGTGCTGTTAGTGTACTATAATGAACTGTGGTTATGTTGTCTCAATAAATATTAAGAAAGACTGAGATGGTCTCAACGCTAAACGACGGTCTCACAGAGACCTATTTTGATTTGGTCAATAATCTCTCATACATTATCAGCCATCTGGCCCAAATAAGGGTCAGGCCTTAACTAAATATGAAGAGCTTGTTTTAGTTAATGGAAAATTATTTATAAATAAATTCAACTGAAGTGTAAATCATTGGGAGGGGGGTGTGCAGCAACAACATAGAACACTTGTCGCCTTCTGAAGTAGAGAGAAACAAAATGTTTTGTTTAGAGAAGGAGGAAAGGGCAGTATGACATAACTGAATCTGAAGACTAGGTGTTGTAAACATTTGTGCAGCAAGTGAGATTTTTGCCACCCCTATTTTTAGGAACAAGTCCTCCTGATATGTAACCGCTGTAAATTGTGTTCATACTTATCAAACTCAGGCTTGCAGACTTCCATTACACTAATTTTAATTACTAAATAATTAAGTGTTATAGGTTTATGAATGGTTTTGAAGAATATTTCCATGCTATTTGATCACAATTAAGCCTCAACACTGAGCTGTCCAATATGACAAAACATTCTTAGAAAAACAGAAAAGACTTTAATGACCTCCCTCTTAAAATGTACAGTTGTATTTGAACTGCAAAAAGTGCAAAGATGTCCATATATAATTATATTTGTTAATGTTTACATGCCTTTTACAATGTGTTAGGTTTAAAAGAATATGCTTATCAATTATGATTTTCAGTATATTTCTTATGGATATATTTTGATAGGTTATAGTATAAAGAAAGTCACACTAATTTATGGGCTAAAAATGGACAACTGTTTCAAGACTTGAAATATCTATATGGAATGTGTCTTGGTTTAACTCTATCAACCTGGTTTCATTTGTTCAAGGGAATTGCTCACATTAGGGTTAAATCCATTCACACCTCCAGTAGATTTTGGTTTTAAGCCATCTTTTAATTTCACTCTGTCAGATTCAAGGTCCTGACTTGAATCTCGGGACATAATTGAATCTGAATTTATGTTACACATTACAGAATCTGTTAAGTCTGCCAGGGTGTGAATAATTTTGGACTTAACGTTAGTGTAAAGGAAGATATAGAAAGTACTATTGTATCAAAATATTCAAGAATGATCGTTTATTAGTTTACAGATTGGAACTGAAAATATGCTTTTCTTCCAAAAGGCATACTTTAGCTGCTGTATAAAATTATTTAATGGCAAAACTAAAGAGCCTCAGAGAGAGAAGACAAACTGGGCTGTAGTAGTAATTAGTAAGAAACTAGCAGGTAAAATGTGTACAGTATCTTTTTCATAGTAAATGCATGCACTTTATTTTTTAGCTTTGCAACATAACCTATATGCAGAAAACATTTTCCTGTACTGCTCGATTGTAAGAAATATGAAATACAGAAAAAAAGAATTACTTTAAGAATACAATTAAAAAAAAGAGCACTTTTTGTTCTCTAATACATGATAATAAAGGAGTCATCTCAAAGTGCCTTAAGGGTATAGATCATTTATGAAATATCCATTTTATAGATTTGTACCAGACCCTGAGAACTGCTTATATATTTTAAATCTCTATATAAAATATAAAGTAACAATTTACCTCATTGTTTCTGGTTTTAATATTTGACATTTTCTGAACTGTATGTATCATGTATGCTGCAGGAATAGTTGTATGCAAACATTTGGAAAGTGAACTCAGCTCCATATACAAGCTACAGATACAAAACCTAAAAATCCAACAACTTAACATGGAAAAAAATATCTGCTGAGGACTCAGAAAACCTTAAAACCTTAAAAAGATTTTGGAGGCAATTGGGACACAGGCTATTTGAGATGCCTACTGTAACTAATGACAGATAATGCCTGTATAAGACAAAACAGATTCTGTGCTGTTGATCTGAGCGCTTTCCTTCACTGATTTGGAACTAAAATGGCCTCCAAGTGTACTGAACAATGGGAGTGAGTATAATGCAGTGTGACTACTGAGTGACTTGACAGAGATCCAAAGTGAATAAAGGCCCTCACTATATGCAGCAGCCAGGCTAAGCTGCTGCAGTGCTCAGGACTTTGGCGGGTGACGGTGCATCAAAACGCTTCATACACATTTAATTTGCTAATAAATCCTTTTGTCATTTTCTACACGGCATATTGTCTGTGTCGTAAGAAGCTGTTGCGATGAAAAAGCTTCTTTTGAGAATCTTGGCAATTTCACTTGGTGAAATCTCCTTCCTTCTTTTGTTTCCATAATAGCTGAATTGTTTCTTACTTAGAGACGCCAGATAAAACATTGAGTTAGATCATGCATTTTATTGAATTATTTATTACAGAAAATAATTGCTTTTTCTGAAATAAACAGGACAAATATCTGTGATGTCAAACTCAATGCTGGCCTACTCATTGTTCTAATAAAGTGGGGGACATGCTGAGTCATAAAATACTCATCTGAAAACTTTGGGAATTTTACTTCTAATGTTGAATTATTTGGACCAATTTGAATGTTTTTTTTTTGTTTGTTTGTTTGTTTTTAAATCCATGTAACCCATACTTATTTGTCTTCATTTTCGCACAATCTTTCAATTCAATCTAATCATGGAGTTCTAAGGTGATGCAGTTATTTCAGAGTCCATTGTTTGGGTAAAATAAATTGCTCTCAGTTGTACAGAAAATATTTGTTTCTGACTCTAATTTCAGAAACAAAATATTTTTTCAGGTTTTCATATTGCTCTGTTGTCATTGGGGAAACTTCAGAGGACATTTCTTTAAGCCCATAGAAAAAGCATTTTTATTTTCTCTGATACTTGAAAAGGGGCAACTTCTAGTTTTCTGACAAAAGACATGACAAAATCACTTGACAAAATAATGCTAGAGCTAGATTTTTTTTTTCCAGCAGCCAGAGTCTACAAAGTATAAGTATGAAGTGGTTATTGATGCTGAGATATAGCATGGTAAAATGAAAAACAGAATCATTCCTGGACACTTCTTTAGGTTAAAGTCAATTTAATGAGATTGTCAAAAGAAAGTATAAGATCACCCCTTATCGAAAGGTGACTTTTCACCACTCTCCAGTGGATGAAGAAAGGCAAATTAATCTATTTGGAAATATTTTCATATGCAAAAATAAATAAATAAAATAGAAATAAGACTTTCCTTGTGAACTGAAGAAGCACTACTTCATTAGCCTTATGAAAATAGTGGTTTTTAAAGCATAAGGTACACATCACAGGTATAAAGTAAAATAAGTTAAGTGCAAACTCAACTCCTGTAGCGGTCAACCAATGCCCAAAGACAACATATAGTCTTCATTCTGGAAACACACTCAGGTTGTGTTGTGTGTTATCGCCAGAAAACGTAAACAATCTTTGTTTAATGTCAAATAAAAAAAGCAGCGTTCTTCATTTCTCTTGATTTAAATGTAGCAAATACATACCAAACTGTGACTTAATGAAATAATGCATCAAACTCCAAATTTTGTGAATTATGTTAGTAATACTTGATCATTTTATTCTCCAGAGTAAAACTAGAAAGTGCAAAATGCAAGACACTATATGCTAGTATCAATGATATAACTTCAAATAATCAGTAATCAATAATCAATATTTATTTTAATGGCAGTAGTTATGGCTTTTCTTTTTTGAATGACACTGTAACCCTATCTTTTATGCAAATATCCTTAAAATATAGCGCTAACTAATTTTTGTTTAATGCTATCAGAATTTCATGCCAACCCATTGGTACCAAAGAGTTTGGCTACTGAACACCTGCCTACTCTAACCTTAAATTTATGTTAAAAGTGGAAATCTGTAAAACACTCTAAAGCTTCCCTCTGCTTAAACCAGCAATTACCTCCCATGCTCCAAAATTCAGTCACACTAGCTTGAGCTAATCCGAGCATTAATTGGATTTCAAAGCAAAAGGAAGAAGAGGAAGAAGAACACCGTCATTCACTTTGCAGGAGCTAAGACTCATCAGCCTGCTTGATTTTGATTGTGAGGGATGTGGGAGGAAAAACCCACACAAACAGAGAACACCCAGAACAAAAAAAAAAAGAGAAGGATCATTTTAATCTGTCATGCTGTGAGTACCACTGTGCCTCCGTTTACAACTTTTTTTATTCATGAAAAGGGAACGTGTGATTAAAAGTAACACAGAGAAAATGAATCATCCAAGTGGCACATCTGGATTCTGTTTTGCTGGTTTGGCTTTTGAAAATGATACAATGTCAAGAAATGAGGCCTCTCTTTCTGTCTGCCTAATATCCTTAACTAGGTAAGAGCTTCAACCTTTAAGTGCTATACTTCTTCAATGTGGAGCACTGCTGAGGTATTGAGGTTCCAATAGCTTGAGTATACAACCTCCAGCCTGGCTTTTCTTTGATGTGCTCCAAAAGCAATGGCCTACCAGGAACTGAGAAGATCAAAGACATGTGATTTTTATCAAATGGAGCTCTTGTCAGCTGTTTATAATGCTTTGCTCTTCATCAGCAACACCCACTCTGACACTACGATGCCACAGGAAGCACAGTGCTCTTTTAAACCCAGTGGTGATCTCCCGGTTATCCAGATGAAAAAGGATTTATTAAAACCTCCCATCATCCAACTCTATAAATAGAAGCTCATAGAAAATCTTCTGAGAGAAGGAAAAAAAATAAGCTGTACTCTTAAGCTGTTATTAACATGCAAACAGAAAAAATATGTGAAATGTTATTTTGAAGCAGCAAATATTTTTCCATGAAAATAATAATAATGCTTCCTGGTAGTATGTCTGTCACTACATCAGACACCAATGAAAAAATAATAATAATAATACAAAGCTGAATCATACTCGCTCTCACTGCACTTGTTACTTGACCGCAGGCTGAATTTTAATGGTAATTTACATCAGATACTACATGCATTATTGCCTAGGGGACTGAAGTGGTTGTCGAATTGCAGTTAAAGTGGTTTTGTCATCCATACTTGTTACATTATTTAGAGAATGACTCATAATAGTGTTCCTGTGTAAAAGTTATCTTTAAAATAACAGAAATTACACAATTCAAACATGTCCAACAGATTGGAATGCTTTTAGCAACTCTCAGAGGGAGTTGACCAAACTACTTAACATCTGCAATACACATTCTGCTATTTGCCTGGATAAAAATCTGCCACCTGCTTTCAAGGATGCTCCTTATTTTACTTAACGATGTCATGTTTCTGCAAGCAAATTTTTGTTGTCAAAAATCTAAAAGTTCATTTATTGTTATTGGATCTGTGTTCATCCTTTGTGTCTAGCGGGAAATTCTATTTCAATTACAATTCATAATTCTTTATTTTTTTCCCAAAAAATAAAGAATTTTTGGGGATAAAATGTAAATATAAATGTTGTTGTAACTCATAGCAATTAAAGATTCAGTGGAAGTAGGTTACCTGAAGTATGCCACAAACTAAACTGTGTGAGATTTTATTATATTTTTTGTTTGTTTTACATATTTCTGTTCAAACATAACCATTCATGTGTCTAAAAACAATTTTCCAGATATAAGGAAAGAAAAAAACACATAGATTATACCTTGCAAAAAAGCCTTCTTCTAAGTGTGCAAACCTAATTCAGAAACTAAAAACGATCCTTATCATGACAGCTCATTAATGTGTGAATACGTGGGGATGTATGCATATCATGTGAATGTGTGAATTTCAATAGCAAACAGGTACCATGATTGTGAAATTTTCTCTAGTAAGCATTCCACTGCATAAATTATTGCTGATTTCCAACAAACACACAAAAAAAAGACGTTGCATTGCTCTATGGCAACACTGAATGGGCAACATACCTGTTGACCACCTCCAAAACAGTGAAGGTTTTATTCAAACATTTTTGATTTTACAGTGTCTTGTAAAAGTATCAATACCCCCTTTACACATGTTCAACTGTAACAACTATAAATGTAAATGTAGTTTATTGGGATTATATGTGATAGACTACCACAAAATAGCTCATAACTGTAAAGTGGCAGGGAAAGAATACACAATTTTACATTTTTCTATACAAACTAAATGTGTGGTATAGGTATAATCACTCCATTTTACTGTGATTACAGCTGCAACATCTTGCACAGCTAAAATTGTTGACCACTTTTATTGCAGAAAATTTCTAATTTGTTCATGTTGAACATAGAGTGTGAAACATTACTGGCCTGTGAACTAGATCTATCTGAGAATCTTAGTATATAATCTAAGACAGATTTTATTCTACACTATTGAACCAGATAATCTTTTGAACTCAACAATTACACTGAAGCTCTGGTTATAACAATAGTGTCATCATCCTGCCAAAATGCTAAGCACAATATCAAGTCTTTTCCAGTATTCCAGGTTTTCTGATTGTCCTATATTTATTTCCATTTATCAATTTTGACCAACTTCCACGTTCACATAGGCGAAAAGCATCTCCACAGCATCATGCTGCCACTATGCATCAAGATGGAGGTGGTAAGTTTAGGGTGGTAGTTTTCAGCCGCACGGTATTTTTCATATAGGCCAAAAAGATTAATACTCTAATCTGACCACAGGGGACTTCCTCCACAATGTTTGCTGTTTCCTGTACATAGCTTGTAAATATCAGCAGATTTAATTCACACAAAATTATTTTAATAATTCAACAATCTAAACACTATTTTATAAAGGATACATTTATGGACCATATCCACAGGTTATTCAACCTGAGTTGCGGATTTCTGCAGCCCCTCCACAGTTATCATAAACCTCTTGTCTATTTGTCAGTGTAGGTGGATGGCCATGTTAGATAATCTTTTTTTCAGGATTTTTTGAAAAATGGTCCCTGAGATGCTGGGAGCTGGAGATATTGGGAGGGTTTTTTTGTTTTGTTTTGTTTTTGCTTTCCTTTTTGAAGAAAATTAATTCGTATTGGATTTTGATATTAAAACATTTTTGCAAAATGCATATATTCTTTTCTTTTCACTATACAGCTTTGAATAATGTTGCATTTGTCTATCACAAAAAAAAGTCCAATATGTTAAGGTTTTTAGAAGATATTCAAAAATTCAAGGGGTATGAATACTTTTGAAAAGAACTACAGCTTTTAGAATTTAAGACAAAGCACCAAAGTTTTGAGTTCTGGCTTGGGCAATGTTATTTGACACTGCTGCATCAATGATCCCATTCTTTTCCAGTGGCTTGAATGCCAAATAATAATAAAAAAATGTGTCCAGATTAGTATTGTCAATTGTTGTAAGGATGACTGTGACATAAATGTATAAACAAACACAAACAGAGTATCTTTGGATTTGCAGCCATTTTAGCTTTGTGCTGATGTGCACAAAAAACAAACAAACAAACAAAAAAAAACACATCCATTTTAAATTCACTGCAATGCGTTTTAATTTAGTCTGACCAAATGAAAGAACCCCTTAGGTGGACTGCTTTGTGCAAGCGTGGTCTTTACTACACCCAACTCCCCTGTCAGCTTTGAATCTGCAGTTGACACAGATTTCTAAGTCAACTGCAGTCCATATATCTATGTGTGCTCTTTGTTTCATGGGCCATCATAGTTCAAACATGCATTTAGGGCAGAGGAAGGAGTGACAGACGTGCACATTTCATTGACATGTTTACTATCTTATCTATGCAGAGAGTAGAGTGCATTACATCTTCTACTAGTTGAGCAGAACAAATAAGATAAGTGGATACTTACCTTCTTTAGGAGGCCGTCTTACTTCTGCACTCAGATTGCAGATTTGACCGACATGTAGCTGAGGTGACAAGCAACCCTCCGTTTGTGGGTTTAAAGGTAAAACCACATTATTGAGCATGAGCATGCTCTCTGATTCTCCATCGCCTAAATGCTGAGGACATGTGCATTTGGTGTACACGATCCCGCATGCCTCCACTGTCCCTTTCTCTGCTTTCAGGCAGTTTTCCAGCCACGTACAAAGCACTTGACACCCAAACTGGCTAGGGCTCGCCTTATTCAATACTAAGAACTCCAGGATAGACTGCTCCTCCTCATCCAGCTTCTGCGGCGTCAATCCATTGTAATCGTAAGGAAAAACTCTCCGCAGCTGAGCAAAATTTTTGTCGTACAGCAAAAATATGTAATTATTCTTTGAATCACAGAGATATACAATGGATGCGTTCACTTTGAGCAACTCGTTTATCTTCTCGTGTGAGTAGTGATCAAACTGATAAGCAAGCAAAGAGTATTCAGAGCAGCTCAAGTCTCGCTTGTATAGTTTAAGGTAGATGCTGTATTTGGTTGGGTCTGGGTTCTCCAGCGTCCATGTACAGTTTGTGTAGTTCTTGGGAAACATTTCAGACACTGAGTATGATCCATAAATGACCCCCTTGACCAGAGTGGAACACCAATAATCTTGGGCACCAGTTAATCCAAACATAACCAGAAGATAGGTGGAAAATATATAAATCAACAGGTTTCGAACAGCCTTCATCCTATGTCATTTGGCCTGCAGGGAAAGATGAAGAACATCATGCAAAAAGAATATTAAATCAGAGCACAGACACATTATGGATGATTTCTGTCTAGTCTAATTGACATGCTTCACATAGTTCTCGCCAAGTCCTTCCATGGAGAGGGCGAAAAAAGGCACATTAACCTCAGCAGCATGTCTGTTGCAATCCCCTCATCCCGTCTCCTTTTCCCACTATACTTTGTGCAAACATTGCCACCTTGTGGCAGCTTAAGCCCTTCTGTGTTTTTATTATTTATTTATTTTTGAGGGAGGTGGGCGCAATAATGTGAGTCATTTAGACATTATTAATTGGGTCATATTTGGATCGGCACCGTCTCATGAGATATTCGAATATTGCTGTTTAGAATGGCATATTGATCAAACACAAATTGCGAATATTGGCATGGAGGTCCTCACGAGTTTTAGTATGCGACGTTTTTTTTTTTTTGTTGTGTTTTTTTTTTTTTTTATGCAGTAGCCAGGGTCTTTTCAGTCAAACTGTATTCTTTTGACTATATGCTGCACAGTCAGATAATAAGAGGAGGCTGAATTTAATTTAAAAAAACACAAATAAGCCAATATGTCTTTAATGCATCCTCATGCATGACGATTTTTTTAAAATCTCTCTCTCTTTCTTTCTACGCGCTTTCAGAAATACGCACGAACCTGCTCTCGAATTCAGAGCTTGGCATATTTGATAATGTAATTTGATAAAGAGCCAGTATTTGAGTGGGTTTGAGTGTGTGTGTGTGTTGGCGCGTGCGCGAGTGTTGCATGAACGCAGGCTCGTGAGAGAGGAGAGGGAGAGAATGCAATGCGATGTCCTGATTGCTTTAATCCTACAGGCAATGCAGCTGTGAGCAGTGTCACAGCAGAATGTGCATGCGTGTGCGCGTTCCTCAAACCGTGTGTACCCGCCTGTTTTTGCGCGCGCACGTGTGTATGTGAGTGTAGGCGTGAAAAATCCCAAAGTAAGCTGCAGATTGCAGTTTTTCAGAGAATAAATACATTTGCGTCTCCCAACTTCTTTTAGGATGATGATGAGACGGAGGGGGGCGGGGGGGGAGCTCCGTTCGAGCAGACTGGCATAATATGTGTCATGTAAGGATTTGCGGAAGCTGTGCAGAGTTAGATCAGCTTTTGCTGCGATATGTAAACCCGTATGATCCCACAGCCCTCCCGCAAGATTTGTGGCCATGCATGGCATTCATAAAAACAAAGAAAAAAACCCCAAAATAAATCAGTATTCCGGAGAATCGCTCGTCAAGAGAGTCCCGGTTTTACTGTCCATGCTTCCTGGAGCAATTTGGTCTTCAGAGTAGATGTGAATAAAAAGGCATGTAGGGGCGACATCTCATACCGCAGCACTTTAAAGTGATTTTTGTCTCTTAAGGGGGAGATCAGCTCTTTGGAAAATATCTGTTAAGCACCCCAGACTAATGCGAGCGGATAATCGTTCGTCGTGTTGAATATTGACGGGGCAAATATGTGACAACTTTAGACATGACACAGGAAAATTTCCTCATCTCTAACAATCCTAATCATTGTTACAATTAAAACAATATCTTACCTTACACTGCGGAAGCTATGGCTATTTTCCCAACACTGGCCACATCCTTATAAATAAATTCTGCAGCCCTTCGGTGAATCAATACTCCCCATTCCCGACAATAGAAGTCCGGCGCAACAAGATGGTTCAGTGGATGGAAATAAAATGCGTTACACTCCGCTCTGCCCGCTCATATCCTCCCTGTCCTCTTCCTCTTCTTCTGCTGGCTTTTTCCCATCAAAACCGGAGCGCAACAAACGCACGACAGCCACCGAGCAGAAGAGAGAAATACCAAGAGAGAGAGAGAGGAGACAGGGGGGAAAAAAAGGAGAAGGAAACAAGAAATTCTTGGAGTGATGAGAAGAAGCGAGCGAATTCTTTACTGTGTTCCCAGGAATTAAATCGTCTCTATTTTTTTTCTCCCAAATGGTTTCGCCTCTGTTAAAGTCGCGTTTCTCCACTCGTTTTGGAAAAAAAAGAAAAAAGATGACTGGAGGGGGAAAGAAATCAAAGATCCTTTTGATGGGTGGATGTGAGATGTTTGGCTTGACTTCTGAGTTATAACACAAAGAGAAACAGACGCGCTCTTGCTTGGTCCTTGCAGAGCTCTCGAAGCAAGGCTGCAATATCACGTCACACTCAGCCGCTAAGATAAAGCACGTACGTACGCTTCTTACTGCCGCTGCGTCTGGCACCATCACCACTTTCTTTACTGCCATCCTCCTCCCCCTTTTTTTTTCTTCTTTTTTTTATATATACCCAACACAGCCTTCTCTTATTTCGAGTCAAAAGGGTTTCCCCCGTGAACTGGACCGTCCTCAGTGCTCAGACAACACTGCTGCTTTTTTTTTTCCAAGCAGGAAGATGTTTATGGACTTTTTGTAGTGTTTTTTTTCCCCTCAGGACAGGTGGAGTAAATATGGTCAGAACTGCTGCAATCCATGCGCTCTATCAATGGGACATGGTTTTCTAACTCCTCTCCTACTTCTCTGGTGGGTCAAAGCCACTGCTTCCACCTTTCACGTTGCTGGAATAACAAACGCTTGCGGGACAACTTGAGCTGTCTTCGGGAAACAAAAAAGTTGTTGCGAGTTACTTGTCTCTTTCTTTGCAGGTGCGGTTTCTCCATTCACGCTCTCCTCAGACATGTGTTCACAGGGGAGTGATTGCGTGCGTGTGTGTGTGTGTATCCTGCGCGCCTACTCAACAACTTTCGATCTTTCCTTGTTTTTTTTTTTTTTGTTTTGTTTTTTTGTTTTGTTTTTTTCTTCAAACGCTTTGCCCTGATATTTTAAGAGGCATTTATTTAACAATCAACAGTCAATTAAATCCCGCGTAAGGTCCTGGCTTCAATAGTTTGTCAGTGACAATACGTTATCAGTGGGTCTGCAACAGCCTCCTTTGCCTACTGGCTGAATTCATGCGGAGAATGGAAACATAATGGACTCGGATGGATCTGATTGCCTTTTTTATTAAGGATGGAGAGGAGACTTGTTCACATAGGTGGGTGTTCTTTAAGACAGGAGGCGAACAAATATTTAGAGCATAATTATTTTTCAGTTTTTCTTAGTGCCTAATGCCAAATCAATCTATATATATACATACTACTCAAAAAATAAAGGGAACACTCAAATAACACAGTATAACTCCAAGTAAATCAAACTTCTGTGAAATCAAACTGTCCACTTAGGAAGCAACACTGATTGACAATCAATATCACCTGCTGTTGTGCAAATGGAATAGAGAACAGGTGGAAATTATTTTCATATTTATTTCATTCATTCATATCTAGGATGTGTTTTTTGAGTGTTCCCTTTATTTTTTTGAGCAGTGTATATATTTTTTTTATTTTCTGGAGGCATGTTACATTACAGTATCTTCCAAAAGTGTTCAGAAGATTTAACTTTTTCATATTTTTTGCCTATATATTCTATATATATAGTGGAATTTATTTGTATTCAGTTTTTGTTGTTAATTTTTTAATATTTGCTATGACAAGATTTTCTCTACTTAAGTGCACAGCTCTGTACAATCTCTCTCACAAATGGTTGTAAAAACTACAGCATGAAACTACAGTAACGTGGCTAGGTTTTGAAAATACAGCTTCCTGCGATCTGAAATGCGTCTGGAAAAATATGGCATGTGATTGGACCCGGGATCACATGCGGAAATGTGCAGCTGTACTGTAAATGTGTAATGTACAGTTGCATTGTGGGAGTTTTACTGGCTCGAGGCGAAAGTTTACAGGCTAGAGAGCGGGATCAACAATGATTTTCACTAGGTAAGTACTTCTTTAAAAAAGATTGTATTGCAGTTTTGTGTTTGTGTACGAAAATATATTTTATGTGGTTATATTGAGCTACCCTCGCTTGTTTGCTAAAGCTAACTTCGGTTATTTCTCAGCTAGCCTTATGTGCAACACAAGTGCTTTTTAGTTCAGTTCACCTATAATATACAGATGGCCTTATTCTGGTCTTTTTTTGCGGAAGTTATTTGAGGGTAGGATGCCTCAACTGCTTTGTTAGTTTGCTTTGTTGTTGTTTTTCTCGCACACAGGACTGTCAGCGTCAACTTGTTAGTGCATGCAAATAACATTTTAAGGCGCCGATGTTACATCACGCAGATCAATCGAACCATCTATTTCGACATCAGATCCTCTCTCCCACGGAGGGTTATATGGTTCACAGCAGCACGTTACACACAGGGAGCTACAAAGAGCGAAATACTTTTTACGCGACTGCAGAGAGCACCAAGTGTTGAACAGTTTCAACTTTCTTGTGTTGGGTCTTTAGTCAACGTTGGACACATCTAGTTTACTGGCCCGCAGAGTCACGTGCGCGAATTACACAGGTCTTTGGCTGGATGACGACAGCAGAGTGCTGCCTCATCACAGGAAATGAATGTAGAGGAACATTTCTAAACTAAGACAAACTGACTTTGTATACACCTTCTTGTATGTAAAAACCTGGAAGACTAAGAATCTTCTGACGTGGTTGGTTTGAGATCAGAAAACATTTTTTGAGAATGTTTTCATGGGCTTCATCATAGGTACAGAAGATGAAGGTACAGAAGGTGTCTGTCTGCAAATATAGTATATGAATAGAGACATCATAATGTATCTGTCTATGGAAATGTCTCTCTATACCTGAGAATTAAGTTAAAATTAAAACTAATATCATTGAACATTATTATTTTTTAGTAAAAACAAGATCAAGGGCACAAGCGGATTCAGCAGCTACGTTGGCCTTTTGGGTACCTAGAGTAATTTTTCATAGGTGAGATCGATGAGAACTATTTCAGGAATTTCTTTACAAAAAATATTTGGAAGTTCACAGTCATCTAATCTAAATATTTAATATGTACTTTAAAAAAACAAAGACAATTTTAAACAGTCTCCCATCTGATTTTAGGCGATTCATAGGCCTCAACCCAGAAAGCGGAACAAAAGCTGCAAACGGAAAAGTGACATCAACCAACAGGACGACTTATGGAAAACACTAGGACAACAGTGAACCCCCCATCTCTCCATTTGCTTTCTTCATGGACTACCAGTGGAACTTTTAAAATGATAAAATTACACATTACTCACAATAAGTTATCTTACTCCATCTCTCTCCCTGTCTGTCTTTTTTTCTGCCTGTCTCTGTCTGTTTTGTCCATTTCTAATAGACAGACAAGAGGACAGCGACAATGAAGGAAGGTCAGAGAGAGAGTCTGTCTTCTATATCTGTCCTTTTCATCCTGTCTGTCTTTAACCGACATAAATGCAGTTCAATGTGCTGTTTATCTCATGTATTAAAACATGTTTTTGTTTCTTTATCTTCCAGCAACCCTTTGATGATTTCTGGAAAAGTTCAGGACTGAGACCAACTCAGAACTCATCCGTGTTGGTTTTATTTGGCTGTTCACTAAGTCTTAAACTTGCCCAAATGTTTAAGATGTACCGTTGGGGTTCCAGTAAAGTTTTGAAAAATATGTAACTTCAATATTTGACATTGCTGAATCCCTTCCTTCCTTTGAAGGAAGAAAGCGACAGACATGTAGAATTTTGACTGCAAGTTTTAAAGCAAAAGTCGGGAAAACATTGTTTTACCAGTTTCAAAGTCATGAAACTGCATTTTATGATTTGGAAATGCAGTTTCCATGAAAACTTTGATGTTTGGTCATGTTGGTTTTAGTAAAGATTATTTAATTTATTGTATTCTATGTAATATTGCCATGAAGGTAAATGTATCAGTTATCAGAGTATTTTTCACTTTGATTGCAATACTTTGACTTCTGTGTAACAAGCAAATATTGCTGTTGCAAAATACTATGTTTTTCTTCAGTTTGTCAAATTTTAATTGATAATAAACTACAGTGATTTTAAAATATATATAAAGTTTGTCTTTTGTAACATTATCCTGTGGTTTATTTTCCTAATTTGAGGAACCCTCTGAGACCTGCACAGAGAAAATTAATTGCAATTGCTTGCACTGGATTTTGTTTACTAGTTTCAGTATAAAGATGACTGAATGTAAAACATTGAGAGAGCAATGTATTTGTGACATAAGAAAGCTTTTCTTGGATGATTGGTTCAGCTGCTTTAATTATTAGTATGATGATATTAGCCTAGTCATTTCTTTCCATTTTTGACCAAATTGGTTCCATCTGAGCAGATGCTACCCAAGAAAGTCAATTTGTTGATTTCTCTCCAGGAAGTTTCAGCTTGAAGTGTTTGTGAGCCAGCTTCACCAAAGAGTGCTCCAAAACCATTCAGAGAGCATACCAAAATTAAGCACTGTGACAATTTGAAAGAACTTGTTTTCATCCCCAGCATTCTGCGGCTTGCAGTGTTTGTGGCATTGTTAATCTGTTGCCAGATTTTTGACAGAGATTGCAGCAATTCTAGCATTGTTGGTCTCCATGTCGTGTGAGTGGCAGCTTTTTACTTTGGGCCTTTCCCAGGCAGCCAGCAAAACATCAGGGGTCATCTCAAGCCAGTCCACTTTCCACAGCCCTAATAAAGACCCCAGCAATCATGGACCTTTTGACTTCGAGACAGCTAATAGGTGCGAGAAATTCAAGTGAAGCCTTATTGAACAATAAGGTTTTCATACATAATAAAAACATGTATCACTCAACTGAATGCAAAGTAGCAAATTTATTTCCAAGCTTAGAAACCTGGCCATTAGTCTCTTGAGCAAGGATGGGTTTTTTTAGAGCTGAAATGGCGCCCTGCATGTTTCAGCTTTATATGACCAGGAGGAAAGAGGAAATTCATCACAAAGTGTGGCTAAATGTGGACTAGCTACAAGATGAAAAGAAATAATAGCACAGCAGGGAAGTCATTATCTATAATAGAACTGTGGCTCAATGTGGAATTACTAAAACTGAACTAAAATGAAGGGGTAATTGAGAAAACGTGCAGTGGATTATTTACATACATTTTTTAAAATTATTTTTGCTTCTCCACACATACTTGGACTATAGCTTGTTTCTTTATAATTTTGGCTGCATGTTCTAAAACTCAGCTGTTACTTTGAAGATCAATTTTATTCCAACATTGTTTTACGATCAGTTTAGGATTTTTTTCAAGACTCCATACTAAGCTGTCTGCCATAAATCCGTAAAATGACAACAAATGTGTTATGTCTATTGTTGCTTAGAAGATGAAAAGGCACAAATAACCATTAATATTAAGAAAGATCAAATCTGTGTTTTCTCAGTCAAGCTAATAATTGCATATTTGGACTGCAAGGATTGAATAAGTGGTGTTGAAAAAAAGGAATGTACACAATCAAAGACTTTTCAAAATATCACATTTATATCAAGTCACTTAAACTGTCACACTGCCTAGAGCAAATCTGTATACACTCTGGTATCTCCAAACCATTTGCAATATTTCCCATCAGTTGCAAAATCTGTCATATTACTCTGTCAACTCAAGAATCTGTTTCGGCGCATAGATTTTGAATTATTCATTGCTCTGAATAAAGAATAGCCCTATTACCACCTGCTTCTGTTTGTGTGACAGAGCCTAGACTCAAGCTAGAATTTGTGTGTGTGTGTGTGTGTGTGTGTGTATTTGACTGTCCATTGTTACAACTCTTTGATATAAGAGCTGCTACAGCACATTCAGGCCTGTAACAAAATCCTTAGGGATGAATGTCAGGTTAGGGATCACATATTAGACATCTGACTATTTATGTCTATGGCTCTCCATTCATCTATATGACATGGGTAATTTAAATATTCAAAAATGGTTTTGAAGGATTTCTGGTAGTTTTACATGGTTCTAATGTAAAAATGCAACTACTGTGAAATAGATGAACTCTTAATTGTTTTTTAAGTAAAATTTTTCTCTGCACTGAGATAAGATTTTGTCATGCTGGAAGTCCTGGTGACTGTATAGTGATACATATATGTGCATGTTTGTTATTTATTACTATTATTATTAGTATTGTTATTGTTGTTTTTTTGTAGTTTTTTTTTGTGGTTTTTCTGATTTGTGGTCACAAAGATGCAACACTTGGTTCACAAAATATTATTTTTCCTCTTTACCACAGGAATGCTGCTTTTTTTCTCCCATATTCTAAGAAACTGGTACTCAGTGATTGTTTGAAGGACACAGTGGAATGATTTATTTCAGTTTTACTAAAAGTTAATGTGCACAGGTTTGTTGTTGGAAAGAAAATGTTATTTTGATTGGGAAAGCAAGAGTTTTCTCACCAATACTGTCCTCACAATCCAGTATGTCAGTTCTGCAAATGAAAACTTGTGTAAGCCACATCAGATCTGGCTCAATATTGTATAGGTCCCTAAACAAAATTTTATTTAGAGGTCTCACCCTAATTAAAGCCAATCATCAGTCAAACACATAGCAGCTGCATTGAGGACTAAGGTCTCTGTATATGTATGATGCTCCTTACCCCTGTGCTGTCGCTGCACACACAGTGCTGGAATTTTGCATCTGCATTGTAAAACCTTGCACTTTTATTTCAGAAAAAAACACTTTTACACATAAAAGTTTATCAGATAATGAAAAATATCCCCTTTAAGTCATCTATCAGGATGACTTAAAGTTCTTTAAGTCATTCAAGTCAACTCATTTAATTTCAAGTTGAAATATTGACTGTTTTGTAAAGCTAGATGATGCTACTGTAATTTGAAATACACAAATTTAGAATCTTCTTTCCAGAATGCATCTAATCAAAATGAACTTTAAAAAGCTTATTTTTGCTTCAGATAGCAGAAAACCTTTTCATTTGCCACACCATAAAGACAATATTTCTTAATGAAATATTTAGAAATATTTTAAATGAAGTCATATAGAGCCTGCATTTTTCTCAAAAAAAAAAATTGTCAGGACATTTGTGTGTTTATTCTCAATATATTAGAGACTTGTCTATTTCCAGTTGTTTGATATTTGAACTCAAGTCAGATATCTTCCACATTAATATTACTACTGGTTCTCCTTTGACATTCTTTACACACCCAGAAAATAACAGGCAGGTATGTAGACTCCTAGTGCCATTTAATATTATTCATGCTCCTGTAGAAAAAATTCTTTGTATTGTAATATTATGTTTAAACAATAACTTCACAGGAAGAACCCTGAGACCTCATAATATTTAGGGCAACATCATTATGTAAAGAAACAGTAACATACCTAAGGACATGACTAGAAGAGGATGATCTCTTTCACACACAGCGTCACTGTGTGTTCATATCTAGACCCTATTGTGAGGCTGTTGGTATCTCCAAACACTTCATATGCATCTACCTTAACAGTCCCATAAATTGTTATGGATTAATGCTGCCAGTTATGGGTTTACTTGATTCATGACACATGAATGTCACTATCAGTGTAAACAGGTGCAAGTCTCGTGAATCAACTCAGTTATTATAACAATGATTTATCACCCTATCAACAAATTAAAGTGTTTGCTCTTGCCTTCTTCCCCTCAAGGACTGTTTTACTCAAAATTCTCTTGTTTAATTATTTAAATAAGTTTTTATTAAATCTGTACCTGAAATTGCAGATTGTCATAGTCTAGATAATGTCAAGTAAGGGATATTCTGGCTCTTTTTCTTGTTTTCCAGTCATAAATACTATAAGTTAGTGCAAAGAAAAATACTAACTGTACAAGACTGTTGATTACTGTCTGCAAGATACATAGCCCATAGTCTCAAGTTATAGAAACTATAGGACAGTTTCTATAACTTGGATTGTCTCCAATATCTCCATAATATGGGACATATCATGAAGATAGATATAGGAGACTATCATGAAATCAATGTCTCAAAATGACTGCCAGTGAGTGGAATATGGGTTCTGGACCAGTCAATGCTGTAATGAATTATTAATCACTTTGTACCTGATAAGTGTATTTTTCATTAGTAATTTCATTGTTTATCATTATTAAGAAAATGGCAAATAAAACCGGCATTGTTCAAATGTCTAAGATGAACTGCGGATAAGCTAGGTGATAAAGTTTTAAACAAGAATTGTTTTTTTCTTGTCATTTATCAATAAAACAATTTTTTTTCCAGACCCACTGCCTCAAATTCTGAGTGAGTATAACAGCTTTAACTTCCCCAGATCATTAAAATTTAAACACTTTATTATTTAATAAGTGAAATGTAGTTCAAATGTTTTCAAAGACTGCAATAACTTATTTGTAATGACAGGCTTATAAGCTCCACTTTAGAACAACCTTGCGTGATTAATGTGGTGAACAACATAGTGCACTATACCGTGCACTTTGATACCCGCTGCAGTAAGAAAAGAGTCTTGAAACATCTTTGCTCTGAGACATTGTGCTAAGGTCTATCTCATATGGTGTTTTTAGTCTAAATGCGACTGTGCTTCTGACCCTGCAGCGTCTTCTCAGTAATCTGGGAAATCTAAAAGTCAGTTAGCCAGCAGTGTAAAAATGTTTTATGGGGGCGATATGATCTCATCTTTTTCACAGCAGCTACCGTGCTGCCTTTAAGTCTTTCTCCTGCTTATTGTCAGGCAAAAGATGTTAAGCAATAATAGATATTAAAATTCACTGAGAATGTTTGAGTGCGGCTTTGATAACGCCTTAAGATAATAGAAATAAAAGATAGAGTCAAAGCATGAGTACAACACAAAGTGAAAAAGAAGCATTTGTCATTGTATTGCTTTAGGAATTATATTACAGAAAGATATAATATTGAACTGGAAATTCTGCTTTTTGCATTTTACTTAATGCTGTAGTAACTGTAATGGGGAGGTGTTGTGGTGGGACTTTCTACAGGTAATTAATTTTCTTTGTATAAGGTTCTCCTGCAGTGGAACAAACTCTAAGCTTTAAATTATGATTCCGACACTGTCTTAAATTTTACGTTTTGATAAAGCTTGTAGTTCAGTTATAGTAACCAGTTATGTTGCTTTATGTTACGCATGAAGCATTTATGTTGCTTTATGCATCAGATCATAGAGAACCTACTGACCATTCTTTCTAAATTGACTTACTTCTCTCCAATTTGGAATTATGTGCAGTGATTTTTATTTTTTAACTTTGTATACTCTTTTTCTTCTTCATAAAACCCACATGCCTGGCAATTTGTTTTGCTTGGAAGGCCTTGAAGGGACATGTTTAACCATGTCTCTCCTAGAAAAAAAAAAAAAATTCAGGTAACAATCACTGTGGCTGTATGTGCTCTGTTTCATCCTACACACTTACAAATTGTAACAGATCTTTTTTTGGTTAGCGTTGTTTCTCTCCAACATAAAATCGGTAAATGAGTGGAGCCATTTACTCAATATTTTCTTTAATGTAGAAAGTACTCAAGGATCAGTGTTTCTGTGTTGTTTTGGGGGGCATTGTGTCAGCTCTGCCTTCTTAACCCCCTAGTTGTGGCAGATGGCCTCTCACACTGAGTCAGATTCTGTTGGAGGTTTTTTTCCTGTCAGGCAGATTTCCTCTACATACGCTTCATACATGGTCAGAACAATGGATTGCTGCAAAGTTAATGACTTGATAACAGAAAATTGATTTATTTCTTCTTATAATTATTTTAATAAATGTAACATGACTGCAATGTTTAATAACTAGGATGAAGCTGGAATGTATACATTTGACAGTGAAACTGTCTACGGTTGGATTGAACTGATTATGTGTTTTGTAATTGTTGTAAAATGCATTGCATAGATTTTTGTTGTGAACTGGAAATATATAAATAAATAATCCAAAACCAGATGAGAGTTTCTTATGCGTGCTGTTGATATAATTGTCTTGCTGAAATATTCAGTCTTGTTTCATCTTCATTTTCTAATCAAAAATGCCTTATTTGTTCCTCTAGTCATTCGTCCTTCAATGAATGAAGTGTACCAGTACCGTGTGCTGAAAAGATATTCTCATATGCAAACCATATAGATTTTCTTTAGCTTTAACAGAAGAGTTCACAATCACAAAATTGCTGATGAGTTTTGAAGTATGAGTGCAAATGACCACATTCCAAAAAATCAATAAATGCCACTATAAGATAATTTATAGGCCCCAAACCCTGATATTTTCCAGCACATTTTTTAACTTGAATATTGGAGTCTTGTTTTTTGTTTCATTTAACTTGAATGCTTGCAAAACATAGATTAAGATTATAATTACAACAGTGGATGTTCGTTTTACGTACAAACTGCTTTGACAATCTTGCTGTAATTTATTGTGAAACAACCTGCAGCATAACATAAAATGGGATGAAACTTGACTTTTAGAGAATATTTTGTACCATCATTTGCTTAATAAAAACTCACAAAAAGGTTATTAAATAAGTTAAAAAGGGTAAAATCTATTTCATGCTGTTTGCTAGTGTCATGCAATACTTTTCCAAACAGATTTTTTTTAAAAATATATTAATCTTGCTCTTACTCTTGACTCTTAAGAAATCTACTTTTGAAAGGTTTTCTTTAAAACCTTCCTGCTATCCACCAAAGCAGACCTAAACTCTAAGCCACATAGCTCCTTGTTCATTAAATAGCTAGCTGGGTTAACATATTTTCACATTCACTTTCATCTTTAAATCGGTCTGAAAAAATTTCAGCCCATTTGGTAAAATAGACATGAAATGAAATTAAATGTTTGCAGAATCACTCTATAAAAATAAAACTACTTTATGTGTTAATGTTGCATTATCGGGATGGAATATTTTCATCTTGGTAAAATAATATATAAAAAAAAAATGTTAGATCACCCTCATGTTTCTATTCACAGAAATACTCTTCTGCTTCACATGCAGCCCTCACTCTATTTGCTTTTCCACACCTGGATTTAGAAATGAATTTTAAATCAAGGTATTTTTTTCCCAGCAAGGTTTATTTTCCCATCAGAGACAATACCTACTGCATGAATCCTCAGGGCCTTTATCCGTTCCTTTGAATGTGCTTCCAAACAGGCCCTCAACTTCCAGCAAACACCACCCCTTTGCCACCCCTCCCTCTCACTTGCTATGTAAATATTCCATGAGCGGCAGCCCCCGCACTGTGGACCTACAAGAATCTGTCTAGAAATTTTCATCTTTGACAGCAGCTTGGATGAAAGACTAAAACCTATACAGTACCAGTACAATAAGTTGTATATATTTTCTTTGAGAAACAGAAGGGACTGTGCAAGCCATAATTTCGACATAGGTGTTGATCTCAAGTAATAAACAAATAGAGAAAAAGCAACTTTTTTTCCTCTCACAAATAGGTTTTCAGTTTTTAATACCAGCTTGATTCATTTTTTACAAAGAGGAAGAAAATTATTAAAAAAGAAAAAAGAATCTCTGGAAATGTCCTCTCTACAGTCCTCATATAGTGAAATGCATCCCTGTTAATTATGGAGATCACAGGTCATCTATGCAATTATCAGTTCTGAGTGCGCATAATAACAAACTATCTTTGCCGACAAATCACCTGTCACATTTTCATTTCCCGTTCATAATTTATGGTAGCCGGTGAGGAAGTGTGAACTTCTGTACTAGGAAACGCCTTGAAGAGGGCTGCTTAATCATTAATAATGAACAAAATACAAGCATGGCACAGGGATGATACGACTAACTCAAGTGTCTTCTGTAGCCTGTAGTCCAAATCAATCATAAGGCATTGATCAGTCTACAACAGCTTCACTATTAACCCTCGCTTATCTCCTCTACTTTTACAAAATAATTCGTAGATCCTAGGTGTTTCTCGAACTAACCTTTACCAGGCTTAGTTGGATTTATACATGATCCTATCATTTGCAAAAATCTTTCATCCCATTCATCTTTTCACTCTCGCTACTGTAGGTGGAAATCCAACTCTAGTGAGTCTTTTGCAGCTTAAGCACTCATTCAACCAGTGGCTGCTTTGTGAGATGGACTCTGCATTAATACAGACATTCCCCTGAAGCTCAACCGGATGTATTGCAAAATGCTGTGCAGAGAATATTTGAGCATAACAAGCACTATTTTTTTTTTCAGTTCATCCTGTTAGCGCCTTGTTCTTTGTACTTTTCTATCTGAAATATAAAGCCCGAACACAGACCATTGGATTTATCTGGCTTTTGTTGCTCCTTGGATAACATTGAGATACTGCTAATTGGAATTTCTACAATCAAATAATTAGCCTCTCTGGCAGACAATGGAAGATGAATTTCTCACATAATCACTAAATTGAAATGATAAAGTTTCCAGACAACAGTTGTCAAGAGGGCAAACAGAAAATTATGCCATACAAACTTTAGCTATTGAATTACAAATGTAAGACAATTTTCTTCTAAAATGTCTACACCTCAGAAGAGAAATAGTTTGAATCAAAATGTGATGTAACCCAAAAACTTTATTTTAATCAATTCATCGTTTGAATTCACCGGGCTTATTTATGTTGCAGTGGTAAGTAGGATTAAATAAAAACAAATGTTTACAACCAATAAGAAGACAAAAGCTTTTTTGGAAGCTGAGGAGGTAATTCAAATATCTGAATCAAATGTGTTGGTGAAGAGACACACCTAAAGAAATACAGGACAGTAACATAGGACTGGAGCAGGGTTCCAAAAAAAAAAAAAAAACTGACTGGGTGGAGGTTACGCTTTGAGCAAATTTAATGTGATTGTCAAATATAATCACTTTTAGAAACACTAGAACATTAATGAAAAAAAAAAAAAACAATGCTTTACAATTTCACCAAAACAGTAAAATACATACGGAGTGAAACAGTAAAATTCAATAGAAATACTAAAAGAGAAAATATTTCTTTACACACATTTCTACGTTGCTGGTCATGGGATGTGCATATTTGTAAAAGTAAGACATTCTGTATTTTTAAGGCAGCAATTGCAAATCGTTCAATCGGCTCTCAATTTCAGTTGTGATCTGTGAACATTAGTTGTGTTGGACCGGAGAGCTCTTAAAGGAGTGTGAATCACGTAGAAGGATCAGAGATCACATAGGACTGGATCATTAAAAACTTTACTGGCTAGTAATAACATTTCAGAATCCAGCAGGACAACAACCCTAAACATAGCCTTCAGCATGGGTGTCTAAAGTCAGTTCTCAAAGGCTGGGATATATTGCATGTTGTAGTTCTCTCATTATTGGTAGTTACTTCCACGGCACATCAATGTTCTGCTAACAAGCCTTCATTTAATGCAAGTATCAGGAAGAGAACTAAAACATGCAGGACACCAGTAATTGAGGACTAACATTGGACACCCCTGACCTACAACAAGAGCTTGAGTGGAATTGTTTAAAGGGTGTTATGTAAAATCAACTTTTTTTAGCTATTCATGGTAAAATTATTCCCTTATCAAAAACATAGTTGGAGTGTTGCTTTGTTTCTTTCATGCATGTTTGAGAAATCCTTTAACCTTATTTTACTTATTTGTTTCAATGATAACCCCTTGACATATACCATCAAATTTTGAGAGGCGCCTTACCTCTTATAGCAGCCATTCTGGTGTTTGGTTTCACCGAGAACTGCCTTTTCCATGAAGTTCCTCTCCAGAGCTGCCATTTCCAAGCCAAGCTTCCACTTCACAGATTGCAAAATAATCATAAATGCTGGGAAAGTGTTTTCAGAATTATACCTAATAGTTTGGAAATGTCATGATATTAAATCATGTATGCACACTTTTGATTGGGAACATGCACTTTCAACAGTCTGACTCTAAACATGACACTTGAATTCTTTTAACAGCTTGGCTGAATAAAAAAAGTAAATGCTCCAACATTATGTTGTTGCTGCCCTAAGTGACGTGAAAACATATTAGAAGTGGCACAGGCACAACTCTTATGTAATGTCCTTTAGTAGATGAGCTTTAACTACTGCTCTAGTACAAGATAAGCGGAATGAAAAACCATGTTCCTTCATTACACTAATTGTGATTTTAATTGTAGCATGCCCAATTTGAATTATGGTTTTAAAGTTTTATTCTGACAAGCATGCATTTTGAAAAGAAGCCTATAGTAACAAATATAGTTTTCAGGAGCTCTCAAATATTTTTCCTCACACCTATTGTTCAATGGTGCTTGAATTTGCTGCTAAAAATACAGCACACACATGCCTCATTCTCCTCCAATAAAAGCAAACATCCTAATTGTTAACTGTCATTTTTAACACTAGAGAGCTCAATCATTTCGCTGAAGCCCACCTTGTCTGAGGAGCAGTTGCCTGCATCAACCTGTCCAGGGTAATGAGACTGGCTGAAAACTGCCTGCACCACTGCTTTCCTGCAGCCCAGCTGTCCCCTGTGATATCCATCTCCTGAGTTTGGTCTGGCTTGTCAATCTAAGCTTGAGGTAGGCTCTGCCTCTGCTGATCGCATCTGCTCACATAGCTGCTTTCAGCAATAGGAACGGTCACGGTAAACTGTGTTTGTGTCATCACAACCAGACAGTCCATTTAAATTGCGACACACAGCTTTACAGGGAATTTCCTCCTCTAGCGTTTCAGGGATATAAGATGAATGTGCTTATACGGTCTGCTATTCAGGAGGATGGGCTTCATGGATGGATTGTTTGGATAACTATTTGATTTAAAAATCTGATGAAAGTTAGATCTTTTCACATGCATCAGCAATAAAATCGTTGGTATTATATTTAATTTTTCTTCAATTTTACTCCTGTTTAATCGTTTCTTCAACAAGTGACTTTTATTGAATAGGAGTGACAGCTGGTGCAACTCACTCCCTCTCCATTACACATTAGAGCCTGTCACAACCTGTCCATCTCTGCAGTCAAGAAGCTGGAAGAAAGCAGAAATGTTTGGTGCCAAAAAAGTGAAATGCATTTTCTATTATGCTAAAAGTGCACTTTAAAATATTGTTTATATTATGTCAATGAAGATGGTCAGTGAAATCTAGGTTCTGTCAATTTCCACATTTTCTAAGAGCTGTGGAAATGGCCATTTCAATTTGCCATCAAAGCAACTTTCTAATCTCAAAAGTAGGATGGGATGGACCAGAAGATTAGAATTTATATATTTTTAATTATATTATAGAGGACATCTATTTCTAATTGTGTATCAAGATCAAATTGTTGCAATTGCCAGATTATACAGAGGATCAATCCTAGAATTATTATTTTTTTCTATTTATGTGACTGGCTTTCAAATGTCCTCGCCTCAGTTATGTTTATCAATGTTACAACTCTTTTTCATGCCTATTCAAACTTTAATTCACTGGTTATGAATCAAGTCAATGTTTATTTATAAAGAACATTTACAACAGCCTCAGCTGACCTAAAAGTTTTCACAACATCTCATCGCAATGAATGTCATTACTGCTTTAAAAAATATTATTGAATAATTTAATGGCTGAATTTGCTGCAGCAGAACGGCTCTAATTATATTTTTAGGTCATTTATCTCAAAAATTCTTTAAGACCACTGACTGGTTTTGGAAAATAAATAATAACTAGAAAAAATGTAGGAAAATAGTATGAATTTCTTTGGTAAAAATTGCAGAAGAATTTAAAGTCAATTGCAGAAAACTTACAGAAATGTAAGAAGTGGGCAAAATGTATACAGAAGAAGAAGAGTGCAAACTTTCAGTCAATGCAAAAATTTTAAAGAAATTGATGTAGAATAATGCTTTCTCACCGTTACTGTAAGGTCACAGCAGCTTATAAGGTCAAATAAAAAGAAATGGTTAGCTGAAATACGAATGATAGCATGTAGGCTATCACTAACAAGTTGGCCTACAGTAAAATTCCTCATGTAGTGTGGAAAATTCTATGTATAATCTAAAATTAGCTGATAGGTAAAACCAGTAAATAGCATCTAATGGAGCACTAGCATGTTGACCGACAATGACAAACTCCATGCAGAGTGAAAAAGAAAAAACATGTTAAGACTAAATAACTAAAACTAGTTAAAAACTAATTGCATCAGCTAGCCCTCGCTGTTGATATACAAGCTAGACTGTATTGTTGAAATCTCATTTGTATAGTAGAATTGAATTTATCAAAGAGGGGAGACAGTTTTAAAAATTAATCACAGAAACCCAATCTTGTCATTGTTGTTCAAAAGCACAAGCATTCAGATGCACAATGTCTACAAGCAGATATGCAGACTTCAACTCAGCCAAACACAGTCTATAACGAGTTTGTTAATGGTGGCAATTTTTGAAATCTTCGAAAATTCAAGGACATTGTCAGGTATGCGTTTTGTAGTGAACTGATTAGCAATCTGACCTCTGAATCCAGTTGGAGTTGGAGTGTGGAAAAAAATCTGTCTAAAAACATTATTGAAGTTTCAATTAAAAATGGTCTGAGATAGGAGGTTTATGACTATTCAAAAATCATGCTTAGAAGTTAAAAAAATTGTCTTTGAAAATATTAATAATTTCATAGCATATAATTAGAATCCAGAAAGGAAATGTATGGATTGACCTAGTATTGAACAAAGGCCATTCAGAAGTTATTTCTGGATGGTCAGTCATAAAAAAAGAATGACTGTAAAGCTCTTAGTATTACTTGTCAGGAGAACCTGGGTTATTACACCAATGATGATGAATGGCTTAAAATATCAGATAATGGGGAACATATTAAAGAACAATGAGAAATGTATTCATTATAAAATGCAAAAATGTTGTTTTACTCCATCAAGCCTTTATTGGATGTGTTAACTAATCAATAATGCTGGAAACATCATTCAGAATTTGGAACCTTTTTCCATGTAATTTAGGAATATGTTTTCCCATTTTGAAAAGTAGTACCAAGACACAGGAAAGTGGCAGAGCATGAAAATGCCCATATCACCAAGATGATGCTTATGGAGGGATCAGACAGAATAACTTGGTATATCAATCAAAAAATAAAAACAGCGATGTTGGTCAGAGAGAATCTCAGATTACGGAACATCATTCTTCTTTATTTTTATTTAAATTTCATTTTACCAGGTAAGTTGGCTAAGAAAAAATTTCTTATTTACAGCAATGACCTGACCAAGCTAAATGCTGATCAAGAAAATTTTAAAATATCATGGCTCCACTTTTTTATTGACCTTGAAATGTGCTAAGTGTTTCTTATTATCTGCTCTGCATTTTATTGTGGTGAACAAACATGTTAAACACAAAACTGCACATGTTGTAGTACAATACTGAAAGAAGGGAAGGTAACTTGAAGACCTGAAAGGCACAAATGTCTGTTTAGTCAGAAAGTCCCATCAAAAATGCCAATTGAGTTACTTAATACTTACAAAGTCACCAGGGCATTCCTAGGAAGCTTGCAGAGTTAAGGCCACCTGTGCTGTTCTGCACAAGTCCATTAATGGGAAACTACCTCACACACACCCCAGTGAGTAGTGGGATATATTAATGGGGTAATCTCTTGAGTACATCTCTAAGGAATCTGGTGAGTAACACCACTAAGAAGTCCTATCCTTTCCTCTGGGGGCCTTTGCAGGTGTGCTAATAGGGTATCAGAGTTTTCCGAAGAATTTATTTTGCACAGGAAGACCAGAAGAGGTGAATTACAGAGGCATCTTAATTTAATGACAAGTCATCTTCTCCATTTCTCAGCTGTCCAGTCATCCAGACAACTTGCTACACATCTACTCCAGCCAGGTCCCCAGCATGGGGATGACCCATCAGTCTGCCATGCGTTACACAAGCCAATCTGTTGGGATGATAAATGATAAGCAGGAGCTCAGTGCTGTTAGATCTGTCAGAAAAAATCTTGGATGAGAGGGATGATGGGGTTGCCACACCAAAGCATGGTCTGGGCTCACAGCGGGTACAGACCACAGGACCCGGTGCCACCAATTAATGTTTGTCTTACTGCATCCTGGATATCAAGAGAGTGCTGCACACCATGCAGGCATAGCGCTGCCCCTGCAAATAACAGCCGAGCAAATGTGCTTTACTCCAGGGAACGTGAGAAAAGATGCAAGGTATTATGTGAATATCAAACAACCAACAGCGACAATTAGTCTGGAGTTCCTTTGGGAATGGGGGAAAAGAACTTTGAACACACACAAAAGAGAAAAACAGCTTTACTCCTTTTTCTTTTTCTTTTTACAAATTGTATTTGTACTCTGCAAGAAACTCCTCTAATGACAAGAGACCTTAAAAAAAAAAAATCAAAATAATTGACACCCATCTCACTACTTCCTCCATACGCTCGTGCGTCACCACGTCAAGAAACACATGACAAAAACACTTTAATAGGGCACTGATCTGAGCATGATAAACATTGAAGTCAGATATAGAGGAAGCCTTTTACCTTCCCCCTCTCCACCAAGCATGCTGTTCTCTCTGCCCTCTGCCATGTCTGCATCTCAATAGCAGCTCTGTGTAAATATCAACCATCTGGGAAACCCTTAGACAGCAGAGGGTGCCAAAGCTTTTCCATTTCAGTGCATTTCACAGACACACAGAATCCTGCTGCCTTTAAAGATCCAGTTTTAGATGCAACATTTTGTTTCTGTCACATTTAGCAATGTCCAACATCTCAATCATACCATATGAAGACGGTAAACAAAGGGAGGGGAGTTTCATGTAAATGCTACAACCTGCCTCTGCCTGTTGGACAACAAAATACAAACAGCATTATGTAATACCTGTGAGCTGCGATCAATCGTTTTTTGATCATTTTTTTTTTCAGTCTTGACTGCAGCAAAGTTATAAGATTCATTAAAATGTCTTCAGAATGTTATTTTTATTTCTGCAACTGAACATAAAACATAAAATTCATTATATAGATTCATGACACTGAGTGATGTAATTCAAGGGTGCATTTGTGTTCATTTTGATCATTCTAGTTTACAGCTAATGGAAACTCAAAATTAGACTTAGTTTCACAGAAAACACATAAAACAAGCAAAACAATATCTTTAATACAAGGACACTGCTGACCTGATCGAGTAACAAAGAGGGGAAACCACAGAAGATCATCACTTAAAAAGTTGATTATTTGCAGAGTGCTATATACCCAACAAATTTGTATCAAGTTGAGTGGAAGGATAAAGTGTGGTCACAAGAAAAATGGAGGCAGAGAATCGAATTTTTTTGTAAACAACCATCACCTACTGTTGAGTAGAGACGTATCAATCCGGAGGAGGTGGCCATTAATGTTAATTCAATATTTGGAAGTGTGGCCAACACAGACTGAATGGCTTTGCTCACATATTTGGCAGTCATTGACCAATTACAACTATAGGTGCACTATAATTAAAAAAAATATGTGGAAAATCAGTGTCACTATTCACATCTTCTCCTTCTTTTCACATATTGGCCCTGTTGAAATTCAACCAGAGAAAACAAGCTCAATGGGGGAAAGAGAGGAACTGTATAAGAAAGCAATTGTCGGGATATAAGTGAACAATTAGAGCTTCCTTAAGACCACAGGCTGAGTGCTTTCATGTCAGACTGCATCATTACTGTAATTAAATCGGAATTTACACAAAAGAAGACTCAACCAAGTACAGCATCCATACAGTCTATTATATGTTAACATACTTTTCACAAGTTAAAAATCACTTTTTAGAGTTAGTATTATAGTTTTCTGACTTTGGGTTGATTTTAATTGTTGGGCTTAATAATCAAAATAAGTAATAATAAATAGTAATAATAACTGCCAAAAAATACATCATTGTTATGCTTAATAATCAAAATAAATTGTAATAACTGCCTACAAATACATCTCTTGGTTTGGAACAAATCTACTTGTGAGTTTCAGTTCTTGAGCTGAATTACAGAACGAAATTAGCAACTCAATGAAAGGCAAATTTACTACAATCCATCCATCCATCCATTATCTATCCACCCTTATCCCTATTGGGGTCGGGAGTTGCTGGTGCCTATCTCCAGCTATGTTCTGGGCGAGAGACGGGATACACTCTGGACAGGTCACCAGTCTGTCGCAAAATTTACTACAATCCATTCTGAAAATATGATCTTCACAGCTCACTTAAGAGTCAAAAAAGGTCTGTGCTAAAGTCATTGTGTGAAATATTTTTGTTCCTGAAAATGAGGATATGCTCCAACAAGATCCAAGTCACCACTCTAAGTGTTACCTTCATAACATGTAAATCTTATGGAGGAGTGACTCCTGTCCTCTCACAGTCCTAGGAAACTATGAGGACGTGAAAGAATACATACCGTCACAAAAAGAGAATAGGATTATAACAATCTGCTACATTTTCTCTCACCTGAAAATTGCAGGAAGCTAATTGTTTGTTTTGAGGCCATCACAGACCCATAGTGTGTCTGCATCTGCTCACATCTCGTTTGTTTTCACAGTACCACAGCTTAGGTGAGTAACATTATCTCCTGGTGGTTCAGCCCATCATTCCAGGCACCCACTCGCTGAGCTGTCTGTAAGTTAATTCTGTCTGCTAAAAAATGAGCATCTGTCTGACATTTAAACCACAGGGAGCCCTTGATATGTTGGCAGCCGGAATAAAGAGCACGCACCGTGAAAGTATAGAGAGAGATATGTAGCAGCATAATCTGAAGATTGTCTCCAAAATCTTTAGCTTCGAGTGCCAAATGAGCTTGCGAAGCAGAAGGCTGGCCAGCACTTCAAGTGACAGATGCCTGATATGTTTGGCATGGATTAGCTAAAAGCTTATTTCCGCACTTTTTCTGTCACTGCGGAGCTTAGGTTTCTCAGACAATGCGTCGTTTTTTCCAAACTATGTGTAGGCTGTGAATCGGCCAAGCAACAGAATTTTTGCTATTGAATAGCCAGCGTTTTAATGCAGATGGAATCTGTTTTACTGAGGGATATTTAATGAATTTATCATGTTGTTTTCATGTTATTCCTACAAATAATGCAAAAATAGTTGAGATCTGTAATTGACACTGACTATCTTCTGCTGGTTTCACTCGCTATGAAGATCAACAGATGAGCAATCTAAACACTCAACCAACCACTTGGTAAACACTACTGTAAAATATACAAATTAGACATAAATCTTTTTCAAAGCAAATTTAAACATGCATGTGTTAAACGTCAAGCACTTATGCAAAATAAAAAGCTCCATCCACCTCACATAATGTTCCATCCAGCATCGCCCACAGTGATGGCCAGTCAAATTGGATTAAGCTGAGGTGGCTCGGGGCTTCTCTGCAGCTGCTGCTGTTTGATATGGGGTTTAGGTGTGCTGCAAGTGTTAAGTTGGCTAGACTTAAAAGACCCACAGAGATACATTAATATTTTATTTAAACCACAGATTGTGATGCTAATGACTCATTGGTTGTCCAAATAAAAGACAAAAAAGTGTTATCATAGATAACAATTACTTTAACTTATAATCACTTTTCAGTCTTTTCAGAGGGTTACTTCTCAACCTTGATGAAATTATTTTAAGTTTCTCTTATTATGTTTTTTATAATAAGTACAGACAAAGTATTACAAAATTAAAATGTACCACATGAACATTTGGGTATTTTTATATACATTTCTTTATCCATTCAATGTCTAATTCTCTGATGGTATCAGAAACACAAGTCACCCCATGAAAATATCTTCATTGTTATGGGGGTCATGTTATGCTTAGCCTTTATTCTGTTAAAATGCACAAGCCAAGTGACCACATGGCCAAGAATTTATGGCTGTGCCAAAGTGCCTCAGGAAACATCACAGGTAACTTCTATAACAAGCTTTTACAAAACATAGCAGCATTGATTAAATGCATTGGGCCTTAAAAAGATCTGTACCAGCCATCCAACCAGATTTTATTGTTGAGTTGGAAAGACTTACTGATCACCCAATGCTCTGCCCCTCACAACCATTTCTAGCTGTGGTTAGTGACATCTTGGATAAAGGTGGCAGAAGGAATTTCTCTCCTAAGGGTGAACCAGCATGTAAGGGACTCAGCGCACCCCCATTGCTCCTTCATATCCGAGAAGTGTCCATTGATGTGTTTTGAGGATGTGCCAAGCATGCCACCCACATGTATGCCAAGTGCTGTGTTTGGAGCAGGTCCAAAAGGGACATAACCTGTGGGCAGTCTAATAACACAAGAGAATTTGAGCCTTTGAATATGATGGGAAAGTCTTGGTCTCTTTTAAGGAAAGCTGGAGAAACATCCTGGAAGAAAGAATGCATTGACATCTCTGCTTGGGCCTCTTACTTTTAGGATTTAATAAAGGAACAATCTAATCTAATAGGTGGATGAATGTTTGCAACCTTTTCTATACCTTGTAGGTACACACACACGCATACACCCCTACATACATACACCCCTACATGCATGCATACATGCATACATGCATACATGTAAGACAGAAATTTGTTTCCCAGTTACTCCTCACAGCAGTAGGTACTGTGTATGGTGGAGCACAAATTGTGACTGCTGTTAGACCTCTGATCATAATGCTTGATTAATGTTAGCTAAGATTGAAAAAGTTGGATTGCATTCATAATTTAATTTCAGAGATGCAGTTGGTTAGAGCAGAGTGAATTACTGTAGTGACAGATTTTGGTGCAGATGCAGAGTAATAATGGGGGTGGACACTGTTCCTTGTTTGTTGTTACTAAGAGGAAGCATTTGGAGGATAAACAGAGGAGAATTAAACACTGCTTCTCATGGGGGCACCTTGGTACTGATGAGTGATAGATGAAGCCTGGATGCTGATGTGACAAACTGTTGTCTGTTTGTGAGAGGTGACCTTAAACATGCGAGGGTACCACCAGTCATACTGAGGTTGAATTCAACGCGGCGAGAGGTGTAGTGATTATGAGGGTTTTTGAAAACTGCTGTGAGGTTGATGAGCATGTTGAATAAACCTAAGCCTTTTGAAGACAAGGAGGTTTTTGGTGACTTTGGGGAGGGCTGAGTCTGGCCTATGTTATGAGCAAAGAATGGAAACAGTTGAAAGTTATCACTGGAGATCAGTTGGGTTTTGAATTGAGAGGAAACAACATGAGTCACTTATTTCTGACAGAAAAGAGAGATTAGAAATTGGAAAAAGTGGGAAATGGTTGCTGTCAGTGAGGAGTCCAGGGTTTTTGTTTGTTCTCATGTTTCTCTTTTTGATGCTGGTCCTTCAGCCAGTTCCAGCATTTATGTGGCTGAAGGAACTAAAAAGGATGAGTTAATCATTTTTCCTACAAATCGGTAGGTGGCGAGGAAGTCTTTATTTAGCTGCGAAGAAACATTATCACCTCCACATAATGAAAAATGTGTATTTTTGTTTCACTCATTTACGTATTGATATATCTTGTCAGTATTTGTCCAAGTAATATATTTGTAATAATACTTATAAAGGCTAGATAATGTCTTCCTTTCTGATGTATAAATATGGCATCAGGTGCCTGGCATAGAATCGTAATGAAATCCTTGGGTTCATTAATGTTAAGGTTTATGTTATGACACGAGACATAAGAGGGAATTGCAAAGGATGAGGGCTAAGAACAGCAATATGAAGAAAGGATGAGAGTTGAGATTGCCATGGTAACAACTGCAGATTGTGAACTGTTGTGCAAAGCAGCGGAACATCTGAAAAGGGAGATTTTAGGATATTGTAGTAGATATCTGACCCACCTCTATGTGCAGTGCAAAAAACACAACAAAAATACTGCATTTATAACAGAGTTGACAAAGTATTTGAGCTTTGTTGAGGAACATGATGGAGAATAAAGCTTTAAGATTGAAAGCTCACAATATGCATATGTGAGCTGGTCTATCATGTTAATCTAAAACATAATACACGAGGTGATGAAAACACGTTTCCCAACGTAATGTCTTTTGCCAGGTTTTTGATTTATTCCAAACATTCAACCTTATATTACAGATGACAAATGTAACATTTTCAATTTCTAAATGATCAGTTCTAAATATGGCTTTTTAATCAACTTTCTCTTGAGTCATTATTTTTAATCAAAAAGTAGGAGAAAGGTGCAGGAAGTCAATTTTAAATCCATTTTTACTGTTCTTACTTTTTCAGTTACCACAGACCATCAATAAACCTGAATAAATGCAACTGCAAAGGGGTTACACAAACCAGTGGTTAAGGTCAGAAGTGCAAAAAAAGTACCTGTTCAAACTGTGGGGGTGGTTCATTGATGCAACTTGAGTTTGTAGAAGACAACGGTACATCATTGCATGAGGGCAACAGCGCATTGTTGCATGAGGGAATGATGCACTGTTGTTAGCACTGTTGCTAACAACGGTGCCACCATGCAGTCCTTCACAAACCGAACAATCCATATAAATACAGTCTTTCTGTGAACGTCTTAGGGGTTTGTCAGGGGACATTTAAAGATCTAATAGCAACCAAGAGACACAAAACAGAATTAAGACAATGAAAAGTACTCCTAGTTTGAACATTTCAAAGGTATTATTCAACCACAAACCAACAAAGTTATGACCAAGTCCCAAACCTGACAATCCAGACAAAAAAACTGCAGAGATCCAGAATTGAGCAAAGATAACTACTTTGACAGGTCTTGTATTTTATAAATTTGGCAGCTGTTGAAGAGTACCAAGTGGCATTAAAAAGCAAAAGCAAAATATATGGAAAAAGATGCGGTCAAATGAGACCTAAATTGAACTGTTCATCCTACCAAGAAAATATCCTGTTTTTGCAAAGTCTTTAAATACACTGAGCATATTAAATTAATACTGGGCACTTTTGCAAGAGAACCTCTAAAAGATTCCAAAACAGTACTGTCTCGGATGGAGGTCAACTTAAAGCTTGACCATAATAACAAGCATATAGCCAGTTACAATGAAATGGTTTAGTTTAAAGCACTGTGTTAGAAACTTGCAGTGAACTAAACAAAAATATTTATTGATGGAATACAAAAAGATTAAATATGTACAATTCATGTTCCAAACCCATGTCCTCCTTTTGAGAATTAGACTCCAGGTTTCAAGAGTAAACATCATACCACCAACATAATCTGACAAGCTTTGAAGCCAGACTATTGAACATACACATGCATGAGGGAACATGCAAACGTAACACAATAACACCTAGCCAGCCAAAATTTGACAACTTTATTGAGACAAGAGGACAGCATAAAACACACTGTGTAGTTCTGAACATTTGCTGCAAGAACATTCTTGTATATTTATGTTGTGAATTCTGGTATCCTGCTAAGTATTTATAAATAGACTTTCAGTGGGAGCTTTTAGCATCACAAGCATCCCTGTTTGTCACTGATAAGGTCTCAATGTCATAAAGATCAAAGGGCCAGTTGAGCCCAGTGGATCAATAACTGCAGATGTTCTGCCTGTGCACTGTTGGTAATCTTTAAGTCAGGGGATCACACAGCACTGCTGAGAAATTAGCTCTGCAGGTTTTAAAAACTATTGAATTGCAGGACAACAATGACCACAGATGTGCAGATTTAGATGATTTAATATTTATCCTCAAATACCTCCTGAGTTCATTCAAATTCCATGGTTCAGATGTGCAGTCAGTTATTACATCCTGTGCTGATATATTTTCAGAGAAAGTTTAATTGAATTTTTGAAAGGATTTCAGTGATTTAATGTCCGATTATAGTCTATTGACTTCCATTTACAATGACAATTTTGCAGCAATCATACAGCATTAAGTCTCTGATGAAATAGGCACAAATTACAATTTTTCTCCTACAACACAAAAGCAGTGTGACTAAACACATTTCTCAACTTAAAAAAAAATGTGTTTATTAATGTCAGATGAATGGTGCTGATTAAACCCTTGTTTATGTGGGCTTGTACACAAACATGGCTATATTTGCCTGAAGAACTAATGGAATATAAAATTAAATCCACCGTCTAGTCTATAATCAAGCCACCCATTTGTGTTATAATAGTTTTATTGTGCAATTAGACCCACTGAAAATCACTTTCTGAATATATTTACAACAAAACGTAAGGAAATGTGTTTTTGGTTGATTATTGATATTTTTATATTTTTGTTTCTATTGTTGAAATGCTTGGAAAGCTTGCTCTGACACTGCTGTGTGATGGCATCCCATTTATCAATCAACAGCTGGTGCAGGACAGCAAATGCGCCTGTGTTGGTCATTTGGGCATGAGCAGCATGTTCATGCTGATCCCACAAGTGTTCAGTGAGGTCAATACTGCAGACAGACCTGTCCATCGTCTCCGCTCCCTAATTCTGGAGGCAGTCTATGATAAACCCTGCTCTGTGAGGACGCACATTGCGATGTGCCACTTGTTGCAGAATCTCATCTAAATATCTGTCTGTATTAAGATGCTCTCTACTGATGACAAGCCTTATTTTTCAAGTGATAGTGGTGCCACAGCAAAAGCTTTTTGGCATCGTCAAAAAGGATTTTGCAAGTACACATGGGCAGAATCAATGTATTTAATTCTGATGCTCAAGATGTGAAATAAGTTTTCTCACAAATGTGGCATAGTCTAAAGGGAAAATAAAGAGGTTTTTCAACAGTGACCAAAAAAAAAAAGATGTAGTTGACTTGTTTAAATTTGAAAGGTCCCAACCTCATTTGAAAGTAGGGTTTTGTCATCTTTATTCCATTGATTACATTATTGTAAATAATTTTACCTCTACTCAGCAGCTCACAGAAGATTAAAAAACTTAGTCGGCATAAATCTGGTATTGCAGTAAATGTTAAAGTGGTCCAAAAAAAAATAACCACAGTCATATCTTTTGTGATTGACATTGAACATGAAATAGGTTATGCAGGTTTCACAATGTGACACTTCCTTTTTGTTTATCTTATGTGTCCTGTGATTTCAAGCGATATAATCAATGTATTTGAAATAACAGGAATCATTCTGTCAAATTGTGAGGTACCAGCAACATACTCAGTAGTTTAGAATAGTCAGTTCCTCCTTGTTTTGTTTCACTGTACCAAGTCTAAAATTATGTCTCTGATTAAAAAGCAAAACTGTGAATAAGAACCTTTTAACTATACAAAGGTGCGGTATGAGTTCCTGTTGTGGCAACTCTTAATTCAATAAAAAGAGAAACAATTTTCAGATAAACGCTAGATACAGTGCCTATTGAAAGTATTTGATCCCCTTGGATGTTATTCCTTTCATAAATCAGTCATAATCTACATTAGTCTTTAGGGAGAGGGTTAACAAAAATAGAAACATTAAATGCAAAAGTAAAAACTAATTTTTACATAAAAATGAGAAACCTCAGTCTGACAATGTTTCTGGCAAGAAACTGAATGGATGGAAATATGTAAGAAAAAAATAAATTAATAACCTATTTTTTTATTATTTTCTTATTTCTATTTTCTTATTCTTATTATGACTATACTTAGAACAGGGTGTACTGCACAGCTAAATCTGACCTTTCACAATCATTTTGTCTTTTGACAAGAACTTCAAAGGTCACAAATTTGATTATTTGGCACGGGTAAATGAGAAATAACAGATCAATGACTGGTTGTATAAGAAGCAACCTGGTTAAGAACAGAAAAGGTCTGCCCATGGCTCAAAGTAAACAGAAAGGAACCTTTTATTCCCACAGGGAGTATAAGTGATTTTTTTCATATACTTAATTGACAGAATTTCTTTTCCTCAATTTTGCTCTATAATTACTCAGTTTGGTTGTTCAGCAGCTTAGTTTGGGATGTAATCGGTTAAGCCCCCCAGTATTTGTCCAGTATGGCTGCAAATGATTATCCAGCAGGGGGAGTCTGCTGCGTTGATCTGAAGCACCTGGAATAAAAACTGGATTCTCAATAAAGAAGTCATTTGTGAACAATCAAAACATGAAGATGGATGGCAATGAAATGCAATATTTATCCGTGTCCCCAACATCACCATCTGGTTGAGCAACGTCTAAGGAAATGGTGACCCATATGAAAGATTTTGCTAGAGAAATGCTGAGTAGCATCTGCTTGCTGTGAATCTGCCTTGGGTCTTTCAGATGTCATGACAAATTATATTAGGCAGTTTACATTTAATTAGCCACTTCAGTGCTCACCTCTTAGCAGAAATAAAATTCAAGCGGAGTATTTTGACTTATCCTTGACTGTTTTTATCCATAATCTCAAATGTTTATGGTTTGCCAATTTGCTGTTTGTACAACACAAAGCTATATCAATAGACACCAAGTATTTGGTTGTGAGTGAAAGTTTTTTTTTTTTTTTTTTTTTTTTGGGTTTTCTTTTTATTTTGTTCTGTCAGGCCTTTAATGCTGCCTGCCTGATGCGTTTAGTCTCACAGATGGACATTGTGGGTTTCCTTGGCGTCACAGCTGGCAATGTTTGCGGAGGGGAGTAGAGTCATTCAGCAGCTTTTGGACATCCTGACACAGAGCAAAATGATGTGATGATGACAAATGAGCATGCACTGCTGAATGAAATTGTATAACTTGAATTCCTCTTGCATCATGAACATTTATCGTTTTATTCACAAATACATCCCAGGAAATAATAAATAATTATACATGATTGCTTTTAAGCTTGGCCAAGTAAATTTGGCTCCTCCTTCAGATTCCACCCAGGCTGTACTGAAATGCTGAGTGATCGTGATGTTCTTAACATAAAAATTGGCACCTACATTACTTTTTGCTCAAGGCCTCATACTACCTTGGGCCAGCCCTGTATGATGAGCTGGAGCCACTGTACTGAGTCTCTCTATCCTGGATTTGAGACACAGAGAGGGAGATTTCATTCATGTGATTGACCAAAAGGCTTTTCTGTTGAGTTTTTAATAGAGATTGCTTGTTTCCTTAGGCCGGGCTTTATGGAAAAGGTTTATCTGTTCTGCACTCCTCATTGTCAGCCGGGTAGCTCTATAGCGCTCATTCAGGTGTTTACAGGTCCACTATGCGACCATGTACAATATTTAACTGAGTGTAGCTGAGTGGAGCAGAAGCGAGAAAGAAAAGGCATTTGATATGATGTAGTTTGAAGAATAGAGATGCTACATAAGGGCATATTTAGTGATGACGGGACGACCGCGACAGGTTCTCCATGACCAAAGCCATCTGTCCACTAACTCATTTGCCCACTGAGGAAGTTTCCAGTAGCTCCGTTTGCCGATCCACCCCTGCTTTGAGCCATTTCAGGAACAAAGTGTTGGCCTGACTTAACAGTTCAAAATACTGTTTTATGTGCTTTATATCTCTGTACTGCTGGAACAACGAACTGCCCATATACACAAGGATAGGTGTTGAGGTTGAAGAATTTCAAGTTAGTCCTCCATCTTCACATTTCTACTTTGTTTAACAAAGCTCTTGCAACTCTTTGCACACACTGAGCAAGATACTAAGAGGAGTTGATTCAGTGTCCTTCAATTTGGAAGCTTCGACTTATATCCAACATACAGGATTTTATTCATCGCAGCACCAGTTTGGTCAATACCTTTCTTGTGCATAATACTATAAAATATTTCTTCAGAAGGCATTTTAATTTATTTGTCTATTTAACTGCAAATTTCAGTCAGTAAGTTTGAGGGTTTATGTATAAATTTTGTTTTGTAAGTTCAAGAAAATCCATACTCAATTCAGATTTGTCCACACAGTGATATGTTTTAAAATTCAAATGTTTAAAAGAGTTAATAAAAGCATAGGATGAAAAGATGTCTTTGGAAAATATGGGTTGATTAAAACATTATTTCGATGCATTTTATAAATACTGGCATTTGATACAGAAATGTAAATAGTTTCTATTATATCTATTTTTAACTCACTAGTTTTGGACTATAATGATCAGTTTTTGATATATTAAATATCAGTTTCCATAGCCTTTCATCAGATTTCTTATTAGAGACATTTTCTAATGACCTGAGGAGTGAAGTGGAAGTGACGAAAGAGTTAAAGGTTGAAATAAAAATCTAGGTCAATGTGAACCTGTCATTATGTTGATATGTAGTAACACATAACACATAACATAACACATACCCGGCCAATTTAAAACCTTCAAAACAGAAGTCAGCCCTTTGCAAAATAACTTGAGCTGCAGACCCAAAGACAGAGGGTGAGTCAGAGCAGGTTTTCCAACTATTGGACAGGATTTAGGTCAGCCAAGTAACTCCAGGTGGCACAGGTCCTTCCCTCAGGACATTATTCCATCTGTATCTAGACCAAGGTTAGAAACAGTGGCCCAGGGGCATAATATGACATTAATTTTTAATGTAAACTAACCCATCTCTAGTTAGGGGAGCAAGGTTATGAGAGGTATGCTTGACTCTGCATGTAGAGTTGTAAATGCAGCTGTTTGTCGTTTCTTGGCCAGAATTCATTTTAAAAGATTCCATTAACAGAAACAGCACATAAACCCTTAGCTATTATCCAGTACTAGCTTGTTTAACAATCTGAATATTATGGAAAAGGTCAGAAAAAGATGACATACCCTTGAACAGGAAAATCCTACAGATATACAAAATGATTAAAAATGAAAATCAAAAGTACTTTTTCCCAGTGACCACTTACCAACTCACTTCAGAATTTTAATAATTTGCAATTGTTAGACAACATTTTTGCTTATAAAACATAATGAAGATCAAGGAACATACCAGAACTTTCAGGGATTAGGTTGCTAAGAACTTTAAAGAAGAGTGAAGAGTTAGGTTATGAAACTATTTCACAAACTTTGATAGTCTCAAAGAGTACTTTTTACTCTGTCATCCAAAAACAGATAGTGACACAATGCAGACTTGTCAAGACATAGCTTTCTGCCTTAACTGACAAGCTGAGTAAGGGGGAAATTATTCAGATACACAAGAGGCAACAACAGGCTGAATAATTGTACAGTATGCTAACGTTACATGACTGACAACAAACTGAGAAGGTGCCTGGTAAGTTAACATAACTAATTAGGAGTTATTCGGATAACTATAGCATAAATAACATCCTAACATGTTTACCAAATCATCCGTGTCACTCCAAATCACTAAATCGAATGAAATCTTCATCCTCAATGTCGCTTTTAAACAACTCCTCCGTTGTTTCCATTTTAAACAACGGAAGATAGAATAACACAGGCCTAGAGCGCCCTCTTACAGTTTCGTGTGAAAATAACGTGATATGATATAATGATGTGTTAATTTCCACACATAAGTCACTCCAAAGTACAAGTCGCACACCCGGCCAAACTATGAAAAAAACTGTGACTTATAGTCCGGAAAATACGGTACATAGTTTTGTGGGTGAAACATGACAAAATGAACAAAAATAAATAAATGCAAGCTGTACATATACTGTATGACTACTGTAGAAATTGGGACTTTTCTTAAAACTTCATCTTAGTTCTTTGCAGAAAATTCACCAAAGTGACTGGAAGGTCACTCAGGCTGCTTTTTTCTTTGTTTTATGACTTCCGCTTCTGCTGAAGTGATTTCAAAAGCATGTTGGCTCTGAGCTTTCTCTTTTGTATGCCAAGATGAATTTGAAATGACCTTATTTATCCATGATTAGTCAGAAACATTTCATGTGAAATTGTCTTCTCTTAAACAGTCAAAAGGCTCACAGTTCTAACAGATGGTGCTTTCTGATGTAACATAACAGACAGTGATTTCCACTGCACTCTGCCGCTTCTTCTCTGTTATCAAAAATTCACATGCAAACAAGAAATCACTGTGTTCTTGGAAACTATTTTTCCTTGCAGATATAGAAAAGGGGACGTTTTGCTTTGGCTTTACTTTGATCTCAATCAAAATGACTGTTTGGACATTTAAATGTAACATTATAAAGAACATAGTATGCCACTAAACTACTGATAAAAATAAGCAAGAAAAACTGAAAATAGCACTCCATCAGAAACCCTGAAAACATAAATGGAGAAATTCCAAGACCTATAGTCAAAGGTGTTCAATTACAAAGTCAAATGTATGTTTTGCTTTGCTTGATATATACACAGCATTTTCATGACGACTCAAGGTATTTTAGTGACTTGATTATGCTATAAAATAGTATTATGTGACTGGAAAATACATAATACCGCCCTTGTAAGTCTTGATTTCTTCCCGTGCCATATAAATGCAAAAAAGCATTATTATTATTTTTTTATTTCAGTTAAAGTTGTTTTAATAATTTTAAGAAATGACCTTTGATGAGGTAAAGCATCCTGGGAAGGATGTTCCCTTTTATTAAACTCACCCCATCCACCCAGGACACAAGGAGGTCAAACCACCTATTCAAATCTCTCTTGACTGAGTCCGGGACTGTTTTAAAATTTAATATGTACAACTCTGAGGAAATCGGAGATACTCTACCGCAGTCTTCCAATGTAACCCTGCTGTTTAGGGTTCCAACAGTGCCTAATTCTCATCTTGTGTCCATTGCTTTTATGTTTCATATTTTTCATAAAAATGCCTGGCCATATGTGAATATATAGAATATATATCCCAAAGCCTGTGATTCAGATTCTTATGTTGATGTACTGACAATTAAGATGTCAAAACAAATTAAAGAGGAGTGCAACATGAAATTAACTTCTATTTCCTGGTATGAATTAGATTTTTTTATTGTACTTTTATTTAGTTAATTTTTTTTGTTCACCGACAGAACAATGTGAGTTTTCCTATTTTGTGAACTT
Organism: Poeciliopsis prolifica; assembly: GCF_027474105.1. Lineage (NCBI taxonomy): Eukaryota > Metazoa > Chordata > Actinopteri > Cyprinodontiformes > Poeciliidae > Poeciliopsis > Poeciliopsis prolifica. The sequence continues at coordinate 7,345,055 of NW_026562380.1, forward strand.
ATGATGATGTTAAAACATTTCCTCTTAAATAACAAGCTTCAATAGCAAACATGATTATAGTGAACTCATTCAAGGCATAAAACAGTTGTTAAGAGATGTAAGTTATTAGGATGTCAACATTAAAAAGCATGTACATCCTATGATACAAAAAACTAAATGAAGTGCTCTAAAGGAACCCTATGAATTATTTAATCCTCTTTTTTATTGATAAAGTAGCAGTTCAGTTTAATACTTACACCCTGCAGGTAATTGCAAACTGTCTTACCAAAAATCGCAAGGACTAGAAACATGAAGATAATGAAACCCTGTTACATTAACGACATTTGATCAGTTAAACTGAACCATATAGAAAATACCCATTTATATTAATGTGTTCTACTCTATTTCCAATATATATTAATGCAGGGTATGAATTTCTTTCGCTATGTAGACAGGCATTTTCTTCAGCCTTCTACTCCCATTAAATGAACCTGCAGTTAATTATTCATCCACCATATAATGATTGATTTACAAAGGAGGATTGTGCTGAAACAGTTATTTCATTTGAATCAAGTATTGAAATATATAAACTAAAATTATTCATTTTTAAATTGATGTAAACTACTACCACAATATGCAAAATTATTAATTGATTAATGCTTTAAACATGGACCTGTTGGTTTGAGATAACATTTTCTTTTTTATCTACATGATCAGTCAATATATTGCAATCAGAAACAAGTTGAACAATGCTTAAAGCAATGTTGTTGTGGATTTTGTTCTTATTTTTCTGGAACAGAAGATAACACATATTCAAAAGAACACAAAAAGAAAAATAAATACCCTGAGCATTTATCTTGTTTGTGCAAATGTACTCCATTGATCATCAGTTGTCAAATCGTGAGAACTGATTGTATTTTTGTTGTTCTCACCATGACGGTTATTTTGGCCACAGGGTATAATATTTCAAGCTCTGATGCTCAAAGCCTACTTTGTCATAATTTGCTCTGATTTGTGATGCCTTGATTAGATGAGGGATTTTGATTGCAATCAACAATTTACCCTGGACTGGGAAGCATCACAATGAACATTGATAACATTTACTCAAAAAGCTATACTGTGCCTTTCCCAGTCCGCTCTCCTCCAGGATCCATTTATCCAATACACTAATGGCAATTAAGTGGCAGCAAAAACTAGTTAGTGTTCACTTGTGGGGCCCTGTGTGACATGAACGTGTCGCATTCACACAGAGTCGGGAGGGATAGGCAGATGGTGAGTCCATAGGAGTCAAAACTTCACTGGATAGGTTAAATATGTACAAATCCTCCAGTAACTGCAGACATTAAAGGTGTTTTTCAAGCTGACTTTATAAATTGCCTCAGGGTGATGGAAGCACTTTATTTACAACAGTTTTTTTTATTATTATTATTATCATTCACTCATCCAGAATCTAATTAAAATGTAACACTCAAGGAAAGTTTGAAAAGGAGAAAAGTTATCAATTTTCTACACAGTCTTAAGACAGTACTGCATGGCAATGCAAAAGTATGTAGGTTAATCAGGCATTAGGAATTTCTTCTTTCAGCCACTTTTAGAACTTAAAGGGGAACCACTTTATGCTCATTCCTTTGTCAATATTCTAATTAGGTGTTGAATAACTGTGGCAGGTAGCATTTAACCAACTTTTGGGATAAGCCATGACTGGATGTCTGCATGTAGTCTGTGGGCGGATACTGGCAGGGATTATAGCACAGACTCATATCCATCCTAACTCCATCAACATACTTTGCCTGGAAATTAAGAAACTCTCAGCAAGACTGTGCTGCATGGATGTTGATGAAAATCAACTGGGAGTTCAGCCAGATCTAAAGAAACATACTTCTTTAGAACAAATATACAAAATATGTTTCTGTGAAGGCTAGATAACAAAAACGTTTTTAACTGAATGACTAAAACAACAATACCAAAATCAATGTATGACATGACAAGAAATTGAAGCATGAGAATTTTCTTGTAGTTGGAACACATTTAAACATGTGTCACATTGTTAGAGCAACTAAACAACATAAGTCACATCTTTTTCTATTGAAGCATCAAGGGAATGTGTAATCAGTGCAGTTTTTTTCTGAGCAATTTTGTTCCACAACCTGGATTCATAGCTATTCTTCTGCAAAAATCAGTAGTGGAGGACTGCACTAATGCTTCTGATTTAAATTGTACTATTGCATCAGGATATAACTGATACGTTAGTCTACTAAAGCGAGCCAAATAGATATTTTGATAACCTCTTTGGCTAGAGATCAGCAAAAGACCTCTAGGTTTCCAGCGCTTGGTCTTTTGCTTAAGACCTAGTGTGATTTAGTTAGATGGCTTTTAGTTGTCTGCCTTCACTTAGTGTCAACTGACACTAATCAGGTGTCACTTCCACTGTATTCAGAAACATTTTTTGGGAGTCAGTCAAAACAAAAGCACAGCAGTATCTTAAAAACAGGTGAGAATGCTGCATGCATACTTACCACCATCAATGACCCAGGGGTATAGTTGTATCTGTAACCTCAGCTCTAAGATGTAGATTGTTAATGGCCCTCAGCAACAGATAGATCTTCGAAGGTTATCCTTATCTGACTTGCAAACTTGCTAAACTTACTTTTCTCTGATCAAGAGAAGCTGCTGCAGACATATTCTGTTTGCTCAGCCATTCCTGAAAATCCTACTATATCAAACAGAAACAACATCTTCAAAAAGTCAGACCATATTTCTCTAAATCGTTTGCTGGACTTCTGAATCACTTTTAAGACACATTTTGGTGAGCTGAATAAATGCACAGTATGAAAGCTATTGCTATGCTTGTTCTTCAGTTGCTTGCTTGTACACAAAGTTAAGTGGAACCACTGAGGACAGTGTGCAAAAATAACTTGAGTTGTTTTTGCAGATGTAGAGAAGAGAATTTCTGTGGAGAATTAGGTGCAGACCTTCTTCACAGTTGCTGTTCTTGTGCTACACAGCTGGATGTTCTCTGCTTGAGAAGCAATCTCACAGCAAGAAAATCTCCAGGGTTGCATCTAGCTAAAGCACCCAGGAGCCACAATATGATACAAAAAGTGAGGTGTGGAAATTACAAGGTTTTGTTCAGAGGAAAGTAAAAAAGTCAGGTGAGGCTCCCTACTTGTCTGTAGTGCACAATGTTTTCTGTTGATACAAATGTCACGTGTATTTTTGGATTCATCTACTTTTATTGTTTGAGAGCACATACCAGGATACCAAAAAAAAAACAAACAAAAACAACTCTTTCAGAGAGAATTTTACAGTCGGTCACATTCTCATGAGTCCCACAAAAAAGATGTCTATAAGGATGCAGTGCTGCATATTTTTTGTGTGTCAAAATGACTTTGGAAAATGTCTAAATTTGTATCTCCATGCAATGGAGAAAAAAAACAAAACAAAGGCACATGTGTGAGTGCCAGCTTTTTTTTTTTTTTTTTTAACCAACTGGTTTCAATGGGAAAGAAAAATATATTAAAATGTGATGACTGTGGCACACTGGTGGTGGTGGTTCTGTAGACAGTCAGCTAGAAAAAAACAATATGCTCCATGATTGCAATGCACTTAGAGTTACTACCAAGAAATATGAGGCTATTATACTGGACTTGATGCATGCAATGGTTGAAACAATGTCTTCTCATTATGTACCAGTATTGTTAGATTCTAATTCCTTGCCACACAGAAAAGTGTTTCACAATCATTAAGATTTTTTTTAATCTGCCATAATTTTCCCATATTTACACTTGTTCTTATTGTAATAATAATAGGAAAGCAGTTTGTATTTTCTTCATAACAGAGAAAAATAAAAAAAACAAAAAAACAACTACGATCCAAAAACGGTTTTATAACTTATACAGCACAAACACTACATATAACTGAAACTGATGGGGTGTTGGATGTGGTTTTACTATTTATTCCTTCTGTCAACTGCTGTTAATTCAAAGTTAATCAAACACTCATGAGCCTCGAGAACAGAGCTTGGAGGTGATTTAATTAAAAAAGGCATTTAAAATCTGCTGGCTTGGAACTCTGATTATTAGTGTATGGTGATTAAATCTTGAATCCAGGAAGAAAAATTTACTTACTGTAGATTCAGCAGTAATTGATGAATAACACCAATTAGTCTAATTATTAGTAATATAAATCTCAGAATCACAGCTGATTAACAAAATCCAGAAATTAAAATCACCAAGTGACGCAAATACAGACAACCAAGGTTGCCACAGTTAGGTTGATGAATAAACAGCATTTAAATGACAGGAAAAAAGCTGGATTCCTACCTCATAAGAGCAGTGTAAAATTGTAGACATAAGTATAGAGCAAAAAAAGTTTTTTTTATATTTTGAGCACACAGCAAAACTTGAGAAATATTGATTTCCACTGTATATCATTTATTGTATGCTTCCACAAAATAGCATTTATGAAAATATCATAAATGCAAAAATAACTTCACAGCCACCAGTTGTCATAAACTTTGACTTTCAGTTGAACACTATCACATCTTGCATATCTTGGAGTGGTGTGTGTTTAACCCACCATTGTTACAAAAATATTAATGTAACATTATTGGTCCGTTGATCCAAGTCATTTTTTCTTCCTACTTGCATTTTGCCTTGACAAAGTTTTTCTCACAATGTTTTCACTTTTGAGTATAATCTGCTTTTACTCTTGTTTTGCATTTGCTTAAATTCTTTTGGTAATAAGCAGATTTTTAGGAAACAAACATGATTTTCTCAAACATCTGACAGCACAAAAACCATTCCCACCCTGGTTAGAAAGATGATGTTCACCTACATTTTAGCACAGCTTGTGTTTCATTAGTGCTGTGCATTATACAATATTTTCTAAATGAATGAGTGGTAAAATACGATAAATTTTGCACGCTAGAAAGCAGAATAAACTCTCATAAAAGCACAGGTCATTATATAACAGCACTTCTGAGCCAGCTTATGGTTTACCATCTTATTAAATAGCATTCAGTGGTAATTGCTGAAAGCAGGTGAAAGAAAAGATATCAAGGTGAATACATGTTCATCTGAATGCTGTACGGCGTCAATGATGCCAAATGATCTTTCTCAGGCTTGACTGGGTACAGTCGATGTTCTGGAGACGGACATCAATCCTGTTTATGGCTATTGGGCTTGAGGATGTTTTCTGGCTCTGCTGTTTAACTCTACCCACCCCCCAAAAGCTGCAGAGAGGAAGGAGCACTAGCGGTTATACTGCAGCTCCGGGCAATGCAGCTGTCAGCTGCAGCCTCACACTCATTAAGGTTTGATGTAACCAAATAAAATGCTGCTTGTATGTATCCAATGCACATGTTGATCAAATATTTTTCACTGGTTACCTCTTGTCTTGGTTCTATTGAATGTCATTCATTACTGTAAGAAATGTATGGTCCTCAGCCCCCAAAAAACACTTGCCAGTCTTGAAAATACTAACTTTATTGAAGATGTGACAACGTGCCGACCATCACATGCTTGAACGTAGTCATAACGTAAAGTGTGTGTCAGCATGCAAGCACACTCGCACACATACGTACACGCGCACACAAACATATGCACAGCCGACAATTTACTTTTTGTTTAAGCAATAAATGGCACAGTTTATTGTGGGAGGCGTTCCTGCCTAGGTTATCATATCCGTCCTAACGTGAAATTTTCTGCGTCAAACATTTTCCCGGTTCATATTTTTAAACAGGGCTGATTCTGGATTGTGGCGCGCTGCGAGGGAGTAACATGTCATCAGGACTTCGTGATTTTAATTTCTATATTTTGTTAATCAGCTGTGATTCTGAGATTTATATTACTCATAGTTATTCATAAATTGAGTATTGTATTTTCAGTCACAGGTTTTTCTTTTTTTTTTCTCAGTGCTGTGATAAGATTATTTTGTATACTTTGATAAGAATTAACTCGAGTTAGAAATATTTGCTTAGTTTTTTTGTTTTGTTTTGTCTTCCTATGGGCAGAGCCTGTGACTAGAAAAGATGCTCTGCAGCACAAGGAGTCTGTGTTTTTTTTACTCTCCAGCCAAGTCACACAAAAGATGTTGGACTATTACAATGAAAGTACTGTTGTCTGTTATTTTTAATCTCCCTTGGGCATCATGTGTAACTATTCTGCACATCTCCATCTTCACCTCCTACAGACTGAAGATGAGCAGAATAAACATCACTGAAGTGAACTATGGCATCAGCCAATCATTTTTGTTTTGTTTTGTCCAAGTCATAATAGAACCCTGCTATAGAAGACATCATCAATTTGATTTTCAGACAACCCAAAAAAAATTTTCTGATCTATTTTGACATGGGTCATAAACATGGCCTTAAATTGAACCGCTCTCCAAAAGTGCAATTGGAGAGTGGATTATGTCAATGGATTGGTCCAAATGGTTTTCCACTTGGATCCACTTCCTTTGAGAATGTCTCCAAAGGCAATCAGAACTGTGACGATAATAATAATAAAATAAAAATTTTAAATAAATAATCAACTATTTAATTAATTAACTACTACAACTACTACTACTATTACTTCTACTACTACTACTACTACTAATAATAATAATAATAATAATAAATATGGAGGAAGTGGGTTGCAGTCTAAGAATGAAATTCAAAGGCAAAGCTTTAGACTCCACATGTCTAAAGCTCTGCCTTTCTCTCATGAAGCCAAAACAACAAGTTCAATAAAACCAAATGAGGTAGAGTCTTATTTTATGATCTGCATTGAGAGAATAACCTTAGGTTTTTCTTGTTGAAAACAGCTTTAATGGGGTCCAGGTGGATGGCCTCAGTGTGGACCGAAAGCTTGGCATTTATGGCCTTCTGAATGTCTGTCCGTGTGCTGAAATTGCTCATGTGCAGCCTTGATTGATCCACAATGTTACATTTCTTGTAGGATTTCATAGGCGAGCTCCAGGCTGCGTAAGCTGAATTGTAAGCATGCAGTAAATGTTAGGCACATGAAAACTTTTCAGTACATCAAGTTCAGCTAAATTTCTTTCTGTACTCCCACTATTGCTTAAATGTAGTTAGAGGCTTACTCGCTCAATCTTCAGCATTCCCAGTTTGAACACAACTTCAAATACTTTATTGTGCACTGTATTTAGGTGAAATTAAGGAAGCAGCCATTTTACTGTTGCATTACACTGTTTAGTTTTTATTTTATTTGTTTTGCTGCATAACTTTTTCAGATTGTGGGTTTTCTTGAAAACAACAAACTAAAAAAAAATAAACTATATTTATTGTATTGTGTTTTGATTTATCCACCAACTATGTTTAATTTCAAGTGTCAAGGTGATGGATTGACATTATATAGAAGAAATGTAAGAACATATCCCTCCTTTATTCCATTCACAGTGTATAATACACAAATTCATAAGAAAATCAACATCCTGGATACAATCCATTGCAGTATCCATCTTTAAGCTTTTTTTTTTAAAAAAAAAAGCTAATAAAGGTATTTAAAATGTTTTTGGTTTTTTTCTTAGTTTTATGTTCATATGGCATTTTCACTTTTTTATAGTTATAATATTTGGGGTCCATGAGGTTTTGGACAGAGAGAGAGAGAGAGATAGAGAGAGAGAGAGAGATGTGTGTTTTCTACGTCGTATTGCCTGATATTACCAACTTTGATTTTGTTACCACAAGTCACCCTGAATACTGGCAAATGTTTAATCTTAAATTTCCTGCCCCTAATGTCAATAGAAAAGTGTCATATCTTATGTAATAGAATATATTCTATTGCACTACCATCTTCTATAATATAGAAGACAGACTTCTATATTGTAATTAACTTTGCAAAGAAGACCTAGTGAAGGAAGCAAATGCCTTGCATGACATTACTGCCAAAACGAAAAAAAAAATGAATAAGTGGAGTAATACATTGGCAAAAAAAAATGAAAAAAATGATTTAATAGGGGTTTTGTTGCTGTAGATGGCAAGCCTTTCTTAAGTGGATGATTGCTCTTATGACATTGATATATGATGTTTCCTGGAGCCTTACAGGGTCCTGCTGTGCTGGGTGACACATGGGAGTTTCACTAAATGTCTGTACCCATGTCATAGACCTGCAATGAAAACCTAAGGGGAATGTAGGTGAATTAATCCTGTGACACATGTCCCATCAAAACCTTTATAGCACTGGGAAGTAGAGGCTAAGAAAGCTGTTATAAACACTAGGTTTAAGCTAACCACATGATTTCCTCTTAACCACACTTTTATCAAAAGCAGTTTCTTAAAAATTGTTGTATTCAAATGAGTAAATTGTGTTTTATTTATATATATATATCTATATATATATAGATATATATCTATATCTATATCTATATAGATATAGATATAGATATATATACCCTTTATTATACATAAAGTATAATTAAGCTTCTTAATTATCTACATCTAATTACAAGGTCAAAGTTTTTTTTTTAGACCTCTTATAAAGGCAGCTCATTTAAACAATTTTTGTTGTCAACCACACTTTCAGCAAACAAGACTGCAGAAGAGGTTATAGGAATCCACACAATATCAGTAGATTTCCATAAGTGAGAGATGTGTCTTTACGTTTCAAACCCCCAATTTTGGGGGGATGGCATTTCATTATGCCGAAAAGAACCATCACTGTAATGAATTCATCAATGTTGGTAAGATAAATGGCTCAACAAGTAATAGAGAGGGCCATCTACTCAGTCCAGTGTTGGAAATTGTCTTTCATATACATCATCTTATTAGGAAATGGAGCAGGTGTTGTGACACAGCCACCTTATGAATGTACTTTTCCACTAAGCATGTTTCAAATATTGATAGCAACATGATTTGAAAAACTGCAGAGCCATACGAGAGCTATCAGATTTTGATAGTGGACCTTTGCCCGTCTTATGATACTAATCTGATAGAGAAAGAAGCCTATACAGAAATAAAGCATACATTTGCTTTCAGCATGTCTGGTTTTGCAACTATTTAGCAAAGGTTATAGTCTAAATTAGAGTCAATTACAAAAAAACTCTTACTATTGATACAGCAACACAATAAGCATATAATCTATTAGATTCACTCATTCACTCATAGTATCTCCCAGTAGTTCAGCGTTATCTCATATCATCGCTTCGGAGTTACATGGCAAAAACGTATTTAACAAGGCATCAATCATTTAGTTGTTCCTCATTTTTCTATTTTTTTCTCATTTACTCAATTACCTCCTAAACAATAATAGATTTTGATTAAAATGTTCTAATCAGCATATAATTACACTAGTTCAATTTTTTCAGACTAGTAGGCTCTCTAAATATATGAGTCATAGCTTAAGTTTTATGATTTTAAGAACCCCTATGTTCATTTTTTAGAATTATTTTTCATTTTTTTGAAATTATTAATGAACAATTTAAGGCATTTGACCCACAAATGTAGTTCTGCTATGTTCTTGTATTTTGCATGTTCTCTACTTTTGAGTTTTGAATGTCACTGCCCATCTTCCATTTCCATTTTCAATTAGTCTTTGAGAAGCAATTGGTTATCGTTGTCCAAATTAACTTTTTATAAGCCAGATGTCCCAGAAGCATCTGCAACAAAAATATATTCTATAAGGTGGAATTAATTCTGTAAGAGGTGGTTGTGGTACACAGAAGTTTATCTTCAAATATGTATTCTTCTAATTAAACTGCAAATTCTATCCAAAATGTCTATTAAAAACAAAAACAAAAATCTACATGTTTCTGTGAAGGCATTTAATTTAAAGTGAGGGTGGTAAAAACAGCCTCTTTGTTGTAAATTAATGTATTGTTATGAATATCACAAAATTAAAATTAACCCTGTGATACGTGAGTGACTGACTAAGGTCTTCCGTGACCTTGTGTTTTTGTGCTACTTTTGTCATTTTCATTCAAAATAATGTTTTGTACAATACTTTTTACTGTGTTTTATTTCACACAAGAATTATTTCATGTTTGAAATATTTACATTTTTCACTTTTTTAAATGTTTTCAGAAGAATTTGTGGAACATTTACGACACTTTGTAGAACATTTAAAAAACAAAATAACAGCAATGATAAAATGTCAATAATGGACAATGTCAACATCCATTATGTGTCTGTGGGTGTGTATGGGCATTGGGGAGGGCCTGTATTCTATTATGCTACATGTTTCTTTCAACCTCTAGATGTTATGATAAGCATCCTATTAATTCAGCGAATTTGGGAACTCATATCAGTTAAATAATCCATGACTTTAAAGAATGCTGTAAAAAATTGTTGAAGCCTTTTTTTATTAGTGCTCTAGAATAAAAGTTGTTGCCAAGTTAGGTTTTCATTTGCTGATCAGGTCCTTATGACAAATCCTTTAACTGGAGCCTACCAGCTTCTGGATCAGCTAAGTTTTGAGATTAACAGATAGAAAAAGAACCAAATAACTTGCGCAAAGCCCCAAGCACCAGAGTAAGAAGCAGGCTTAATCAACTTGTCAGGGTATGTCGCAATAAAGGTAATTGTATCATATTCTTTGCTGAGTTCACCTAGTTCTAGTGTGAAATTCCTTCAAGATTTTTTTGTTTCTCTTATTTCTTTCCACCCTGATTTGAATCCAAAGTGAAAAACCAATAAAACATACACTGACCTGAATCAGAACCAAAGCCCTTCGGTCTTATTGACCTTTCAGCTGGAACAACACTTTCTGCTTCAAGATTTTCCATCATTTGAGAGACCAGCCTGTGTGATCAACACAGCTAAAGTGTTTAAGTTTGCTGAAGTGGTTTGGAAACTTTGAAATTATGAACCAGCGTAGAAGAGAGCAAGGGAGAATGTGTGAGCAATACATTCTTGAGGATGATTGACAATGCTAAGTCCATCCTCCTGGCTCTGATTCATTGCTGAATTTCTGCAGTTGTAACATCAGTGTTTCAGATTCAAGTCTGGACCCATCCAATCCCAGCTTGAAACTGATACAGAATCTAATAAAGGAACTAAAGATTATTTTGGTGGCATAAGGGCTTTTCAACCTCAAAGACTTGAAACTCATTATGGGCTTAAATTGACAAAATATCAGTGAAAACATTAGAAAATATGGTCACAATCATGAGAAGGTTTTGATTGCTGTTATTTCAGTAGCATTTTTCTATTGTATTTTGATAAAGATCTAAATAATGTTCAACAGCCCATTACTTAATGTTAAGAAGCTTCATGTTTAGAATACATCCATGACTATTTCATAAAATAATAATTATTATAAAACTTAAAGGACAACGTTGCTGCTAACCTTTTCTAACAAAACAAATGTGAAATTTTAGCTACAGTCACAACTTATTTATATCCAAATGAGCTGAAATGAGAAAAAAGGATTCTGAGAATGGGAATTTTGGTGTTTGTGTGGAGGCAGAGCTATAAATGAAAGCAAAGGACAGTTACAGAATGAATTATGTAGGAGTGAGAGAAAAAAGCCTCCGTTGACAACAAATAAAGAGATCCCTGAATGATGGCTTTGTTGCAGCCGTGGCTCACAAACTTGTCAGGTGTAATAGACAGTAGACAACCGCAGTTTGTAATTTACCATAGCAATACCCTGAGTTTTGTATTTGTAATGGAATACTCATACACACAGAGAGAGATGTATCTAATTTATCAGTTTACATATGTCTATCTCAAATGTTTTCCAAGGCATAACAAGTCATATTTAGATGTTATAATGTGTGCTTAGTCAAAGCAGTTCTTTGGGAAGCTCTAGTCATCGCTGTAATTACTTTGTCATTTCCTGCATGTGCTTAACCTTTACAGTGCAACATATGAGCAATCTATTCTCAAGAATGTTTCCTACTAAGTGCACATACATATGTTCCCTAAATAACTAAGTGAGAAGTCGAATGTGAAACATCAGAAAATACAGTGGATGCCAAGACGAACAGCTATGAATCATAATGTCTTTATATCACCTCACTGTTTTAGGGATGTATATTTACTTGCTGGTGCTAATTGTTCTCCCCGAGTGGTAATCAGAAATTCCAATTATAATGTCTTGATAGACATTTATATTTGAAAAAGGTCACATCATTCCAATTCCTGCACATATTTATCAACGAGTAACAGTAAATGTCCTCATCAAAGTTAATCAGGCTAAGCAGTCCTACCATATGTTGGATTGTAATTCTGCCTATAAAAATAAAATGCACCATCCAGTTTGCATTTTTTAATGGTAAGTGTAAATAAATAAATAAAAAATCAAGTAAATTCACTTCAGTTAGGAGTTTTTAAAATAAATACTGCTCACAAACTAGCATTGACTTTTTACATTTTTCAATATGCAAAAACAAATAACTTGCATGTTCACCAGCATCCCCTGTTGTCAGATGGGGTTAATTTGACCACAAAGCAGGTCAGAAACTTAATTAATACGATTCATTATTTGGGTGTGCATAACCCTTAATTAGATAACTTATAAAATGTCATTCTATGTTGCTGAACTCATATCCCCTGTTATTGAGGGTATAGGGGATTATTTTAATGTTATGTAATAATGGACATCAGTAGCATCCATTATGTAAAATAAGTGGGGGGAATTTTGAGCACATTGAGCTTTTTATGGGAGATATGTATGATTATTTTTTGTCAATGTATTTTGTAAAGGTTCTCTCCCACAAGGGAAAGGCATGTCAGTGATATGGTCTCCCTAAATAATCACCCATTGGTGAGAGTGTGTGTGTTTGTGCAAGTTCTTTGCCCTGTGTGTCTGTGCTCTGGGCTGGTGACCTGTCCAGAGTGTTCCCTAACACTTTTTTTGCAATGCAATAGTCCTACAAGAGCTTTAACTATGTTATCAAGCACAAATACTAAGATAAGGACACAGCCAGATTAAAGTTTCTAAACATAACTTAAAATCTAAAATGAGACATCAAGTGTAGTTTAAAGGAAAAAATCTCAAAACCCTGTACCTCAAAAGAGTTGTCCTTACAAGTAACAAGACTGATACTAAAGTAGTCAGCTTATCTGTTTGTGGGTAACAAAAGTACATCACCAAACTCCAACTTTTGAGTGGGCTAAAAATCCATTCCTTAGGGTACAGTCATTGGCTTTAGTCTCTCTTTTTATTTTAAAACAGCAAGGCATTTAAATAGTTAATTTAATATAAAAGTACTTTTTAGGTCATATTTTCCATGCATGGGTTTTTAAGTTCATAAAAATTGTCTTTTCTTTGATATCACTGAATTTATTTTAAATCACATTTATTATATATTAAATTTTTACAGCTGCTTTTGGATAAAAAGCTTCATATTTCATCTGGTCATCTACAGTAACATAAACCCTGTGTCAGCTGTAAGGGTAAAAGCATTTTTAAGATAAGTTGTGGGCAGGAAAAGCTGTTTCTATATTAGACACATGACTTATTGTTGTTGTCCTATTTTGCCTCATATCTGGATGGCCTACGGCTGAGAGGCCCGATGACTATCTTACATCCATTTGCTATGCCCAAGACAAACCTGCTGGGGCTGGAGATATTTCCTGCAGAGCACAGTCTCAGGGAGCAGAGTGAGTAGGAGTAGGTTGTCTGTGTGTTTCATAAGATGCTGGCATTGTCTGAGTGTTCATCCTTCTATGAGGGTGTTAAAAAGCGATCCAAGTAAACTGGTGTGGGTGAAGCACTGTTTTTTTTTTTTTAAGAAGACTCAAGCAACCATTAGAACTTGCCCCCAGAAAAAGAGAAGTCATTCTTGTTATGAGTAAAAAGGCTCAATGAATGACACATTGTTAAATCAGTGGTATGACTGGTATTCCCAGTTAAAGGTTTAGTAAAATTGATCAATCCTTATTTATTTTACCGACAAGCTATGTTTCAATGCCATTTAAATTGAGCTTTGCAGAGATAACACACCTTTTTCTTTTTGTTTGTTTTCTTATTAAGAGACTAGGTGAAACTTTCTCTGATCCAGTCTCTGATTGCTACAAACAATCATTACAAAATTGTCATCTAATTGCAAAAAAGCCCAAGAGATTTATTTTCACAAGTACAGTGGTGCTCCAGGATAACCCCCACTCTTACCCCAGAAAAAAAGCCACAAGAGTCTCCCGCGGCTGGTCCAACTGCAGGTCCAGATATCTGAGAGCCAAGGGGATACCACCCTCCAATAGAGGCCCGATCAAGCCAGACCCCAAATTTGGTCAAGGATGGGGGACTGAGATCATAAATACATAATCTATGCGGATGGTCTTCAATCAGCTCAACACCACTGATGCAGGTTTGAACTTACTAACTGAGCTAACATCAAATATATGAAAATAAGTAAATGAAGGTATATGCCAAACTGTCAAGTTTTCCCTGATGTGATTTCACCGTGCATTCCCAACTTGTAAAGGATGATCTCTTTCGTGAAATATAACTGGGGTTCACTCAAGGAGTCTTCATTTTAGCTATATTTATTTTTATATGATGCTCCAATCATACAAGTGAAAACCCTCAAAAGACTTCAGCGGAGATGGAATTTAGAAACATCTAAATTACATTGTGAACTCAACAGGACAAATGCACTGTGAAAATCCTAAATAAATTTCCACCGATTTAAGTCATTTAATCCTACAGCATAATAAATATTAAGCATTTTATAGTAAAATTAAACAAATGAATTAGCATTTTCTATCAATATTTGTTCTGCTTTAACTAATAAACACCAAGTGCATATAAATATATACATTTCTTTTCTTTTCCATTAAAACAATCAAACAGTTAAAGTCCATGTAAAACAGTATTAGGAGCTTACCGGCTGTCCTTCACAGTTTTTTTAAAGATTTGCACAGGTTGCACCTTGCATGCAATCAGCACTGTTTGCCACACATGCTGTGCCACTTTCTCAAACAAGAGTGAGAGGTCAGCCACACCTAAAATACACTTTTTGATTGCCAGGAGATTGACTCCACCTGGTTCTCAACTCTAGCAGGCAGAGCACAAAGAA